>NC_086331.1:19280300-19588633 GCF_032445375.1 Bacillus rossius redtenbacheri
AAACGTTTCTGTTTATCGTTTACATATTTTATTTACCGAGTTTGATTAGTGTAAAATTACCATTGGATAATAACATTTCTCAAAATACATTTTTCATTAACTATTTAACACATTTTTATGGCTCACTCTCTTTGTACAGGCTGGGACACACTGCAAGGTTACGAACGTGACATTTATTTGCTACGAAAGTGAATGAAGAAATTGGCAAGAATTATGATTTATTTAATATATATTTAGGGGTTATAGATAAGATTTATTAAACATTAAGGCTTGCGTCAAGGATTGACGCTTGGGCTTGGATGCACAGTAGGGAATAATGTAAAATTTTGTTTGTTGTTATTTATGTTACATTGCTTTAATATATCCAAATAAAAAAATTATGCTTTGTTGTTTTACTTGATGCAACGTAAATAATAACAAAAAAATACGTGAGTCCCTATACTGTGTACCCAAGCCCAAGCGTTAATCCTTGAAGGGATTCTTTTTAGCAGTATGGAGGCGTGAATTGCCAAAGTGTCACGTCCGATAGCACGTAATGTGAAGGAATAAAAAAAAATTATAATCTCTATTCAGGTTACGGGGGATCAAAATGTACAGGGCCAAGTGATTATCATGGATACGTGATACAGAACTTTTACCTATTGATATTATATCAGTATTAATGTACGGGATACATGGTGATGGTAATTAGACTTTACATATGTGCTTCAAAATAATCAGCAAAACAACAGAATACAATGAAAAACACTGGAATACAACAGAAACCAACATAACTTTTTGCAACAGAAAACATCAAAACCCAACAGAATACAGTGAAAAACACTGGAATGCAATAGAAACCAACAGAACTCTTTGTAACAGAAAACAACAACACCCAACAGAATACAATAAAAAACACTGGAATACAACAGAAACCAACAAAACCCAACAGAATACAATGAAAAACACTAGAATATAACAGAAACCAACATAATTCTTTGCAACAGAAAACAACAATACCCAACAGAATACAATGTAAAACACTGGAATACAACATAAACCAACATAACTTTTTGCAACAGAAAACATCAAAACCCAACAGAATACAATGAAAAACACTGGAATGCAATAGAAACCAACATAACTCTTTGTAACAAAAAACAGCAATACCCAACAGAATACAATAAAAAACACTGGAATACAACCGAAACCAACAAAACCCAACAGAATACAATGAAAAACACTACAATATAACAGAAACCAACATAATTCTTTGCAACAGAAAACAACAATATCCAACATAATAAAATGTAAAACACTGGAATACAACAGAAATCAACAGAACTATTTGCAACCGATAACAACAAAACCCAACAGATTACAATGAAAAACACTGGAATACAACCTAACCAACAGAACTCTTTGCAACAAAAAACAAGCCCCAATATAATACAGTGAATAGCACTGGAATACAACAGAAACCAACAGAACACTCTGCAACATAAAACAACAAAGCCCAACAGAATACAATGAAAAACACTGATAAGCCATAGAAACCAACAGAAATCTTTGTAACAGAAAAAACAATACCCAACAGAATACATTTCAAAACACTGGAATACAACAGATACCAACAGAATACAATGAAAAACACTGCAATATAACAGAAACCAACAGAATTATTTGCAATACAAAACAACAAAAACCAACAGAATACATTGAATAACATTGGAATACAACAGAAACCATCAGAACTCTTTGCAACAGAAAACAACACGACCCAACAGAAAACAATGAAAAATACTGGAATACAACCAAAACCAACAGAACTCTTTGCAACATAAAACAACAAAACCCAACAGAATACTTCGAATAACACTGAAATGCAACAGAAACCAACAGAATTCTTTGCAACATAAAACAACAAGACCCAACATAATAGGTACAATAAAACCCACAGAAAACAACAGAATCCATTAGAATGTTTTGCAACTAAAACCAAAGAAACCACTGAAATACACTAAAATTTACAACAGAAACCAACAGAAAGCGGCCAATTCCCGCATTAAATACAACAGATAATCCTGTTGTATCCAATTGTATTTCAGTTGGTTTCTGTTGTAAAGTTCTGTTGTTTTCTGTTGTAAATTTTTGGTAGGGAATAGTCATATCCTTATGTGGATTTCATTTAATTGGGTAATCAAATATTCTCCGTTTGTTTAACTGGCTGAGTGTACCTAAATGGCGGTATGGAGCGATGCAGACTTATCATTAATATCAAGAAGATGTGTATGTGCTTCATGATTAGTTTGTTATCCAATGAATCCAAGAAGTAATCGTGTTCACTTTAATTTGTTTGTAAATGGAACATAATTTTTACTGTGAATTACAGGCAATTGTAATATGTATATATATATATTAATATATATGTATATAGACCATTGAAGTGAGTATTCCGGTTGGCATATGTATTTTCAGAAACATAGCCTGGTAGATGTCATTTCAAAAGCATCACTAGACTGTGTGGCTTTTACTATAGAAATCAAACTTTATCATCTACATATTGAATCAGACTGGTCGCTATTTCATTAAAACATTGACCTGCCCTACAGTATAACAAACTCTGCAGTAAATTAATTCAGATATCAATGTTGTGGCTAAATAATAATTTGGTCCCCAATTTACACAAGTATTAAAACAAGCAGAAAAATTATTTAAAGTTTTATTAAAATGGAAATAATAGTTTTACAGAATTTTGAACAAATTTGATAGAGTGAACACACATAACCTGGTTGATGCTATGTTTTTAAGCATCACTAGTCTCTTTGCCTTTCACTACAGAAGTCAATTGCCTGGATTTTATTTACCAAGCAGTTTATCCCAGCCACTTTGTTACTACTAAATAGTTTTTACAGTAATTGTGATGTTAGATTCTTTATGAGAATTTTTTCTTCTTTGGCCCAGTACCCCTAATGTTAAAATTATTTGTAAACCATCCACTGAATAGCTTTTTAGTTTAAACTATGAATTAGTTTTCATAATAAATCCAAATAATACCAATTTATTGAATATACTTTTATCACTTACACTGTTTAAAAAATTATGCTTGATGAAACATCAATTCAAATATAACCTTTCGCGCCAAGTTTCATAAGAAATACTCAGTATATCTCGAAAAAGTATTTTATATATGCAAAAATAACCTTTGCCATGGGCTGTATGAAGTTACAAGATAATTTTATTTGAAAACAAGCTCTTTCTTGGCCACTGGATTTCCAAAGGAATTTCTTTTAAAACTATAGAAAATTGTTTTTCGTTTAGTGAGTTGGCGCGAGCATAGGCCCAACATGACTTTCTACATAGAGCGCATGGAAGCTTATAGTGTAGTTGGTTTGTTCAAAAACACTGGTTCCACCATCGCTCAATTCTCAGCAGCAAAGATACCATTCCCAATCCAGTTGGCTCTCCAGGATCACCCACAGGCACCATATCTCCCATTTAAACAACATTCTACCCTACTCAGCGCTCATTTCTGTTATTTATCACTTGTGGCACACTCGGTACAATTGGTCTGTGACTGCTCGAAATTACTGCTGGCATGCACCCTAACCGAGCCACGTGGTCGCGCCAAGAACAAAGCGGTCGAAGGAGCAGCAGCAGCAAGTCAGCTCTCTCCGGCGGGCGGAAGGCTACCGGGTGGAGGCGAGTGCTGATAGGCTCCAAGCTAGCGTCGCGCCAGTTACAAGACATGTTCAAGACAATGCACTGGTAGTAAATAAAATATTACGTAACTAAAAGTTTTCTCTTGGTCGGGCGGTTCGCCATGGCGATGATGATAAGCCCTGTGAGGATGTCAGGAATGACTTAAATTGATCTGAGGGATCTGAGCCATGAATTTTCCTTTATAAATCAGAAAGAAATTATGTAATACATTTGTGAAATTTCTTTTAAAATCTTCATGCGAATTAGTAGTTTCCAGTTTTTCACTGATTACTTTACTAGTGGAAAATTCCTGTTGGGTCTCCATTTTCCAATAAAAAAAAAAGTTCTTAACTAAACATTGCAGACTTGTGGGGAGATGCTGTTCTCAACTGTAGAGACTATTAAAACTGTATGGCATTAGGTTATATTAATTGTTGCCTATATTGGATTTGTAACAGCTGCTAGAGTCATGTGCACTCAATAATCAAATCAAATGGTAGTTTTGATAAGAAAAAAATTTGGTGTTAGGGTTCGCAATAGTTTATTTAAATTAATTCCTTTTTGTGGTTCGGAATCCGATATTCAATCTTGTGGCCCTGTACAGGTGATGTATCATCTTCAGAATATAACAAAATGGCAAAAATCAGGCACATTTGGACATTTATTGAATAAAACATTAATATGGAAAAACATAATTAGTTTTTTATCTGGTATTTATGGCAACTATACCCAAATATTTGTTATGTTTTTATTGTCTTGTCTAATTCGGGAATATCTACTTTAAGCTGCTACTCCGACGTTGCGAAACTTACTGTAAGGAAAATTTCCAAAGAATCGCAAACTTCTTGTTGTGCGGCCATTTATAGGGTCCATCTTGACGTAAGACTATTACTGACTCCACGGTGTTGTGTCAGTTCCCCATATGTTTTTATGTGCCAAATTAAAAATTGTTCAATGTACATGACACTCCATGTGCCACTCCATAACTTCTCACTTTGCAGTATCGTGAACCCCCTTGCGAGGTGAAATCTGCAAACTTTTCTGGTGTCAAATTGTTTTTCAACTACCCTATATCCTTGAAGTACAAGTAAGGGCACTTAGCATGTAACTACTGCCCACTTGCATGGAAATATTGTTTATGGTTTCCAGATAGAGGTTCCACTTACCTATTGTTTCACATTGGATGAACCTTATCATAAACATGACAAGTTCCATATATTGTAACTAATATTTGGCTGTAGCTCCAATCTGTGCCAATCATTGCACCTCAGTTTCAAATATATGTTGCAGTTCAATAATGCATTCTAAATTGTTCAATATGAGCAGTACTGAAGGTCTCCACCGTAAATTATGTCTTCTATGTCAGTTTTCATTGAGGGGGAAATACTTATGGATGTTATGACCAGTTTAGCTAAAACTGTAAGCTATTGTGTGAGATCTGATAGTACTCATGTGGGCGTGCATAATGGTTTTGATATTGCTATTCACAGCATTATCTATGTTAAACAGTTTTGTGAGACCACTGGCAAATCATTCTGAACCTGATTTCTCGAATGAAATACATAGTCAATTAGAAACCATCAAGCCACATTATTATGTTGGACAATTCAATCTCTCCTTCATAATTTGCAATTATTTAGTCGAATTTAATGATAGTAGGTATCTGACCTGATGACTTAGTCTTCTCTGCATCATCATTAAATAATGATGTATAGATTGTATTATAAATGCTGGGAGGAGTGTTGATGAATGGTTGGCTGGTGATGAGTGTAGTTTCAAATGGTATGCATCTCGTAATTTCTTCCATAAAACTGTTCTATCCACTTATATTTAAAAACTCAATATGCTTGCAGTAGAGCCACGCCAAGTGAGGCGCCAGAGGCATTACATTCGTAATTTGTGGAAACAGTGCACTGATATCCATTATCTTGATTGCGGCAAATACAATATTGTTTGTATGTTTGAATGGTTTAAATTCAACAGCTCCAACACTTGCTACCAAATCGGCTGTCATTTGTTGTTGCAGACGAACTATGCGTTGATCATGGACCACTGCTTATTTTGGGGTTACACATATTATGCCACCCAATGTGCACCTGCACATTAAAATAGTGGTTGTTGTATACTATCTGAGAAAAAGCCTTATAATTACGTTCTATTGGGGCACATATTATTGATAATATTTTAAAACATATTGTTTCATGTATGACGAACAGAATCCCAAAAAATGATAGAACGTCGACTAAACTGTGGAAGCCATATTTTTTGTATAAAAATGACACCAGACAAAAATGTAGGGTTGTATAAAAAACGATGTCCTTAACACACTAACCAAGTTATGTTAAATAGCGAAACGTTCTGATAACATATTAGACTGCAACAAAATATACTTGCACAAATGTTTTCTTATTTGTGATTTGCGGCTGCCTGTGAGAGAATTCGTCACCTTGTTGGACCGAGCCACTCAGGACCCGTTAATTTCGCACTGAATCACTGAGACTGGTGTTGTTACAATCGATATGCACCTGGGAGAAACTCTTCCAATCACGAAAACAGACGGTACTACCTTGTATTAACTCATCTAGTCTCGAAATATTTTCGCAAATTATGCACGTCCCTTTTTATTAGATATGTTAAGTATATTGGATATGACAATGTGTCTGCCTAAGTGCTAGGTGCAAAAATATGTAATTCAATGAACATGTTTACCATTCTACTTTTTTTTATTCGACACTGCCTTTATTGTCACCCAGACGGTCATTCCAAACTCCTTATTTCCAGTTCTTCTAATTGGCTGTGAAATTAATTAGCACTATACCACGGAATTGGTTAGGATTTCAAAAACCTTAACTATACAAGTAGGTACACACTTAGGTGTTTTTGATGCACGTGACCAGTATATAATGCCTATGAAAAACTAATAAATATTTTTAAGTTAATTTGGGAAAATCTGTGTTGATTACACCCATGTCACTAAAAATGTACTATGTTCTAATTTTTTAAATCTAATAGACATGAAGATATTTTTCATGTGTTTATAGTACGGCAGCTCGTGATACAGCGCTCACCAACTTCTCCAAAAGGCCTTAAAAACATCGCCTGGTTGTTACAGGTGCAGATTTTGAGCTGTCAGTCCACACTGCACACAATTCCGTGGATTTGCTACGATGCAGATTCATCAAACACTTCAAAATTATACCATCCCGTGTTTGCCAGGCCTGCAACCACCTTGCACGGATTCAAGTGGAGCGGTGAGTCTGTAAAAATTCCTTAAATGACTTAAATATTCCAAAGTTCACCTAAATGTTCTAAATATTAAGTAACGAATTATGCCATAGTTTCCACATTTCGAAGGAAAAGTTCCCAAACAAGTGATTTTTTTTCCTAGCCTAAGTTAATTCTAAGTGTGTAGGGGAGGGTCCAGGTTAGGGGAGGACCTAAGTGTGTCTCAGGCCGAAGCCTATACACTCTACCATGCGGGTTTTTAACCATGCAGGACAAGGGCGCGTGCATCGTGTGCTTATTGGGGTTTACTGGCCAGCCATGGCTGCGATTGGCGCCATGACTGACATCCCATTGGTCGCCTAGC
This sequence comes from Bacillus rossius redtenbacheri, assembly GCF_032445375.1. Classification (NCBI taxonomy): domain Eukaryota; kingdom Metazoa; phylum Arthropoda; class Insecta; order Phasmatodea; family Bacillidae; genus Bacillus; species Bacillus rossius. The sequence continues at coordinate 19,287,571 of NC_086331.1, forward strand.
TTAAAAGCTAGCTAATGTTGTCGTCCCCAGGCCGTGGCTCCTTCCCGATCCCCGATGTGCGACTATGAATTTAGGTTGTAATTATTTCGGCCGACTAACTCAGTGAGAGGTGGGGTTCGTGCCTACTGTGGCCGGGACCGGGAGCTGGGGAGAGGGGGAGGTGATGAACAGGGCAGGAGTACGGCAGTGGAGATCGAACCAGGAAACGTCCGCTGTTAGTCTACAAGATGTTTTATTTAGTCCTTTTCCCTGAGCGCGCCTGACCCACAACGATGTTTGGCACGGCGAACGCCTCCACCCAGCGGGTGAAGACGTCCGTGACCACCACGATAAAGCGCCGGCCGCGGGACGTGCGAGGGTACGGCCCCATGATATCCACTGCCACAGTGTGGAAGGGATCCCGGGGCCGTCGTGGGACCTGCTGCTCCTCGCCGTCGGGTCTCCGGGACTTCCGCTCCTGGCAACGCTGGCAGGCCCTGACATAACGACGTACCTCTGCCGCGTCCCCCGGCCAGCGGAATGTCCGTCGGATCTCCCGCAGTGTCTGCTCTGCACCGGGATGTCCAGCCAGGGGGTGGTCGTGCAGATACCACAGTGCCCACCGCCTGGCCTCTGGCGGCACGTGGGTCCGCCACCTGCCCGAATTGTGCGGCCCCCTGGTCTGGAGCACGCCGTCAAGACTCCGGTGGCCCGGTATCTCTTTCTCCTCGCACTCGGCCAGCCAGGACTGGGTGTCTGGGTCCCGGAGCTGCTCCGCCCGCACCCGCGAAAGCAAGTCGGCTAGCGTCCGGTGGCGTGTCTGGTTCGGGGACAGCGGGGCCGGGCAGCGCATACAACTCGCACGGCCGCGGCCCCGGGTTCTCGACAACGGGCTCATGAATCGGGGGAAGCACCTCCTCCCAGCCCTGGTCGTCGCGGAACACACTCGTGGGATCCGGATTCCTGGACAGCTCGTCGGCCAGCTGATTTTCCCGTCCCCGAACGTGTTCCACCGAGAACGAGAACTCCTGAATCAGAATGGCCCAGCAAGTGAACTTGGACTTCCGGCCCTGAGCGGAGTCCAACCAGCGAAGGCACTGGCTGTCGGTCCTAAGTGTGAACAAGCGGCCTTCAAGTTGGTGCCGATAGCGCTGAAGAGCCCAGACGACTGCCAGGCACTCCTTCTCGTTCACGTGGTACCTCCTCTCAGCTGGCCCAAACTTCGCACTGGCGTACTCAATCAAACGCCGGACACCGTCGCCGTCCACCTGGTACAGCACCGCACCCATCCCCTCCTGACTGGCATCCGTCTGGACGAAGATGGGTTGGTCAGGTTTCAGTCGCGACAGCGTGTGACAGTTCCGGAAACGGTCTTTGACCTGGCGCAGGGCCTTGTCCGCGGCGGGCGTCCACTGGAACTTGGCCTTCGGTGACAACAGGTCAGTCATCGGGGCCGTGATCGTCGCGAAGTCAGGCACAAAAGACCGCAGCCAGTTCAGCAGTCCCATAAGCTTTTGGAGCTGCTTTCTGGTCTTCGGCGCCTGCTTCTCCTCTATGAGTTCCAGCTGGGCAGGACGCGGACGGCACCCCTCTGCCGTCACCAGGTGCCCCAGGAACACGATCTCCTCAGCCCCGATGTGACACTTGTTCGGGGAACAAGTCAGTCCATGTCTGGCCAGCCTTTGCAGGACCAGCGCCAGGTGGTGTGCATGGTCCTCCCACGTCCCAGAATAGACGATGACGTCGTCCAGATAGGCACTGGCGAAGACGCCGATGTACTCGTCCAGGACGCGCACCATCATAGACTGGAACGTGGCCGGGGCGTCCATGAGCCCGAACGGCATGGCACAGAACTGGTACTGCCGACCGTCTGGCGCAGTGAACGCCGTCTTCGGACGGTCGGCGGGGCATACCGGCACCTGCCAGTAGCCCGACTTCAGGTCCAGCGTCGTGAAAATTTTTGCGTCCCCCAGCCCGGCCAAGGCGTCAGTGATGTTGATCTGCGGGGGAGGGGGGGAGCGGGGATCGTCAGTCTGTTGACGGCCTTAAAGTTTACGCAGAAGCGTAAACTCCCGTCCTTCTTAGTGGCCAGCACCACCCTCGAGTTGTATGGGGAGGTGCTGGGCTCGATGATTCCGTCGCGCAGCATCTCGTCCACCTGGGACTGGATCGCCTCGCGCTCCCGGGGCCCGAACCCATGCACCCTCTCAAACGGCGGGCGGTGCGGCACCATAGGGATACTGTGCTCTGTCATCGTCGTGCGCCTTAACCGGTCCGCCGCCGCAAATACCTGAGGTCGGGACTCGAGGGCCCGACCGATGGCGTCAGCATACTCTGCCGGGACGTTGTGCTGGAGGTCCTCCAGGCGGGTGACTGACTGAGGAGGGGAAGGGGGTCTCTGGTGGATGCCATACACCGTCCAGCGCCCACGGGTGCCGAAGTGCATCCGTCCGGCCCGCACCTCCACAGCGGCGTCGACCTCGTGCAGCCATGGTGCTCCCAAGATCAGCCCCTCGCGCAGGTCGGGGACCACCCAGGCCTCGATGCGACTGACATGACCAACGATGTTCAGTGTTACCTGGGTTGTGCCCCTCGCCGTCATGCTGGTGTCCCTTTTGGCCAGCTGCACCTGCTCCGGGCGCGGTACCACCTCCTCCTCGGCGACCAGGTGAGCCGCGACAAAGGATCGGCTGGCTGCGGTGTCCACCAGGGCCAGCATCTCCCGGTCGTCGGCACGAACTGGTATCCGCAGCAGCTCTGGTTCCTCGGGTCCAACTCGCCCCAAGTGGACCGGCACCTGGCCCACCTCGCTCGCGAGTACCATGTCATCCGGACGTGGGGAGCCCAGGAGGGGCTCCGCTGGCAGCTCCGGCACCAGCGCATCGTCCCCTCGGTGAGCTCCTCCGACGGCGGCAGGCCGCTGGAGAGACACGTCCGGCCCCTGGACGGCTGGTGTCGAGGCCACGGGAGTCGGAATGGCACTCCTCTGTACCGATGGCGAACCCGGCACGGGGGCGTTTGGCTCAGGCCGCGCCCGATCCCCGCCGTCGTCCGGGTCTCCGACGGATGCCATAATCGGTGGATTAGTTCTGTCGCTGGTTCCTCTGGTAGTTGACGTCCCGGGGCGCGGCGCCCAGCCGTCTGTCCGCCCCCGGCTCCGCGTTTCCCGCCGACGGCACGCCTCCTTCGCGCGCTCCCTCCAGCGTGGCCTTTGTGGGGCACAAGCGGTGCCAGTGTCGCTCCTCTGTCGGGCAGTAACGGCAGCGTGGTGGCCGCTCATCGCTCTCCTCCCGACCCGTCTGGCGCCACGACGGGTCTGAGGGGGCCGACTGTGATGAGCCCCCTCCTCGTGTTGGTCCTGCTGCGTCTCTCTGCTGCGGGGGTGGGCGGATGTAAGGCACGACAGAGTTAAAAAATTAATAAAAAAAAAAATTAATAAAATTAATAAAAAAATTAATAAAAAAAAAATTCCAAAACTGATTCTGGCTTGGACTAGAACTCTATCTTTGCTCAACAATGAGAAGTTCACAAGCTAGCATAATCGGTTTTTTAATTTATTGTGTTTTTTTATTAATTTTTTTCTGTAATTTTATGATGACAAAGAAAACTTGCGGCGGTTTTCTCCGTGTGCTTCCGATTATTCTTGTCAATATTATGGTGGTTTTCTCCATGTGCTCCTGATTATTCTTGGCAATATTATGGTGGTTTTCTCCGTGTGCTCCTGATTATTCTTGGCAATATTATGGTGGTTTTCTCCGTGTGCTCCTGAATATTCTTGTCAATATTTTGATGGTTTTCTCCGTGTGCTCCTGATTATACTTGACAATGTTTTGATGGTTTTCTGCAAGTGCTTCTGGTTACAGATGAGCAATTGATCTCTTCATGAAGGATTTTTTTTATTTAATGATTCATGTTAATTTATTTAAGGTTATATATTTAATTAGTGCATTTCTGCTACTTAATCAACACTTGTAATATTTTTATCAGGTGGAAATTTAAAAAAAAAAATATCATTTCTCAGTCAAATAATAATAATCTCTGAGAAATCTAAGAAGCACTAACAGGAAGGACGGACTTCCTTCTCCTTGGTGTCTAGCGAAGCCATCCTTCTTTTGCGATCGTTAGTGAGCATCCCGCATCCCGCATAAAAGAACTAAATATTATTTACCTGCAAGCTACATGTGGCGACATCTGTTTTTGAAAAGCAGAACTACATCCATAAAGTACTTTTGCATGAGATATATTAATTCTCGCTGATGAAATATGAAAAAAATTCTATTTAAGTAATGGATCTAATTTAAAACACTCAATTGGTATCTGGCATTAGTCTCAGTAACTAATATGAATTCAAAATTTGGGATCTGGCGCTGTATCGAAAGAACATAGGTGTAAGTTTTGCAGCAAAGAGTTAATCTTGAGAAAGAATAAAAGACAACACGACAAGAATGACTGTGTCAAAAATCCACTGCGCAATATGATAAGTTGTGTTCGATGTAGCAAGTCGTTTACGCGGAGAGAGAGCCTAAAAAGACATGGCAGAACTTGACACCGTTCCGGCTGCCTCCCCGTCAAAGCTATCAAGTCTTGCGGGATGGGTCTCGGGGTTTGGGTTCGGCCAAGTGGCGGGAGGCAGGGACGTGTCCGTAGAGGTGATCCTTGGGCTGTTTAGGCCACCCAAGACGCCTTATACTACAAATGATGCACTCTGCTACGTGAAGTGTGGTTTTTATTACACATCAACCTCTACATGGTGCTATCCATCCCCTGGCCGCGACTGTTCGGGGTTAGAGAGCTCTGCGCGTGTACGGCTGTTCGGCGATGACCCCGCTTACTATGGAGAGGGGGGAGTTTTGAGCGAACAGTACGTGGCGGACGTTGCTGCTAAGACCTGCGCGGTGATGCGCGGTGATGCACGGCCAGTGGTGTTGTACTCACGATCTAGATGCGGTTGCTGAATTGGCGCGAAGGTGGCCTCTCAACGTTGTGCGAAGACGACCAGCCTCTTCGAGCTCCCGGTGGGTGCTGACTCACTCGTGTAGCACAGCGCTACAGCAGGCCTGCCAATTGCGCGCCAGAAGCGCAGCGCGCGGGAAACAGACGCGGCCAAGTTTAGGACCTATTCGCACGTTGAACAATGGAATTAACAAATAAAAACATTTGATGAAATATACATTACATAGTTTATGTCTGTGAGAGAAAACATGTGCCCTTGATGCTATTATAGTCCGGCGGAAGCACATTGCCACACCCGGCGGAGTGCTTCCACCGAGGTGGCCCATAGTGGTGCTAGCTGCGGGTCGTTCGGTGCACTCACACTCGTTGCACCATGTTGCACGCGCGGGCGTGTTCGTGGCACACGGCTTTGAGAGGCGTCGGAGAGGCATCGCGGCCTGTGCGACTAAGAGGCGCACTATCGGCTGGCGTCAAATGCCCCCCTCTATCTGAGGCCGCTATGTGCACCGACGCCTCACAATGATCGCACAGGAGTGATGCACTCGAAGCGCGGCACTGGGGTGGTGTACTATGCCTGGGGTGAGATTCTAGGCCCTGAGCATCTCTCTTCAAACAAGAAAATGACTGTGTGCCTCCCTCACTATGCTCGTTCCCCCTCAGTAGGGGCAGTGATGTTTTGATGTGGATAAGCTCCATTGAGTTGCACTGTGGTGGCACTGTAGGGTCCCTGGCCTGGCCCTGATGATTGGTCCATTCGTACTCAGCAAGGTGAACCGGAGCCCTGCGGGTCCTCTGTGGCCGCCGTGGAGGGGAGGGGGCTGCCGCTTGCTCGGGTGTGATGTTCGGCGGGAGGCACCCCTTCAGGGGCCAGAACTTGTCCGAGGTATTGTCCTCAGTCTCGTCCAGGGGAGTGATATCCTCAATAATGTATCTCCCGGGCTCGGCCAGGGTGTAGGCCTGGCTAGCTTGGTCTCTCTCAGGCTCGTCCGGGGGGGTGACATCCTCAATTATGTATGTCCCAGGTTCGGTCAGGGTGTAGGCATGGCTAACTTGGTCTCTCTCAGGCTCGTCCGGGGGGGTGACATCCTTAATTATGTATGTCCCATGTTCGGCCAGGGTGTAGGCATGGCTAGCTTGGTCTCTCTCAGGCTCGTCCGGGGGGGTGACATCCTCAATTATTTATTTCCCGGGCTCGTCCAGGGGCGTGATATCCATGGACTCATGTTCGTCTAGACAGCACGTCTGGACTGGAGCCCGCCGCGTGCGTGATGGGTACCTTCCCCCAATGTCAGTTCCTTCCTCCGCCCCCTTCTGACTCATCGACAGACATCTGGGGGTTGGCATCTACCAAGCTCATGTTCAGCATCCATGATGGCTCATCCCATTCCTCTGTCTCCTCCTCGTCATTCTGTTGCCATATCGGGGAGTCCTGATGGGTGCCACCCGCGGTGTCGATCGGAGGGCTCAGTGTACGGGCAGTTGGAGTTTCCAGTTCGGGGGGGGCAATATGTATCGGCTCAAGTCCCATGTTATCATCAGATGGTGGGACGGTGCCCTTTGGCAGAACCTGCTGGTTCGTTACCTGCTGGCCCTCTGATTGAGGCACCCTCGAGTTGGGCCCTGGTGACACGCCTTCCATTACTCCGGGTGCTACCAACCGCAGGTCATCCCTGTGGACCTTGGCAGGCCGTCCCCGGGGGGTACGGACCGCGTATGACGTGGGTCCGGATTTCCAGAGCACTTCCCTTGGCTCCGACCACTTGGGGGCCAGCCCCGCACAGAAATTGCGAGCGACCGATGACAGATGGTGCTGCCTCACGTACACCCACTGTCCAGGTTGTAGGGGCGTTGGGGGGTGACTGGTCTGTGGTGTGTGCTCCGATAGGAATTGGTTTTGCTGTTGCCTGGCCTGTTCCCTCCCTTCCTCAATCTCCGGACGGATTAGTGTGTCCGTGATGGCCGCTGCCACCCGGCACTCCCCTGGTAGGGCGAGGTTCTGTCCATACAGCAGCTCGGCCGGGCTGTGGCCTGTGACGGCATTCGTACGGCGCCTAAGACAATACAGTAACTTGGGTATATGTACATCCCACTTAGAATGGTCGTCCCCCAGGCACAATCTTAACTGTGCTTTTACTTCTTGGTTCCGACGCTCGGTCGGATTGGCCTGGGGGTGATAGACAGGGGTGGTGTGGTGGTCTAGGCCCCACCGACGACAGTCAGCTCGCCAGCGCTTCCCAGTGAATTGACACCCATTGTCTGTCAGTAGAACCCTCGCGAAGCCGTAGCGCGGGAAAATTTCCTGGTCCAGTAGAGCTGCTATGGTCCCAGCTCGCACATTGGACACTGGGAAGGCCTCAACCCACCTTGTGAAGATGTCCGTGATGACCACTAAAAATCTTTTGCCCCGAGTGGTCCGGGGATATGGCCCCATGATGTCGAGTGCCAGTGTGTGGAACGGGTCGACGGGGGCGCTGTTGCTCCACTCCGTCCATCCGCCGCGCCTTCCGCTGTTGGCAGCGCTGACACTGTCGCACATAACCCCTAACGTCGCGGGTGATGCCTGGCCAATGAAATGTTTTGCGGATGTCCGTCTGCGTCTGGTCTGCCCCGGGGTGGCCAGCCAAGTCATGGTCGTGGTGAAAATGTAATACGCCAGCTCGTGCGCACCCGGGTACATAGAGACGCCATGCCTCCATGTCGCCAGGCACCGGTGTCTGTAGCACTCCGTCTACTACCCGTTGGTAGGGGTGGACTGTTCCCTCACCCGCCTGCACTTCGGTCTGAGTGGCATCGTCCGTCTGCTGGGCATGCTGCACGGCCGCCACTAGGGCAGTGAGGGTCTCGAACACCTGGATTGGGGCAATGTCCGGGGGCGTGGTCACGGCGCACAACACCGCTGGTGCCTCCTCCCCGGTGGCGACAGGTAGGGTACCTGGTGGGGGTAGTAGCCCCTCCCAGCTGTGGTCGTCCTGGAAAGTGGACCTAGGGTCGGGGTGTAGTGACAGCTCGTCAGCGAGCTGGTTGTCCTGCCCCTTCACATGCTCGACCGCGAAGTCGAAGCTCTGGAGCATGAGTGCCCACCGCGTGAACTTCGACTTGCGGCCTTGGGCGGAATCCAGCCAGCTTAGACACTGACTGTCTGTCCTCAACGTGAAACGCCGGCCCTCCAGGTGGTGTCGGTGCCGCCGCATCGCCCAAACGACGGCCATGCACTTCTGTTCGTTCACATGGTACCGCCGCTCGGGCTGGCCGAACTTGGCGCTCGCGTACTCCACTATCCGGCGTTCCTCGTTTTCCCCTACCTGGTATAGGACGGCCCCCATCCCCTCTTGGCTTGCATCTGTCTGCAAGTATAGCGGGGCGTTGGGCCTCAAGCGGGCGAGTCGGTGGCACTCCCGGAACTCGTGCTTGACGGTGGCCAGTGCATGATCTGCCTCCTCTGTCCACCGAAACCGGGTCTTCGGTGACAATAGGTCGGTCATAGGGGCAACTATGCTGGCAAAGTGGGGTACAAAGGATCTTAGCCAGTTCAAGAGACCTAGGAGTTTTTGTAGCTGCTTACGGGTGCTGGGTGCAGGTTTGGATTCAATGAGGTTCAGGTGTTTGGGCAGCGGCCGACAGCCTTCGGCATCCACGAGGTGCCCCAGGTACTCAATCTCTCGCGCACCCACGTGGCATTTGTGGGGGGCGCATGTGAGTCCATGTTTGGCCAGCCGCTCAAGGACCAGGCCTAGGTGGCGTGCGTGGTCCTCCCACGACCGCGACCAGATGATCACGTCGTCTAGGTACGCTGCAGCAAACTCGCCGGCGTAGCCATCCAAGACGCGGACCATCATGGCCTGGAAGGTCGCAGGGGCGTCCATCAGCCCGAACGGCATGGCGCAGAACTGGAAACGCCTCCCATCAGGCGCGGTGAAAGCTGTTTTGTGCCGGTCCTCCGGGCGTACCGGCACCTGCCAATATCCTGATTTAAGGTCTAGCGAGGTAAAGATGCATGCATCGCCCAACCCCCCCAAGGCATCCGTGATGTTGATGAGGGGAGGGGGGCAGGTATGGTGACTGCGTTAATTGGCTTGAAGTTGACACAAAAGCGCATTGAGCCATCCTTCTTACTGGCCATCACAATCAAACAATTGTAACGGGACTCACTTGGCTCAATGACGCCATCGCGCAACATCTCAGCGATCTGCGTCTGGATGACCTCGTTCTCCTTGGGCCCGAACCCGAACGGTTTGACGAACCGGGGTTCATGTGGCCTGGTCGGAATGGCGTGCTGAGCGACCGTGGTGCGTCGTAGCATATCAGTAGCAGCAAACACTTGCGGTTGTTGTGCCAATACCCGGTTAATTAGGTCTATCTGCTCGGGTGGTACACCATTTTGCAATTCATCTAGGGTGATGGGGTTCTCTCGCCGAGGTGGTAGCCGCCGACCCAGGCCGTATACGGTACGCCTCTCCTGCTTGCCGACGTGCACCCTCCCCGCCCGCACTTCTACTGTAGCATCCTCCTGGGCTAACCATGGCAACCCTAAAATCAACTGGTCCCTGAGCCCATCCATCACGAGGGCGGTGGTTTGACTGGTGTGATCTCTAATGGCAAGGGTGATTTGGGTGCGGCCGACCATAAGTGCCTTCGCCCCCTCGGTGGCTAATTGTACATTCTCACGCTCCGGGATCAGGTCCCCCTCGGGTATGAGTTGAACTGACACGTAGGAATGACTGGCAGCCGTGTCCACTAATGCATGCACAGGTTGCCCATTCATGGCCACCGGTATCCTAAGTAGGTACCCAGCCTCAGGTCCCAACTGTCCCAGGTGGGGCGACTCACCCGACTGCTCCAAGGGCGCTGCCGACGTCGTCAGAGGCACGTGGTGGCTGGTGTAGCTCGCCGACGACCTAGTGCGGGCCGCTGACGGGTGGCGCTTGTCATCCCCGTCCGTCGTGACAGGGTACGCCGGTGCATTAGGAGGCACCGCAGGTGCTGCCGTGGTCGCCGGGGCACCCGGTAGCTGGTGTAGCTCGCCGGCGACCTGGTGCGGGCCGCTGACGGATGGCGCTGGTCATCCCCGTCCGTCCTAACGTGGTACGCCGGTGCATAAGGAGGCACCGCAGGTGCTGTTGGGGTCGCCGGGGGCACCCGGTGGCTGTTGTAGCTCGCCGGCGACCTGGTGCGGGCCACTGACGGGTAGCGCTGGTCATCCCCGTCCGTCCTGACATGGTACGCCGGTGCATAAGGAGGCACTGCAGGTGCTGTCGGGGTCGCCGGGGGCACCCGGTGGCTGGTGTAGCTCGCCGGCGACCTGGTGCGGGCCGCTGACATCGCGACCAGGTGAGGCGGGCCGCCCCCACCCGCGCTAGGTGGATGGGACGGCAGCTGAGTGGCCCCCGCAGCAGCGTGCGGGGGCAGCGCCGACGCCAGGTGGACGGAGTCGCTCGCCGGCGACCTGGGGCAGGCCGCGAACGGGTGAGGCGGGCCGACCCCACCCGCGCCAGGTGGATGGGACGGCAGCTGGGTGGCCCCCACAGCAGCGTGCGGGGGCGGCGCCGACGCCAGGTGGACGGCGTCGCTCGCCGGCGACCTGGGGCAGGCCGCGAACATGTGAGGCGGGCCGCCCCCACCCGCGCTAGGTGGATGGGACGGCAGCTGGGTGGCCCCCGCAGCAGCGTGCGGGGGCGGCGCCGACGCCAGGTGGACGGCGTCGCTCGCCGGCGACCTGGGACAGGCCGCGAACATGTGAGGCGGGCCGCCCCCACCCGCGCCAGGTGGATGGGACGGCAGCTGGGTGGCCCCCGCAGCAGCGTGTGTGGGCGGCGCCGACGTCAGGTGGATGGCGTCGTCGCTCGCAGGCGACCTGGGGCGGGACGCAAACATCGCGACCAGGTGAGGCAGGCCGCCCCCACCCGCGCCAGGTGGATGGGACGGCAGCTGGGTGGCCCCCGCAGCAGCGTGCGGGGGCGGCGCCGACGCCAGGTGGACGGCGTCGCTCGCCAGCGACCTGGGGCAGGCCGCGAACATGTGAGGCGGGCCGCCCCCACCCGCGCCAGGTGGATGGGACGGCAGCTGGGTGGCCCCCGCAGCAGCGTGTGTGGGAGGCGCTGACGTCAGGTGGACGACGTCGCTCGCAGGCGACCTGGGGCGGGACGCGAACATCGCGACCAGGTGAGGCGGGCCGCCCCCACCCACGCCAGGTGGATGGGACGGCAGCTGGGTGGCCCCCGCAGCAGCGTGCGGGGGCGGCGCCGACGCCAGGTGGACGGCGTCGCTCGCCGGCGACCTGGGGCAGGCCGCGAACATGTGAGGCGGGCCGCCCCCACCCGCGCTAGGTGGATGGGACGGCAGCTGGGTGGCCCCCGCAGCAGCGTGCGGGGGCGGCGCCGACGCCAGGTGGACGGCGTCGCTCGCCGGCGACCTGGGGCAGGCCGCGAACGGGTGAGGCGGGCCGCCCCCACCCACGCTAGGTGGATGGGAGGGCAGCTGGGTGGCCCCCGCAGCAGCGTGCGGGGGCGGCGCCGACGCCAGGTGGACGGCGTCGCTCGCCGGCGACCTGGGACAGGCCGCGAACATGTGAGGCGGGCCGCCCCCACCCGCGCCAGGTGGATGGGACGGCAGCTGGGTGGCCCCCGCAGCAGCGTGTGTGGGCGGCGCCGACGTCAGGTGGATGGCGTCGCTCGCAGGCGACCTGGGGCGGGACGCGAACATCGCGACCAGGTGAGGCGGGCCGCCCCCACCCGCGCTAGGTGGATGGGACGGCAGCTGGGTGGCCCCCGCAGCAGCGTGCGGGGGCGGCGCCGACGCCAGGTGGACGGCGTCGCTCGCCAGCGACCTGGGGCAGGCCGCGAACATGTGAGGCGGGCCGCCCCCACCCGCGCCAGGTGGATGGGACGGCAGCTGGGTGGCCCCCGCAGCAGCGTGTGTGGGCGGCGCCGACGTCAGGTGGACGGCGTCGCTCGCAGGCGACCTGGGGCGGGACGCGAACATCGCGACCAGGTGAGGCGGGCCGCCCCCACCCGTGCCAGGTGGATGGGACGGCAGCTGGGTGGCCCCCGCAGCAGCGTGTGTGGGCGGCGCCGACGTCAGGTGGACGGCGTCGCTCGCAGGCGACCTGGGGCGGGACGCGAACATCGAGACCAGGTGAGGCGGGCCGCCCCCACCCGCGCCAGGTGGATGGGACGGCAGCTGGGTGGCCCCCGCAGCAGCGTGTGTGGGCGGCGCCGACGTCAGGTGGACGGCGTCGCTCGCAGGCGACCTGGGGCGGGACGCGAACATCGCGACCAGGTGAGGCGGGCCGCCCCCACCCGTGCCAGGTGGATGGGACGGCAGCTGGGTGGCCCCCGCAGCAGCGTGTGTGGGCGGCGCCGACGTCAGGTGGACGGCGTCGCTCGCAGGCGACCTGGGGCGGGACGCGAACATCGAGACCAGGTGAGGCGGGCCGCCCCCACCCGCGCCAGGTGGATGGGACGGCAGCTGAGTGGCCCCCGCAGCAGCGTGCGGGGGCGGCGCCGACGCCAGGTGGACGGCGTCGCTCGCCGGCGACCTGGAGCGGGACGCGGACACCGCGACCAGGTGAGGCGGACCCTCTCCAGCTGTGATAGGTGGGCGGGGTGGCGGCTGGGTGGTTCTGCGGGTCCGGGGTGAGTCTTTCCGCGGAGCTGGGCTGTTAATTGGGGGGTAGTGGCCAGCTGCGTCACCGCCCCCTAGACGGAGTTTCCCGGGAGCTTCACCTCGCCCCCTCGCGTTCGCCAGACTGCCTCGCGGGTCGGGCACACCGTGTGCCAGTGGTACTGCTCTGTCGCGCAGTAGCGGCAGCGGGGTGGCCGGCTGTCCTGGGCGCCCTGTGTTCCCCCGCGGTGGTCGTCGCGACGCGTCTGTACAGCGCCACGGTGAGGAGCGCCCGGTAGGGGCATCCCCTCCCCCATCGGGGACGGGTCGGTGGGCCGGTAGTTGCCCCTCGGCGGCGGCGGGCCCGTGTACGGCACTACGGCACGTTCGACCTCTGCGCGCGCCGCCCCCTTGGTGGACGGGGCTGACCGGGGCGTCGCGACGCCCTTGGCGCTGCGAGCTGATTGGAGGTCATGCTCTACGGCTCGTGCGAGAAAAATATCCAGCCCGCGAGTCACTGCTTCGCGCAAGAATGGGCGAAGTTCGGGGGACACTAGCTCCACTATGAAGGGCAGTATGTCGCTAGTTTGACCCCCGGGTGTTAGGCGGCGGTATAGTCTAAACTTGTTATAAATAAAATTCTCCACCGCCTCCCCGTCCCCTTGGCAACGGCTGAACATCTCACTCCGACATGTGTTCAGGGCTCGGGTGTCATTGAAGCGCGCCTCCAGCTGGCGGGCGAAGTCTTCCCAGTCTGCGTCGTAGCTGCCCGCCTGGGCCCACCACTCGCGCGCCTCGCAGCGCAGCTGCGCACTCACGCGTTCCGCCCACTCTTCCCGCGGTATCTGGTGCCGCACGAGCCTCGCCTCGCAGGCTCGCAAAAACACGCGCGGATCCTCGTGGTTGAGGCCCGCGAACTCCGGGAGGGTAATAGGCCCGGTGAGGGGGTGGGACGTGGTAGCTAGCTGACCCCCTGGGTGCCCTCGTGCGCGTCGCTCGCACCCCCCACACAGAAAAAGTCCGTCCCGGAAATTTACGAATTCCAGCGCGTCTGCGCATGCGCGGTGTTTAATTGTTCCGCACTGCTGGCATCTCGCTATCTCGCCTCGGTAACCGGGACAGTGGACAGCGGCGCACTGGGGACCCGCTTGGGTTCTGGGCTGCCCCTCCGTCTTGACGCGTACCGTTTCGCATGTGCAGTACAGGTGGGGGTACTCACCGGTGCTGTGGCTGGTGGTGTGCGGCTTGCCGCACCCGGCGCAATAGCTCTCCATGGTGATGGCTACGTCCGGCCTCTTGTCCATGCGCGATCCGCGGCTGTCCGACCCGAGCGTCGGGATGAAGCGTCGGTGGCGGGCGCGGGCAGATCCGGGGGTGCGCCCCCTTGCGCTTACGACCGAGCGGTCTTGCCCGCACGCACGCGCCACGCGGTTGTTTACGCGGCCGCGGCTGGTGACGGCTCGGTGATCTTCGGGCGCACTCGTTTGTCCTCGGCGCGCGATTGGTCGCGGCAGTCCACTCTCACTCGAGGGGTTAGGCGGGAGGGGGTGAGCAAACGATCTGTACGCGTGCAGGGGGGGGGTGGAACCGTGGAATGCGGGAGGGAGTGAGCGAACGATCTTAGTGCTGGAGGGGGGTGGTGTGGCCTGATAACCCCGGCGCGTCCCGTTCCGCGGCGCCTGCACGTCTGCGCGCGCTTTCTCTCCCCTTTGTGCTGTCCCTACGTGTAACTCTGCCGGATTTTCAGCGATTCGGATGGCGTTTGCGGCGTTGTTATGTTGCCACACTAGGTGGGCGCCATTTTGACACCGTTCCGGCTGCCTCCCCGTCAAAGCTATCAAGTCTTGCGGGATGGGTCTCGGGGTTTGGGTTCGGCCAAGTGGCGGGAGGCAGGGACGTGTCCGTAGAGGTGATCCTTGGACTGTTTAGGCCACCCAAGACGCCTTATACTACAAATGATGCACTCTGCTACGTGAAGTGTGGTTTTTATTACACATCAACCTCTACATGGTGCTATCCATCCCCTGGCCGCGACTGTTCGGGGTTAGAGAGCTCTGCGCGTGTACGGCTGTTCGGCGATGACCCCGCTTACTATGGAGAGGGGGGAGTTTTGAGCGAACAGTACGTGGCGGACGTTGCTGCTAAGACCTGCGCGGTGATGCGCGGTGATGCACGGCCAGTGGTGTTGTACTCACGATCTAGATGCGGTTGCTGAATTGGCGCGAAGGTGGCCTCTCAACGTTGCGCGAAGACGACCAGCCTCTTCGAGCTCCCGGTGGGTGCTGACTCACTCGTGTAGCACAGCGCTACAGCAGGCCTGCCAATTGCGCGCCAGAAGCGCAGCGCGCGGGAAACAGACGCGGCCAAGTTTAGGACCTATTCGCACGTTGAACAATGGAATTAACAAATAAAAACATTTGATGAAATATACATTACATAGTTTATGTCTGTGAGAGAAAACATGTGCCCTTGATGCTATTATAGTCCGGCGGAAGCACATTGCCACACCCGGCGGAGTGCTTCCACCGAGGTGGCCCATAGTGGTGCTAGCTGCGGGTCGTTCGGTGCACTCACACTCGTTGCACCATGTTGCACGCGCGGGCGTGTTCGTGGCACACGGCTTTGAGAGGCGTCGGAGAGGCATCGCGGCCTGTGCGACTAAGAGGCGCACTATCGGCTGGCGTCAAACTTGTAACGTCAAGCCTGCGTACAAGCTAGAGGACAACGATGAATCTACTAGACTAAGGAAGAGTGATCTGTATTACGACAATAATTTTCTTGGCTCTTCCGATCTCGACAAAGAACTTAAATTGAAGGAGGTTGATGATTTACGGAAGAATGAAGACAATGGAAGAATCCTTAACGTGAAAAGTGAGAATATATTCCAGCCGAATGCAAGTAGCTCTTTCCTACTTTGTAAAAATGATGGACTCCTAAAAAGGAAGCATGAAGACAATGAAGAAAGACACTTCAACATCATCAACATCGAATTATTACGGTAAATTGGGTGAAGACGATTCCTTCTACAGTGATTGTTACAGTGACTCTGAGGCTGTTGAGTAAGACATAGACTATGATGAAGCACCTAAAGCTGACAAGATCGAAGAATGTGGCGGTGTCCTGAGACCTAAACGATGGAAACGACGTGATATATTAAATAAATCTGATCGAGCTTGTGATGATCACCGTCTCAAAAATGAAAGTTACCCTGAGTTTGGTGGTAAAACGGAAGACACCAGAGATCATAAAATTTATTATAAACGTGCAAGGAAGATGGTGGTAGAAGAGAATGATTACACATCATGGAAAGATCCAAACATATTGGTTGACCGGCTAAGACTTCTACATGGTTCGCTTTATGCAGGAAACTATTCCTTCATCAAAGAAATATGCTTCATACTCAAGGAACTGATGAAAGCTGGCTACATACAATAATGGCTTGTTTTACTTGCATTTGTATAATGTAAACAAATAAAATAAATAATTTAAATTATAAGAATTTAATGATTTTATTTCTTGTATTCTGATTTCTAACTAAGACTTAGATCTCGTAACTTGTGCTTCCTTTTTGCCTTTTTTTTGTTGATGGAGCTTCCAAATGTGCTTCCTTATTCGATGGTGCTTCCAAAATGTGCTGCCTTTATGATGGTGCATCCAAAATGTGCTGCCTTTTCGTTGGCGGTGCTTACAAATGTGCTGCCTTTTCGTTATCGGTGCTTCCAAATGAGCTGCCTTTTCGTTGTCGGAGCTTCCAAATATGCTGCCTTTTCGTTGTCGGTGCTTCCAAATGTGCTGTCTTTTCGTTTTCGGTGCTTCCAAATGTGCTGCCTTTTCGTTGATGGTTCTGCCTTTTCGTTGATGGTGCTTCCAAATGTGCTGTCTTTTCGTTTTCGGTGCTTCCAAATGTGCTGCCTTTTCGTTGATGGTTCTGCCTTTTCGTTGATGGTGCTTCCAAATGTGCTGCCTTTTCGTTGATGGTCCTTCTATTTTTAATGTTGTTTTGACTCTAGTATTATTATAAATGGTTCTTGATTTGACTAGCGTATTATTCCATACGGTGAATGTATATAAGCGTGTCCTAGACAGAAGGACGCTGAGTTTGTTACTGACTTCGGCGGTGTAAGGATCACCTAGTTTGTTTAATCTGGTGCATAAATCACGTAATTACTTGTTCTTGCGAACTCGATGTCATCTTTACCGACTTTAACGTCGAACTCGGAGGTTGTACCATCGTCTACGGGAACCTTTACGACAGCTACGACGGAGAAGGTGCAGATCCCGTTGGCAACGACGACGACGTCAACATTGGAGGAGATTTCAACAGATGTGATACCACCATCATCCGAAGTTTCATTATCAGCAATGGATACTTCCACTAATGAAGAGCGTACATTGCGTCAGTGCAAATACTGTGACGCATCATTTACTATCACCTCAAATGCTCGCAGACATGAAAGAAGCAGTTGTTCTTATAATGTTAAAAGAATACAATTTCAGTGCAATAAGTGCAATAAACTAATTTCACGTTTTGATAGCTTACATCATCTTTATAAAAAATGCTCCGAGAAATTTAAGTGCGAGTATAATGAACATGGTTATTGTTTTGACTTATGTGTTGTACCAGCTGATGAGACTATATAAGTGAGACCCTGGTGATATGAACTTCAGTCCGTCTCTGACTGCGGTGATGAACGGATCGGATAGTTAGACTTGTATAACATAATAGACCGGTATCTAGTTATTCTTGAGAACTCGATGGCATCATTACCACTAAATACACCAACCTGGATTGTAGGTCTACCATCAACAGTGCAGAGCTCGATGTCAACGATGTCTACAGCTACACCTGCTCTCTCAGCACAGCAGGAGATTTCGACGCGTGCAACATCTTCTGCAGAGCAGACCTTAACGGCTTCAGAAGTTAACATGTCAGCATTGTTACAATGGTTGTCAACAATTCCAGTGCCATTGATGAAGGAAGGTGCATCCAACGGTGTTCCATCACCTGACTGTACGTACTGTGAGAAGATCAAAAACTTGAAATTACGGGATTATGTAATACACAATTGTAGTAATAACTCTGAACGCATTAAATATCAGTTCAACCGGTGTTTAAGCAAGTTTGTACAATATGGAAGATTAAAACGGCACCTTAGGAATTGTGATAGACTGGCTGTACATTCATCGGAATCAAGCTGTATATTTTGTAACAAAACATTGGCAAATATTCAAAGTGCGCAACGACACAAAATATATCACTGTCCTTTTAATGAAGTCGATAATTCGTCTTTGTGTGAAAATTGTGGTGTACCAATATGTCGACCTGATAAACTGAATAGACATTTACGAAAATGTAAAAGACTTAGTCCATAAAACACAATGACTGTTTGAATCAAGGAATCCACAAAACTTTAGTACTTTGACTGTGTATTTTTTTGTACTTGTCGTACTTCTATATTTAAAAAAATGTTATGTTGGTTTGTGTACGCTTCAAAAACTCAAAACGTTCTGAACCGATCGAGCCGAAATTTTACCATTATATACAAACCGCATCAACGATTGTTTTTATCTTACTTTTCACGTCAGCAACATACCCGCGACCGCGAAAAAGTAACTACGCCAATGTGTTTTCTCACTAATAAAAACAAAAAACACGCATTTTCTGTTATGGAAACGTTTCCCCAATGCCAAAGGATTTCTCTTAGCAATGGAAAAAACTACGTCAAGTGAAGCAAGCGGGAAATGGCTATATACAATGCTTTTATTGTGAGGTGCAATAATTAAAAATGACTAAGCATACCGGTATGGGACTAATTATACAATATGTAATGAAATAGCTGCGACATTGTTACCAGGTGGAAGAACTGCGCATTCAGCTACAAAGTTGCCATTAAACATGCAAATCATCGAGATTCCAGTTGTAGAATGATCCATCAGCTGAGGTATTCTCACGACAGTTACTGGAAATTGGAAACGGACAGCTGCCAGTCGATGAGACGTCTAGACGAATATCATTTCCCGATCATTTTTGTAATTTAGTAACATCGAAAGAAGAACTGATCGAAAAAGTATTTCCTGACATTCAAAAAAATCATAGGCTCAGTGAAAGAGCTATCCTTGCCGCAAAGAATAAAGATGTCTATCAACTTAATAATGTTATTCAATCCAGTATTCAAAGTGATGAAATTACATTTAAGTCGATAGACACCGTTGTGGAAGCAGATGAAGTAGTTAATTATCCAACGGAATTTTTAAACTCACTTGATCTGCCAGGGATACCACCACACATACCTTAATTGAAAATAGGTGTACCAATTATCCTCTTGCGTAATATTAATCAGCCAAAACTCTGCAACGGCATGCGACTTTTAGTTAAGAAATTAATGAATAACGTAGTGGAAGCAACGATTTTAACGGGGCCTTTCAAAGGTGAAGATGTCCTCATTCCTCGAATACCCATGATCCCGACCGATACACCATTTCAATTTAAAGGATTGCAATTCCCAATTAGATTGGCATTTGCAATCACAATCAATAAAGCTCAAGGTCAATCTTAAGAATTGTGTGGTTTAGATTTAGATGCGGATTGCTTTTCACATTTACAACTGTATGTTGCGTGTTCCCGAGTCGGAAAACCAGATAGTCTTTATATCTACGCATACAGTGGAAAAACAAAAAAAAATATTATATATCCACAAGTATTGCAAAATTAAACTTATATGAAATTTATTCTTTGTTTTGTTTCTCATTTCTCAACTATTCAATCACAATGTGCCACAGCGAAGCGTGGCAGGGTACAGCTAGTATGTAATAAAAGTTTTTTTAAAAGAACTTGTGGTGTTTTTTATTTTCTCAAACCTGCCACTTTAGTGGTACTTTTTTAAAATATTAAAGTTGTTTTGTATCGGCCAGGGATCGAACCAAGGACCAAGACGATCTAATCAATCAGTATATAGATTACAAATTTATTTAATGAATTTTGAACTTTTTCCCGAATCTCTAGCATTAAAATTACGCATTTCCAATATGGTGGTCTTGATGTCTGATAGGATGATGGTCGTAGAGGATTTAGAGTCTCTTTACGAATTTTGAACATGGTTTATTGAAATTAATATTTTTTACATAAAATTAAACATTATTTCATCGATCGGCTGTCGAACCGAGGACAGGAATCGATCGGATCAATATGAAAATTATGAGTGATTTATTTAATGAATTTTGGAATTTTTCCCGAATTCCTAGCTAAATAATTACACGATTCCAAGATGACGGCCAAATGACAAGATGGCGGGTGACACAGCAATAATAAATGATTACTGCACTCTAGCGGGTGAGAATTCAACTAACATGGCGTCAGCGCACTCTAGCAGACGATAACAAGATGATGGCTTTCAGCAGACGAAGACAAGATGGCGGACATGACATCATACTAGTTGACCTTGTTATTTGTGGTAGGTTAGTCTGTAGGTGAATTCCATGGAGGAAGGATCGGTCGCCATTTTTATTTTTTTGCCCTCACCGGGTTTGAACCGAGGACTCCGAGCTCCGTGTCGTTAATGTATGTTTTTTAAATATTTTTATTAAAAATTTAATAATTGAATTTTTTATAAATTTTAAAATTAGTTTCATTAAAATCGGATAATAAATAAATATTTTAAAGATGGCGGCCGTAACGGAAATTGCAACTATGACGTCATATTTCAAAATGACTGCCGTGACATCCTTATTTTCAAGGTTGGCGGCTTAAAGCGGCTAGCTCTTGGGAGTTTTAAGCTGCTTTTAGGCATTTGGGTTCTTTCTATGACAAATTAACATTTGAGTATTTTCGAAATCCTAATTTTTGAATTGAGGAATTTTTTGAGATTTTTTGGCGGATTTTTTTTCCTTAGAAATGGAAATTTTGACGATTTTTGAGGAATTTTGGGCAATTTTTGCCCAATTTTGGCAAAATATGACGATTTTTGAGGGTCGAAGGTCAATGCCCTACTTGTCCCGTTACGCTGTGTCCCGTTACGCTCATCCAAGATGGCCGCCGTGACGTCAGAATTCAACATGACGAACACCGGCACCGTCACCACACCCAGAACCCGTGCGCCCGGAGCCCCCAAACTATACTACTATAATGCATTCTTGTTTGTTTACTGTGAGAATTTCTGAGAGGTCAGATCCTTAAATTCCCTTTTCTATGTCAGTCTGATTTTAGGGGAAATGTTGATGGATTCTATGACCAGATTAGATAAATTATATTAGCTATTATGTGAGATCTGACAGTGACAGTCCTTGCGTAGGCTTGTCCCGTCATGATTTCGTCAGTGCCATTCACAGAATAATTTTTTTTTTTTTACACATTTTTGTTAGACCACAGCCAATTATTATGAACCCCACATCCTCATGAAAGACATTGGCAAATGGAAACCTACAAGCCGTAATAATAATGAAAATACATATAATCCTGATGGCTGATGACAAGTGTTGAGGGTGGTACAAACGAGTTCGTACGAAATAAAGAACAGGTAAATTATTAGAAGAAACTGTAAACATCTTGTTGTAATTACAAAACAAGTATAGGTGTTAAAGAACAGAAACACAATGCACAGAAAAAGGAGAATTTAAGTGACCATAATTTTATGATGTCGCGATAGTGTTTATTGGATATGTTAAGTTTATTGAATAGGACAATGTTACTGCTTAAGTGCAAGGAGCAAGAGTATTTGAATCCATGCGCATGTTTTCCCTTCTACTCCTTTCCCTTCGATGTTACTTTGGTTGTCACCCAGACGGTCATTCCAATCTTCTTCATTCGCTTTTCTCTATTTTGCTGTTAAATGTATTGGGATTATATAAAGCAGGCGAAAAAAAAAAAAATTTTGTGGATTTAAAAAAATTTAATTACATAATTAGAAACATTTTTTTGAGATTTTTATGCACGTGATCAGTAAATCATGCTTAAAAAATACCAATAGAATATATTTTTAAGTCGATTTGGGAAAAATCGATGCTGATGACTTATTACGTAACCAAAAATATTTAATTTTTCCTTGAAATTTATGTAGACTGATAGTCAAAAGGAAATTTTTCATTGAAAACTTTGCCAGGTTGATATAGATGCAGATTTTGATCTGTCGGTCCACACTGCACACAATTCCGTGGATTTGCTTCGATGCAGCTTCAACCAACATTTCCTATTCTGCCTTCCCGTGGTAGCCAGGCCTGCAGCCACCTTGCACAGAATAAATTGGATTGGCGGCTTTGTAAAATGGTTGATCTCTATAAGTGGCAATTCACTAATTATTAATCAAGTTATTTGAAACAATTATTTCCCTATAGTGGTACACATTTGAAGTTATATACCTTCTTAGAAAGATGACTTTGTTAACTGTACCTTGTTACAGGTAGAAACATAATAAGTAGTATAAAAATGTTTGTCATGCGTCAGGCTTCCGAATGAGGTGCCATATGTGCCGACCGCCTTCTATGATTTTGGCGTCATGGCGGCCATTTTGAATAACCTTTGCCTTGACCTTTGACCTTCAAAGCTTGCCATTATGGGCCAAATTGTGCAAAAATTCATTAGAACTTTCCAATTTTTAGGAAAAACATTCCAACTGAAAAACTCAAATAATTTTAAAAATAAAAAAATGTCTCTATTTTGTGTGGAAAATTCCTATTTTGAGGGAAAAATTTCCTTTTAAGTCGTCAAAAATTTATATGGCTTGAAAATTCACAAGAGCAGCTTAAGAGTCCTATAAGCAAGCCCCCTAAGCTGCCAATGACATGACCTTGACAATTATCGTACATGGCCGCCATTTTAAATTATGACATAACTGTTTAAATATCTTTATTTCAGGCATCTTCTAAATCCGTATTATTTATCCTAGACAATAGAAATTAGAAATTAAATTAATAATTAATAAATAAATAATTAATAAAATATTAATTAAAAACACCATTGCTCTTTTAGTTAAGGTCCAAATATGGGAATCTGTAAATGTTGCATGTTTCGTTACGCCTACCATCTTGGATGTGTATGACCTCAGTTTTGCAGTTTAGTTACTATGATATCTTGGATACTAATATGTCGCAATTTTCGTTACGACCACCATTTTGTAAACCACATTTTTTTATCCTGGAAAACATAGATGTTAAAAATTTATATAAATATTAAAATGTAAGTAAAAACAATCAGCCATCTTTGATTATTAAATCACAGACGTCAAATTAAATAACTGTTGCTATCATAAAAAATTAGGACATGTTGGAAATTTATATGAATGTGGATCAATTAGATTTTAATATTATATTATTATTTAACAAAACATTTACATAATGGAATAATCGGTTCGAACTGGGTGAGGGCAAAATAAATTAAATCATGACAGACTCTTCCACTACAGAAGCCACCGACACATTGACATCCCATCACTAATATCAAGGCATATATATTTTCAGCTATTATGTTACGGCCACCATCTTGTTTTCGTCTGCTGGAGTGCACTGCAACAAAGTTATAATAGTTATAAAGTGGAGTTTTCACTTATTAATACATGGCTCCCACCATTTTAAAATTTGGACACCATCTTGTAAATTCGTAATTATTTAGCTATAAATTCGGATCGATTAATCAAATTCATTAAAAAATCTTCTATAAAGATATTGGTGAATTTGATCAGTTCCTGTCATCTTTTCGAAACTTTATAGATTCATATATTTTATTCTATGTATAAAAAAACTCTCATATATAATAAAATATGGTGAAAAGACCTAAAAGTGGTTTAAATTCCTCTACCATCCTCTAGTAAATTGATGATGACATATTAACAACCGTCTTGAAAATTTGTTATAAATAACCAAGAAATTCGGGATGGTTTCAAAATTCAACAAAACATTTCACATTTAATTACATATGTAATCGATCCATACGTTTCCTAGGTTTTATCGTTGATGTTTATTGAAAAAGCAATTTAATTTAACATCTCATCAATTTAACATATAATTGACAGGTTCGAAAAAAAACTTATTTATTTACAAATACAGTTTTTTACAAAATTTCTACTCTGCTGCAGGACCACTTGCGAAAGTTAGATATCTAATAAAAATTGAAACTTACATCGGCTTAAACATGCTAATACTTAACTCCAATCGGTTTACTGAAGACAGAGACCAGCCAGACCCTTTGCAACATTATCTTTTTTCTTCCCGACAATGTTTCTCAATACTATATTAACAGACTGCCTCGAATAGTCGGAAAGGTAAATGGGAGTATTCACTGACTGAATGCAGTTTTTGTCACTTTGTCCTCAATAGGTATGGTTTGATATATAGGACAGTCCAACCACAAACTATATTTTAAAGTTCGTACGTTACTTCTTTATCTGTGTGCTGAATTTGGTATATTCTGCTTGGTGTCATCAAGAAAAGTTTAAATGTCATTCCACTCTCTAAATTAATTTATATAATAGTCGTATTTCAATGTTCCGCGAAATGCAGTTTTTGCCAAGTTGAATCTGTTGGATTTACACGTTACTCTATTTGTAAAGAATATCTCCTCAATTGTCAGAAAATCTGTATGATAAATGATTAATAGTGTATTGGGCTAAGGAACGGAAGTGGCACCTGTAGTCTTAACATTTTTATTCCCCTTATACTTGAAAGCAGAATTCTAAATAATATAACTTGTGTTTTCACGTGACAATAAAGGTTTAAATAGACATAATACCTTAAAACAAAATATTTTTGGCCAGAACCGACTATTAAATACAGCCCCGCTAATTGCGCGACGGTATCCAAATTGTTATTACCCGTATGAATGGTAGTTGTTGTTTGTTATGAAAAAAAATGTGGTGGACTCGTTTGACAATGGCTGTTCCACATCGCTGCTCGCCACCTCTGGTTGCTATCCTCCCAGCTACCTGCCTCTTGGAGCAACTCGCTACCTCATATCTTCGAAGCTGCCAGGACAGAAGACCACAACCCTGGTGTACGTTGAGTCGTCCAGGCTATTTGATTCTTGGAGAGTGGGTGAGCCCACCGGGCTAACGGGATCCACGCCCATCGTCATAATTGTTTGCAGACCAGTGAAGTGCATTTTTCCTGTTGGCTTTTGTGGTGTTATTCACACATCCAGGTGATGTTCTTTCAAAATCATTGCTTGGGTGTGTGTCTTTCACTACAAAAATCAAACTCAAAGTGCTTAAAGTATAATTTGCTACCCAAAGAATCCACAAAATAATAGTGTGCATTTTAATTTATTAATAAATAAAACATTGTTATTAATGTAAATTAAAGGTAATTTTCAATATGAATACCATTGAAGAGCTTTATTTCAGTTGGCTTTTGTGGTTTCGGACAGATTGGCTGGTTGATGTCATTTCAAAAGCATTGCCAGCTATCCTGTCTGTTACTAAAGAAGTTAAACACAACCATCTACAGAATGAATCGGACTGGTCGCTAATTATTTAAAACCACATGTGAACCACTTCCTTCTATACAGTATAACAAACTGTGCAATAATGTAAATTAGATTTCTATGTTGTAGCTAAATAATTTTTTTCTCAGTTTGCACTATTATTAAAACAAGCAGAAAAATAATTGAAAACTTCAATAAAAGTGAAAGTCACAGAATTACAATATTTTCATAATTTTTTTTGTTGACTTTTTGTGTTAATGTACATAAATACAAATATTATATTATTCTCTGTTGAATAAAATTTTACTCTATATGTTCGAATGAGTAGCCTGAAGTTATGACTGGATATCTAACTAACAACACAAGACAACAGAATATCATAGTTATGGTTCTTGCACCGAGAGTAGTATTCAAAGTGTTAACGCGGAAATTTATGTGATTTAAAGTGCCAAGATTTTTTCATTGATTCAAAACTTGTTATTATTTCATTGGGCTGTTTAAATTTGTCATTGGTTTATAAAGAAGGCGACATCCATATGTGGATTACATCTAATTGTGTAACTAAATATTCTCCATTTATTTAACTGGCTCAGTGTCGTAAATGGTGCTATAGAGCGATGCAGACTATTCGTTAATATCAGGAATATGTGTTTATGTTACATGATTAGTTTGCTATTCAATGAATCCAACAAGTAATCGTTTACACTTTAATTTGTTTCTAAATGTAACATAAATTTTACTGCGAATTACAGGCAATTGTAATATGTATCTGTATACCAGTGAAGTGAGTATTCCGGTTGGCATATGTATTGTCAGAAACATAGCCTTGAGTAGTATGTAATAGGGCATACTGGGACAGGGTTCAGGGTGTGGTGCTTGGTGCCGGTCCGCCATCTTGGATTGTGACGTCACAGTGGCCATCTTGGATGGCTTTGACCTTGACCTTGAAATTTGTCCCTCAAAAGTTGTCAAAATTGGGCAAAAATTGCCCAAAATTCCTCAAAAATCGCCAAAATTTACATTTCTGTGGAAAAAAATTCAGCCAAAAAATCTCAAAAATTTTTATAAATTGAAAATTCCCGTTTTCGAGGGAAACATTCCTGTTTCAAGGGAAAATTTCCCGTTTTATTCCTTAAAAATACCAGCAGCTAGAAATATCCATATGTAGGCTTAAGCATCCATGTCTACAGCCTACGATAAGCCTCTGACGTCATCATGGATAATGACAGTCACCGTTGCAATTATCGTTACGGTCGCCATCTTTAAAATCTTTATTTATCATCCGATTTTAATGAAAATTTTTTTTAAAAATTATAAAAAAATTCAATTAATAAAATTTAAAAAACATTAATCTACGACACGGAGCTCGGAGTCCACGGTTCGAACCCGACGAGTGCAAAAAAATAAAATGGCGGCCGATCCTTCCCTCACAGTGGGTGCTGGCATACTGACCCCCACCACTTATGTCAAAGTATATATGTCGCCAGGTAACATGAAATCATGTCCGCCATTTTGTCTTCGTTGCTGGAAGCCATCATCATGGTATCGTCGGCTAGAGTCTGCTGACGCCATGTTAGTTTAATTCTTACCTGCTAGAGTGCAGTAATCATTTATTACTGTGACACCCGCCATCTTGAAATGTGGGAGCCATCTTGAAAATCCGTAATTCTTATGCTAGAGATTCGGGAAAAAGTTCCAAATTTATTAAATAAATCACTTATTGATTTACAGATTGATTCGATCGATTCCCGTCCATGGTTCGATCCCTGGACGGTGCAAAACATTTAAATTTATATAAAAAATTATAATTTCAATAAACCATGAACCAAATTCTTAAAGTGACTTAAAATCAACTACTACCATCATCCTATCAGACAGCAAGACCATCATATTGGAAATTAGTAATTTTAATGCTAGAGATTTGGGTAAAAGTTCAAAATTCACTAAATAAATTTGTAATCTATATAATGATTGATTAGATCGTATAAGGTCCTTGGTTCTATCCCTGGATAATGCAAAAAAATTAAATAGAACAACAATTTAACATAATAGTGACAGGTTCGAAAAATAAAACACCACAAGTTCTTTCACAAACATAATATTTATTATTTCATAATTTATATTCTACTACAGGATCTTTTGCGAAAGCCAGCAATCTTATAAACATTTAGTTCCGCATCGGTGTGAAATGACTTATTCTTAGTTCCAATCGGTTTTTACTAGACATAGACCAACCAGAACCTTTACGGACATAGTCCTCCTCTTTTTGACAAGAGTTTCCGGACACCGTGTTTAACAGTTTGCTTCACATCGTTAGAACTGTAAATTACTGCAGCCGATGTCTTAAATGCACACTTCTTCACTTTGTCATCGAACGGATACAGCTTTCCATATATACAGTCCAACCACAAGTTATATTTTAATTGGCCGTTTGTTGCTACATCATCAGTAAGCTGATTAATTATATTCTGTCTGATATCATCAAGAAAAGTACAAATGTCCTTCTACTCACCTAACGTATTTAGATAATAGTAGTATTTCAACGTACCACGAAATGCAGACTGTGCCAAGTAGAAACCATTGTCGTTTACTTGTAATGCACCGAACACAGTCTTAGGTTTATTTTCATGTTCAGACGTCATAGCAATCGGTTGCTGTACATCTGTTTTTTTGCTTGTACGCTCACGAGTTACCAATCTAAACCGAGGAGTCGAACTTTCTACAGGGAGTTCAACAGTAGGCGAACGGACTTCGCCTTTACAGTTTTTCGCATGTTGGCGGAAATTATCAATTCGAGTAAACCATTTATGACACTCATCACAAAGAAAATTCATGCGAGAAGGATTCTTCGTACATCTACTCCTCTAATGTCTCCGTACATCATGCGCAAATGCAAAAGTCATATCGCAGTAGCCACAAGGATGCCTAGTTGAAGACAAACCCGAACCAGATGTCGATGTAACTGTAGGTGTACCATTTCCAGGCATACACCTATGCACATCAATGCATCGTTGTTGTATAGAATCCTTTACTTTCTGCCGCACTGCAGGGCCTTTGCATGTCTCCAAGTGATGCTTCAAATTAGCATATCTTGTAAATTGCTTGTGACACTTAATACAACCAAACATTTTACGATAAAGGTTCTTAGCACATTCTCTATTCTCGTGTCGGCGAGCATTGCTGTTGTTTGAGAAAATCTTGTCGCAGTAACGACATCGATGTTCGTTAGTTGTTGACGATTCACCATCCATTGAAGTCACCATCGGGGGCGAAACAGCGTTCGTCGAGGTTTCCTGTACAGCCAGCACTACGGCATTAAAGTCTCTTCTGCTGGTGGTATCATGTCTGTTGAAATCTCCTCCAATGTTGACGTCATCGTTGCCAACGGGATCTGCTCCTTCTCCGTCGTAGCTGTAGTCAAGGTTCCCGTAGTCGATGGTACAACCTCCATCGGGTTCAACGTTAAAGTAGGTAAAGATGCCATCGAGTTCGCAAGAACAGGTAATTACGCGACTTATGCACCAGAAGAAACAAACTAGGTGATCCGTACACCGTCGACGACAGTAAAAATCTGAGCGACCTGCTGTCTAGGACTCGCTTATATACATGCACCGGATGGAATAATACGCTAGTCAAATCAAGAACAATTTACTATAATACTAGAGTCAAAACAACATTAAACAAATAGAAGCACCATCAACGAAAAGGCAGCACATTTGGAAGCACCATCAACGAAAAGGCAGCACATTTGGAAGCACCATCAACGAAAAGGCAGCACATTTGGAAGCACCATCAACGAAAAGGCAGCACATTTGGAAGCACCATAAAAAAAGAATTACATTTTGGAAGCACCATAATCAAAATGGCAGCACATTCAGAAGCACCATCAAAAAAGGAAGCACATTTGGAAGCTCCATCAACAAAAAGACAAAAAGGAAGCACAAGTTACAAGAACTAAGTCTTAGTTAGAAATCAGAATATAAGAAATAAAAACATAAATTTTTATAATTTAAATTATTTATTTTATTTCTTTACATTATACAAATGCAAGTAAAACAAGCCATTATTGTATGTAGCCAGCTTTCCTCAGTTCTTTGAGTATGAAGGATATTTCTTTGATGCAAGAATAGTTTCCTGCACAATGCGAACCATATAGAAGTCTTAACCGGTCAACCAATATGTTTGGATCTTTCCATGATGTGTTATCATTCTATTCTACCACCATCTTCCTTGCACGTTTATAATAAATATTATGATCTCTGGTGTCTTCCGTTTTACCACCAACCTCAGGGTAACTTTCATTTTTCAGACAGTGATCATCACAAGCTTGATCAGATTTATTTAATATATCACGACGTTTCCATCGTTTCGGTCTCAGGACACCACCACATTCTTAGATCTTGTCAGCTTTAGGTGCTTCATCATAGTCTATGTCTTTGTCAACAGCCTCAGAGTCACTGTAACAATCACCGTAGAAGGCGTCATCTTCACCCAGATTACCGTAAGAAAATAAACCTAAGACTGTGTTCGGTGCATTACAAGTAAACGACAGTGGTTTCTACTTGGCACAGTCTGTATTTCGTGGTACGTTGAAAGACTACTATTATCTAAATACGTTAGGTGATTAGAAGGACATTTGTACTTTTTTTGATGATATCAGACAGGATATAATCAATCAGCTTACTGATGATGTAGCAACAAACGGCCAATTAAAATATAACTTGTGGTTGGACTGTATATATGGAAAGCCGTATCCGTTCGATGACAAAGTGAAGAAGTGTGCATTCAAGACATCGGCTGCAGTAATTTACAGTTCTAACGATGTGAAGCAATCTGTTAAACACGGTGTCCGGAAACTCTTGTCAAGAAGAGGAGGACTATGTCCGTAAAGGTTCTGGTTGGTCTCTGTCTAGTATAATACGATTGTAACTAAGAATAAGTCATTTCACACCGATGCGGAACTAAATGATTATAAGTTTTGCATCATCCAGGGATCGAACCAAGGACCTTATACGAGCTAATCAATCATTATATAGATTACAAATTTATTTAGTGAATTTTAAACTTTTACCCGAATCTCTAGCATTAAAATTACGAATTTCCAATATGATGGTCTTGCTGTCTGATAGGATGATGGTATTAGTTGATTTTCAGTCACTTTAAGAATTTGGTTCATGGTTTATTGAAATTATAATTTTTTATATAAATTTAAATGTTTTGCACCGTCCAGGGATCGAACCATGGACGGGAATCGATCGAATCAATCTGTAAATTAATAAGTGATTTATTTAATAAATATTGAACTTTTTCCCGAATCTCTAGCATAAGAATTACGGATTTTCAAGATGGCTCCCACATTTCAAGATGACGGGTGTCACAGTAATAAATGATTACTGCACTCTAGCGGGTAAGAATTAAACTAACATGGCGTCAGCAGACTCTAGCCTACGATACCATGATGATGGCTTCCAGCAACGAAGACAAAATGGTGGACATGATTTCATGTTACCTGGCGACATATATACTTTGACATAAGTGGTGGGGGTCAGTATGCCAGCACCCACTGTGAGGGAAGGATCGGCCGCCATTTTTATTTTTTTGCACTCGTCGGGTTCGAACCGTGGACTCCGAGCTCCGTGTCGTAGATTAATGTTTTTTAAATTTTATTAATTGAATTTTTTTATAATTTTTAAAAAATTTACATTAAAATGGGATAATAAATAAAGATTTTAAAGATGGCGACCGTAACGATAATTGCAACGGTGACTGTCATTATCCATGATGACGTCAGAGGCTTATCGTAGGCTGTAGACATGGATGCTTAAGCCTACATATGGACATTTCTAGCTGCTAGTATTTTGAAGGAATAAAACGGGAAATTTTCCCTCGAAACGGGAATTTTTCCCTCGAAAACGGGAATTTTCAATTTATAAAAATTTTTGAGATTTTTTGGCGGAATTTTTTTCCACAGAAATGTAAATTTTGGCGATTTTGAGGCATTTTGGGCAATTTAGCCCAATTTTGACAACTTTTGGCAATTTTTGAGGGTCAAATTTTAACGTCAAAGGTTAAGATCACAACCATCCAAGATGGCCGCCGTGACGTCACAATCCAAGATGGCGGACCGGCACCAAGCACCACACCCTGAACCCTGTCCCAGTATGCCCTATTACATACTACTACTTGTAGATGTCATTTCAAAAGCATCACTAGACTCTGTGGCTTTCACTACAGAAGTCAAACTTAACCATCTACAGAATGAATGAGAATGGTCGCTATTTCATTAAAACATGTCCTGCCCTACGGTATAACAAACTGTGCAGTAATGTAATTCAGATATCAATGTTGTGGCTAAATAATAATTTGGTCCCCAATTTACACTACCTAGTATTAAACCAAGCAAAAAAATAATTCCAAAATTTACTAAAATGGAAATAATAACTAAGCAGTTTTTTTTTTGTTCATATTATATTCGTAGAGTAAACACACATACCCAGGTTGATGCGGTGTTATTAAGCTTCAATAGTCTCTATGCCTTTCACTACAGAAGTCAATTTTCCTGGTTTTTCTTAAAAAATAATTTTATTTCCGCCACTTTGTTACTACAAAATAGTGTTCGCAGTAATTGTGGATTTCGATTCTTACCCGAAATTTTTCCTTCTTTGGCCCAGTACCTCGAATATTAAATATATTTTTTAACAATCCACTGAAAAGCTTTTTAGTTTTAACTGTGAAAATTAGTTATTATGATAAATCAAACTAATACCAATTTATTGAAAATTCGGTTAATGTTTAAATAATTTTAGAATTTATGCTTGAATGAAACATCAATTCAATTATAAAATTTTGCGCCATTTTTAGTAAGTTATACTCAGTATTATCTCGAAAAAGTATTTTATATATGCAAAAATAACCTTTGCCATGGGTTGTACAAAGTTACAATATTTTTTGTTTTATTACAAGCTCTTACTTGGCCACTGGTTTCCGAAGGAATTTCTTGTAAAACTATATAAAATTGTTTTCTGTGTAGTGACTTGGCGTGAGCATTTACCCAACGAAACTTTCTACATAGAGCGCATGGAAGCTTATAGTGTAGTTGGTTTGTTCAAAAACACCGGTTCCACCATCGCTCAGTTCTCAGCAGCAAAGATACCGTTCCCAATCCAGTTGGCTCTCCAGGATCTCCCACAGGCACCATCTCTTCTGTTTAAACATCTACCTACCTTACTCAGCGCTCATTTCTATTATTTATCACTTGTGACACACTCGGTACAATTGGTCTGTGACTGCTCGAAATGACTGCTGGCATGCACCCTAACCGGGCCACGTGGTCGCGCCAAGAACAAAGCGGTCGAAGGAGCAGCAGCAGCAAGTCAGCTCTCTCCGGCGGGCGGAAGGCTACCGGGTGGAGGCGAGTGCTGATAGGATCCAAGCTAGCGTCGCGCCAGTTACAAGACATGTTCAAGACAAAGCACTGGTAGTAAATAAAATATTACTAAACTAAACATTTGCTCTTGGTCCGGCGGTTGGCCATGGCGATGATGATAATCTCTGTGAGGATGTCATGAATGGTAAACTAATGTGAGAGGTCTGTTCCATGCTTTTTTATTTTATAAATAAAAAAATCTTAACGAAATGCATTTGTGATATTACTTTTAAAAATCTTCATGAGAACTTGTAGTTTCCAGTTTTCCACTAATTACTTCACTAGTGGAAAATTCTTGTTGGGTCTCTTATTTCTAAATAAAAATAAAAAATTTCTTAGACAAAACATTGTAGACGTGTGGGGAGATGCCGTTCACAATTGTAGAAACTATTTGAAACTGTATGAGAATAAGTTATAATAGTTGTTGCCTACGGGGGATTATAAACAGCTGCTGGAGCCATGTGCACTTAATAATCAAATCAAATGGTAGTTTTCATTAGAAATAAAATTCTGTTGTTAGGGTTCGCAATAATTTTTTAATTTAATTTTTTTGTTTCTGTTCGGATTCCGAGAAAATTAATTTTGGATGGACTGTAAAGGTTATTCATCATTCTCAAAATATAACAAAATGCAGTTTGGCCACTCACCGGGAAAACCGGGATTTATCAGGGAAATCACGTTGATCGGGAATTATCAGGGAAATGTCAGGGAATTTTTTTAATAACCGGGAATTTTTTGTGTCATAAAATTCTTGTTGGGTCTCTTATTTCTAAATAAAAATAAAATGTTTCTATGAGAAAACATTGCAGACATGTGGGGTGATGCCGTTCACAATTGTAGAAATTATTAGAAACTGTATGAGAATAAGTTATAATAGTTGTTGCCTACGGGGGATTATAAACAGCTACTGGAGCCATGTGCACTCAATAATCAAATCAAATGGTAGTTTTGATTAGAAATTAAATTCTGTTGTTAGGGTTCGCAATAATTTTTTTATTTAATTTTTTTGTTTCTGTTCGGATTCCGAGAAAATTAATTTTGGATGGACTGTAAAGGTGATTCATCATTCTCAAAATATAACAAAATGCAGGGTGACCACTCACCGGGAAAACCGGGATTTATCAGGGAAATCACGTTGATCGGGAATTATCAGGGAAAAGTCAGGGAATTTTTTTAATAACCGGGAATTTTTCGTGTCATGTATATTTCCGCAGAGCTGCCAACCAGTACGGATTTTCCGTAATTATTACGGATTTAACACCGAATTACGGAATTACGGAACATCGCTGGTTTATTACGGAAAGACGGCATTGTGTTGCATGGTAACGGAAAAAAAATTCCGTTTCTGATGTGCGTGTTTCGTGAACGTAGTTCGAATAAATCACGTGGTTGCGCAGATAACGGAACTAATAAATGTGCGCATGTACTGTCGAAATAAGAAGATTAATTCTTGTGTTTTGTAATAGAAATTGTATGGTTTTACGTCCGTTGTACGATACAACTAGTACATATTATCGGACTTATCGTTTGTTAGCTACTTACATCACGATAATTTTTGTACGGTTCTTTGGCTACCCTGTGTTGTTTTAATTACTTTCATGAAAGCAATTTTTTTTATCAAAGTGTTTTTGTCGTGCCTACAGACGTGAAACCTTTTTATGTTGTTCGATAGTGTTGTGTTCTTCAGTACCGGTTGTAGAAATGAAGCGTAGGACAGAACAATGTGTATCTGGGGCAAAAAAAGAGAACGTTATTCTTCAGAACTGTTGACCAAACTATTCAAAAGAATACCCATGCTTGTGATTTTAAAATGTTTCGGAATGCCACGAGTTTTGAAATGTATGCACGTGTGACTTTTCGATCCACTTACGAAACTTTACTGTTATTTTCTTAGCAGCTCACTTCCTGTTTTCAACCAAGTAAATTTATTTCTCCAACAGGATGCTCCTGTGATACATGTATTGCGGAGAAAACATTTTGGTTTATTGACAATTTGCTTGTTTGCTTTATCATTATCATAAATAAAAACTGTAGTGTGCATTTGAAATTGCTGCAATTTGTAACAAGATATGCTAGTGTGTATTTAATTAATTTTTATTTGTTATTTTTAAAGAGACATAAAACAAAACACAGACTGCAGGTCATTGAAAGGGATGTTATAATGTAAAGTGACATACTTAAAATGTATTCTGTTATTTAATGAACTTCCGTATGTATATAATGAAGAAAATACAGTAGGGTGCTAAAATGTGAGTAATCTCTTTCTATAATAAGTATTATATTTTTTCATCAAAAGTATGTTTTTTTGTGTAATTGTAAATATCAGGGAAGTTTTGAATTTTTAATCAGGGAAATCAGGGAAAAATCAGGGAATATTTTTGGTGACTGTGAGTGGCCACCATGAAATGGCAAAAATCAGGCTTCTTTGGACATTTTGTGAATAAAACATTTATATGGAAAAACATAATTAGTTTTCTCATCTGGTTTTTATGGCAACCATTCCCAAATATATTTATGTTTTTGTTGACTTGCCTAAATCGGGAATCTCTACTATAAGCATGCTACTCCGAAGTTGCGAAACTTACAGTAAAGAAAATTTCCAACGAATCGTACAATTCTTGATGTGCGTCCATTTATAGGGTCCATCTTAACATAAGACTATCTCTGACTCCAAGGTGTTGTGTCAGTTCCCCATCTGTTTTAATTTGCCTAATTAAAAATTGTTCAATGGACATGACACTCCATGTGCCACTCCGTAACTTCTCACTTTGCAGTATCGTTAGCCCCATTGAGAGGTGAAATCTGCATACCCTTCTGGTGTCAAATAGTTTTCACCCTCCTCCATATCCTTGAAGAGCAAGTAAGGGCACTTAGCATATAAGAAATGCCCACTTGCATGGAAATATTGGATCATGTTGTTTATGGTTTCCAGATAGAGGTTCCACTTACCCATTGTTTCAGTTTGGATGTACCTTATCATAAACATTACTAGTTCCAAATATTGTAACTGATATTTGGATGTAATGATGTTGCAGTTCAATAATGCATTCTCGTTTGTTCACTATGGGAAGTTCTGAGAAGTCTCCACCGTAAATTATATCTTCTATGTCAGTCATCATTGAGGGGTAAATACTTATGGATGCTATGACCAGTTAAGCTAAAACTGTGTGAACTATTGTGTGAGATCTGATGGCAGTCATGTAGGCATGCTTCATGATATTTTCAGTGCTATTCACAGCATTATCTATGTTAAACAGTTTTGTAAGACCACTGGCAATCATACTGAACCCGATTTCCTCAATGAAATACATAAGCAAATAGAAACCATTAAACCACATATTTATGATGGACAATTGAGTGTCTCCTACATGACTTGCAATTATCTCTCGGGCTCTGATGTACAGTGGTTGGTCGAATGTAATGAAAAAAGGTAGTTATCTGATACAATGACTTAGTCTTCTCTGCATCATTCAATAATGCTGTATAGATTGTAATATAAATGCTGGGAGGAGTGTTGATGAATGGTTGTCAGATGATGCGTGTAGTTTCAAATGGTATGCATCTTGTAACTTCTTTCATACAACTGTTCCATCCACCAATATTTGAAAAAAAAAAATTATAGTAGTTCCACACCAAGTGAAGCACTAGAGGCATTACAATCGTAATTTGTGGAAACAGTGCACTGATATCCTTTATCTTGATTGTGGCAAAATCAATATTGTTTATATATTTGAATGGTTAAATTCAACAGAACCAACACTGGACCGCATCGGTTCTCATTGGTTCTTGCAGACGAACGATACGTAGAACAAGGACAACTGCTGATTTCGGTGTTACACATATTATGCCACTTAAAGTGCACCTGCACATTAAAATCGAAGTTGTTGTACAATATTGAGAAAAGGTGTTCTTATTAAGTTCCATTGGGGCACATATTATTGATATGTCTCAAAACATATTGTTTACATTATGACAAACAGAATCTCAAGAATAATAGAACTTCGACTGACCTGTGGGACTCATATTTTTTGTATAAAAATGCCATGTAGGGCTGGTACAGAAAAACGATATTCTCAATAAACTAGCCAAGCTATGTTAAATAGCGAAATGGTCTGATAACATATTAGACTTCAACAAAGTATACCCGCACCTATGTTTTCTTTCTTGTAATTTGCTTCTGTCTGCGAGAGAATTTGCCGCCTTGCTGGACCGAGCCACTGATGTCACGTTTATTTCCGCACTGAATCACAGTGACTGGTGTTGTTACAATCGATTTGTACCTGGGAGAAAATCTCCCAATCACGAAAACAGTCGGTAATACATTGTTTTAACTTTCATCTAGTCTCAAAATATTTTCGCGAAATCTGCATACCCCTATTTATTAGATATTTTAAGTATATTGGGTAAGACAATGTGTCTGTCTAAGTGCTAGGTGCAAAAATATGTGAATCGATGTCACGTGTCTTTTTGTACTTCTTTTTTTTTTTCGACATTACCTTCTTTGTAACCCAGACGGTTATTCCAAGCTTTTTCATTTCAGTTTTTCTAATTGGCTGTGAAATATATTATCATTATAGCATGCAGTTAGAAGTACGGAATTTATGTCGATTTCAAAAACCTTAACTTCATAATTAGGGACACACCGTAGACGTTTTTGATGCACGTGATCAGTATATAATGCCTATGAAAAACTAATATGTACTTTTTTTTGTTCTGTGAAATTCAGTGCTGATTACATCCACGTCACTAAAAATGTACTATGCTGTAATTTTTGTAGACTGATAGTCATGAAGATATTTTTATTTGATTATATTTTGTGGTTCTGGATACACCGCTTACCAACTTCTCCAAAAGGCCTTGAAAAATCGCCTGATTGTTGCAGGTGTAGATTTTGGGAGCGCGTCGTTTGGCCTAAAATATTTGGCCTAAAACTGTTTGAGAACATTCACTTGGCCTAAAAAATTTTGACCTAAAGTCATTAGGCCTAAAATTATTTGGCCTAAAGACGTTTGGCCTAAACATATTTGGCCTAAAACCATTTGACATAAATTTGTTTGGCCTAAAGTCATTTGACCTAAAATTATTTCGCCTAAAGTTGTTTGGCATAAAGATATTTGACCTAAAGTCATTTGACCTAAAATTGTTTGGCATAAAGTCACATGGCCTAAAAATATTTAGCC
Organism: Bacillus rossius redtenbacheri; assembly: GCF_032445375.1. Lineage (NCBI taxonomy): Eukaryota > Metazoa > Arthropoda > Insecta > Phasmatodea > Bacillidae > Bacillus > Bacillus rossius. Next base: position 19,325,114 of record NC_086331.1, read on the forward strand.
TAATTTTAGGCCAAATTATTTTAGGCCTACTGGCGGGTACCCTAGATTTTGAGCTGTTGGTCCATAGTGCACACAATTCCGTAGATTTGCTTCGATGCAGCTTCATCCAACACTTCAAATTCTACCTTCCAGTGGTTGCCAGGCCTGCAGCCACCTTGCACGGATTCAAGTGGAGCGGTGAGTCCGTGAAATTTCCTCAAATGACTTAAAATTTGCGAAAATTCACATAAAGTTTCTAGATATTAAGTTTAAAATTACTTCATAGTTTCCACATTTCGAGGGAAAAATTCCAATTTTGAGAAAAAATTACTCGTTTTATTCCTCAAAAAAAGACAGTGGCTTGAATTGGCACCAAAGCGGCTTCAATTCTCCATCGACAAGCCACTCCTAGCCACCGATCTTATGACTTTGACCATTCGTTTATCATGGTCACCATTTTATATTTGAGTCACCCTTGCAATATTCGATATGGCTATTAACTTGAAAATCCTTCAACTTTGTTTAAAAAAACGATAAAGATTTTTAAATTTCGTAAGAAATTAATAATACCAATTTAATTATATTTTAAATAAAAAATCGCACCTACATGATGGAGTGTTCGGTTCGAACTTGGTGAGAGGAAAAAAAAAATACCATCGATTCTTCCTTTACTGAAGTTCCCAGCAGATCGATCCCACGCCACTGATATCAAGAAAGATATTACCTGAGCCAGTATATAGATACCAAAATTATCATAAACATTTCTCATTAACATACTGATTGATATGATCGAATATTGTTCTTGGATCGATCAACGCTGATAAAAAAATATTTATTTTAAACTATATAAATAATTGTTTAAGACTTTATATTGATAGAGTAAACAAACATACCCTGGTTGATGCTGTGTTTTTAAACATCACTAGTCTTTGTAACTTTCACTTCAGAAGTCAATAGTCTGGATTTTCTAAACAATGCATTTTATCTAGGCAACTTTGTTACAGTAAAAAGTGTTCGTAGTAATTAATTGTGGATTTGGATTCTTACCCGAAATATTTTCCTTCTTTCGCTCAGTACATCAAATATTATAATTATTTTTAAACCATCCAAAGAATAGCTTAATAGTTTTAACTGTTAAAATTGGTTAGCATAATAAATCAAAATAATACCATTTTATTGAAAAATCGGTTATTGTTTTATTTGTTTGAGAAATTAGGCTGGAATTAAACATCAATTCAAATATAAAATTTCGCGCCAATTTTCGTAAGAAATACTCAGTATTATCTCGAAAACGTATTTTATATATTCAAAAATAACCTTTGCCATGGTCTGTACAAAGTTACAATATATTTTTGTTTGATTTCAAGCTCTTACTTGGCCACTGGTTTCCAAATGAATTTCTTGTAAACTATAGAAAATGGTTTCTGTTTAGTGAGTTGGCGCGAGTATAGGCCCAACGTGACTGTCTACTTAGGGCGCATGGAAGATTAGAGAGTCGATGGTGTCTTCAAAACACCGGTTCCACCTTTGCTGTGTTCTCAAAAGAAAAGAGACTGTTCCGAATCCAGTTGGGTTTCCAGGATCTCCCACAGGCACCATCTCTTCTGCTTAAACAACTTCTTACCTTACTGAACGCTTAGTTCTGTTATTTATCACAACTGGCACACTCGGTACAATTGGTCTGCGACTGCTCGAAATGACTGCTGGCCTGCACCCTAACCGAGCCACGTGGTCGCGCCAAGAACAAAGCGGTCGAAGGAGCAGCAGCAGCAAGTCAGCTCTCTCCGGCGGGCGGAAGGCTACCGGGTGGAGGCGAGTGCTGATAGGCTCCAAGCTAGTGTCGCGCCAGTTACAAGGCATGTTCAAGACAAAGCACTGGTAGAAAATAAAATATTACGAAACTAAACATTTTCTCTTGGTCGGGTGGTTCGCCATGGCGATGATGATAAGTTGTGTAAGGATGTCATTAATGACTGAAAGTTATCGGATCTGAGCCATGCCTTTTTCTTTATAAACCAAAAATGCAAAATGTAATGCATTTGTGAATTTTCCTTTAAAATTTTTATAAGAAGTTGTAGTTTCTAGTTTTTCAGTAATTACTTCAATAGTGTAAAATTACTGTTCGTTGTCCATTTTACAATAAAATATAAAGTTTTTATGACAAAACACCGCAGACTTGTAGGGAGATGCTGTTTGCAACTGTAGAGACTATTAAAAACTGTATGGAATTGAGTTATATTAATTGTTGCCTATAGAGGATTTGAAACAGCTGCTAGAGGAATGTGCACTCAATAAACAAACCAACTGGTAGTTTTGATAAGAAAAAAATTCTGCTGTTAGATTTCGCAAATGTTTTTTAATTTTATTATTTTTTTGTTTCGGAATCCGAAATTCAATTTTGCTGGAAATTACAGGTGTTGCATCATCCTCAGAAAATAACAAAATGTAAAATATCAGGCTCATTTGGACATTTATTGAATAAAACATAATAATATGGAACAAAAATAATTAGTTTTCTCACTATTCCCAAATATTTATCATGATTTTACTGTCACGTCTAATTCGGGTATCTCAACTATGAGTTTGCTATGTTGCGAAACTGACAGGAAAGGTTTTCCAGAGAATCGTAAACCTCTCGTTGTGCGGTCATTTCTACTGTACATCTTGACCTAATACTATCAATGACTCCACGGTGTTGTGTCTGTTTCCCATTTGTTTTAATTTGCCTAATTAAAAATATTTAAATGTGCCTCACCATAAATTTTCACTTTGCAGTATCGTGAAGCCCCTTTGCGAGGTGAAATCTGCAAACTCTTCTGGTGTCAAATATTTTTCCAACTACCTCATATCCTTGAAGTACAAGTAAGGGTACTTAGCATATAAAAAATGCCCAATTGCATGGAAATATTGGATCATTTTTATATGTTTTCCAATTAGAGGTACCTCTTACCCATTGTTTCAGATTGGATGTACCTTATCATCAACATGACAAGTATCAAATATTGTAACTTATATTTGGCTGTAGTTCCAAACTGTGACAATCCTTTCTCCTCAGCTTCAAAATGATTTTGCAGTTTAATAATGCATTCTCGTTTGTTCACTATGAGAAGTTCTAAAGGTCTCCACCGTAAATTATGTCTTCTATGTAAGTCTTCATTGAGGGGGAAATACTTATGGATGCTATGACCAGTTTAGATAAAACTGTGTGAGTTATTGTGTGAGATCTGATGGCACTCATGTAGCCGTGCATCAATGCAATTCAGAGCATTATCAATGATAATCAGTTTTGTAAGACCACTGGCAAATTATTATGAACCAGATTTCCTCAATGAAATACATAAGCAAATGGAAACCATCAAGCCACATTATTATGATGCACTATTCAGTCTCTCCTACATGACTTGCATTTAATTCTCGAGCATTTGACGTACATTAGTTGGTCGAATGTAATGAAAGTAAGTATCTGACCTGATGACTTAGTCTTCTCTGCATCTTTCAATAATGCTGTATAGATTGTATCATACATGCTGGGGCAGTGTTGATGAATGGTTGGCAGGTGATGGGTGTAGTTTCAAATGGCATGCATCTCGTAACGACTTCCATAAAACCATTACATTCACCAACAACTGGAAACTCAATATGCTTCTAGTGGAGCTACACCAAGTGGGGCACTAGAGGCATTACAATCTTAATTTGTGGAAACAGTGCACTTATATCTTTAATCTTGATAGCGGAATTTCTAATATTGTTTGTATGTTTGAAGTTTTTAAATATAACAGCTTCAACACTGACTACCGTATCGTCTGTCATTGGTTGTTGCTGTTTTTGGTGTTACACATATTATTTCACCCAATGTGCACCTTAGCATTAAAAAGGGTGTTGATGTACACTATCTAAGAAAAGTCCTTCTTATTAAGTTTCATTGGGGCACATAATATTGATAATACCTCAAACCATATTGTTTCCATGTATGTCGAAAAGAATCTCAAGAATGATAGAACATCAAATAACATGTGGTAGCCATATTTATTGTGTAAAAAAGCCATCAGATAAACAATTAGGGGTGGTACAAAAAAACGATTTCCTCACCACACTAACAAACCTATGTTAAATAGCGAAAAGATCTGATCACATATTAGACTGCAACAAAGTATACCCGCATCTATGTTTTCTTCCTTGTGATTTGCGGCTGTCTGCGAGAGGATTCGTCACCATGTTGGATCGAGCCACTAAGGACGCGGTTATTTTACCTACTGAATCACGATGACTGGTGTTGTTACAATGGATATGTACCTGGGAGAAACTCACCCAATCACGGAAACAGATGGTACTACAGTTTTTTAACTTTCATATAGTCTCGAAATATTTTCGCAAAATCTGCATGCCCCTATTTATTAAATATATTAATTGTATTGGATATGACAATGTGTCTGCCTAAGTGCTAGGTGCAAAAATATGTATCCACTCCTTAGACATTTTTTATGCATGTTATCAGTATATAATGCCTATGAAAATTAAATATGTTTATATTTATGAAGTTTAATTGGGAAAATCTGTGCTTATTACATCCACGTCATTAAAAATGTACTATGCTGTAATTTTTGTAGACTGATAGTCATGAAGATATTTTTCATGTGATTATAGTTCGACGGCTCTGAATACATCGCTCATTAACTTCTCCATAAGGCTATGAAAACATCGCCTTGTTCTTACAGGTGCAGATTTTGAGTTGTCTCTAAACTACACACTGCACACAATCCCGTGGATTTGTTTCGATGCAGCTTCATCCAACACTTCAAATTCTACCTTCCCGTGGTTGCCAGGCCTGCAGTCACCTTGCACGTATTCAAGTGGAGCAGTGAGTCTGTGATAATTTCTCAAATGACCTAAAATGTGGCAATATTCAACAAAAGTTTCTACATAATAAATAAAGTATAACGTTTAACATTTCCACATTTCGAGGGAAAAATTCCGATTTTGAGGAAAAATTACGCGTTTTAACCTCAAAAAAAGACAGTGGCTTGAATTTTCCCTAAAGAGGCTTCAATTCCCCATCGACAAGTCACCCCAAGCCACCGATGTTATAACTGTGAACATTAGTTTATAATGATGACCATTTTATATTTGGCGTCTCATTTGCAATATTCGATATAGCCACCTTCTTAAAAATACTTTAATTTTAATTAAAAAAATTAAATTAAGATTATTTAAAAATTCATATAATAATTATAATACCAATTTTAGTAACATATATAATGTTTAAATAGACATAACATATTAATACTAGTGAATATAAAATTGTCTTGTCCAGAACTGACAATTAAAAACAGCCCCACTAAATGCGTGATGGTATCCCATTTTTTTACTACCCTTAAGAATGGTGGTTATTGTAATGTCATTTTAAAACACGTGGTTCACTCCTGACAATGGCTGTTCGTCATCTCTTTTCGCCACCTCTGATCGCTATCTTCCCAGCTACCTGCCTCTTGGAGCAACTCGCTACCTCATATCTTCGAAGCTGACAGGACAGAAGACCATAATGCTGGTGTACCTCTTATATTAAAATTATTTTCAAACAATCCACTGAATAGCTTTTGAGTTTTAACTATGAAAATTAGTAAGCATTATAAATCAAAATAACACCTTTTTATTGAATATTCGAAAATCATGTCAATTGTTTAAAAAATTATGCTTGAATGAAACATAATTTCAAATATAAAAATTCGCGCCAATTTTCGAAAGAAATATTTAGTATTATCTCGAAAAAGTATTTTATGTATGCAGAAATAACCTTTGCCATGGGCTGTACAAAGTTAAAATATCTTTTTGTTTGATTACAAGCTCTTATTTGGCCACTGGTTTCCAAAGGAATTTCTTGTAAAACTATATAAAATTGTTTCTGTTTAGTGAGTTGGCGCGAGTATAGGCCCAACGTGGCTTTCTACATAGAGAGTATGGAAGCTTAGAGTGTCGTTGGTGTCTTCAAAATCTCCGGTTCCACCTTCGCTATGTTCTCAAAAGCAAAGAGACTGTTCCGAATCCAGTTGGCTCTCCGGAATATCCCACAGGCACCTTCTCTCCCATTTAAACAACTACCTACCTTACTCAGCGCTTAGTGCTGTTATTTATCACTTGTGGCACACTGGGTACAATTGGTCTGCGACTGCTCGAAATGACTGCTGGCATGCACCCTAACCGAGCCACGTGGTCGCGCCAAGAACAAAGCGGTCGAAGGAGCAGCAGCAGCAAGTCAGTTCTCTCCGGCGGGCGGAAGGCTACCGGGTGGAGGCGAGTGCTGATAGGCTCCAAGCTAGCGTCGCGCCAGTTACAAGACATGTTCAAGACAAAGCATTGGTAGTAAATAAAATATTATGAAACCAAACATTTTCTTTTGGTAGGGCGGTTCGTCATGGCGATGATGATAAGCTGTGTGAGGATGTCAGGAGTGATGTGAGGGATCTGAGCCATGCCTTTTTCTTCATAAATCAAAAAAGCATTATAAAATACATTTGTGAAATTTCTTTTAAATTCTTTATGATAAGTTTTAGTTTCCAGTTTTTCACTAATTACTTCACTAGCGAAAATATCCTGTTGGGACTCCATTTGGGAATAAAATAAAAATATTTCATGACAAAACACTGCAGACTAGCATGGAGATGCTGTTTCTTAAATGTAGAGACAGTTATCTGTTTCATCACTAGCCTTATACCATATCGATAAATATATATTTCAAAAAATTTAGTTGATTGCTGTAAATTCAAACCAACTGTTGGGAGCAAATTAATTTTGATTTTACTACTCCATTTTGTGGTGTAATTATCACCTTGAAGATCTGAAAACATCTCTCTGGTGTGAGATTTTCACTACGTACTGCAAAACCACCTGTGCACTAATCAATACGATTAAACAAGAACATAATGTTGGCTATTTACTCTGGCGTGCTGTATAAAATTACGAAATAACAACTATTATTTCAAATCAAAATTTGTTTTACAGAATTTAAACCGCAGCGTTAAAAAATGGTATTTGTTTCATACAATAATTTTATATTTTATAAACGAGAGTGATTTAAGAAGACCCAAAACTATTTTTTCTTAGGTAAGCCAAAACATATTTATATGATACTGGCTGCCATTTGAGTGAACAAGAGAGGCAAGGATCATCTGCAGTGGACAGCAACTTGTTAGTGGTTGAAGCTGGGGTCCAGCTGGGTTGAGCAGATGTATTTGCTGGTTATATCGAATGCCAACTGGTTGAAAATTTTATGGGTTATCTTATGTCTTCTTTGGTCTTGAAATAGCAAGATACGATGAAATCGGAAGACTGAAGTGGACTTCGCGAATTTCCGCAGTTTCGCGATAAGGAAAGAGAGTTGTGGCGAACCTCCTACTCTCGTTCTGTGAGTAGTATATACATGTGTGAACTGTATTTGGTTTATGTTTTAGGTGACGAGGTTCGGGCAAAATTTTTTTTTGAACTTGTACAAAATTATTTCATTTGAAAATCCGCAGTACAATATAAGTATTTTAAAATTGTGGGTTTTGGTAGCGAAAATAGTCGCAATGGGGAGGGATTAAGCTTGTTTTATTAGACTGGTGAATCGTGTTCTTTCTACTATTGATAATGGCTGGTTGTCTAGTGCCATCATTTCTGCTATAAAATAATGGATTTTATTGGCTTTTACGTCGTTTACAACCCAAAGTAAATTTCAATTTTGAACGATTCTTTTAAATTAAATTGCCTCTTTACCAATACTGAAGGCAAAGTTGTTCCCGGGATGACTAAAGGCATTGTAGTGGGCACGGCAGAGACTGGATCTTAATTTATTGCACGGATTTCACCTGGATATTTTTTTTTTTTGGTTTTATATGATTTTTCATTGCAGAAGTAAAAGAAAAAAAATACATTAACAAAACTCTTCTACAAATGTGCTTTACGAAAGGTAATACAAAGAAATGGAAATATCGTTTTAAATTTTTTTGTGTTCTATTGTCTGAGTCTGAATTTTTTAAACCTAAGTTTTATATAATAAAAACATAATTAAAAATTTACACTAATCAGGTTAAGAAAACATTCTTGAAAGTTTTCAATTATGTCTGTACCAGATATGTGGTAATCAAAAAAATAATAAGCTTGTTTTGTTTGTTACATACATCTTTCTTTTCTCTTCACTGCAATTGTGAATTTTATCATTCCATAAACAGCAAACAGAAAAAATGTTTTATTAGTCACTGCTTATATCTAATTTTTCCGTTAAAGGCGCTCTTTTCTTTGCCGATTTAATATTTTTTTTTCCTATATCTACTTAGAAATATATTTTTAAAAATCTTTTATAATCAACTCAAACTACAATAGCAAGTTTTTTTATAACATCAAATGATATTGTTTGCAAATAAATCAACAGACAATGAAACTCTTCCGAACTTCGCACATGAACGAAAAGATTCTAATTTACCCGATTCCGCCCGATCAAGCGTGCGACACCTACTTTAACTCGCTCGTTTTTTTTTTGTTAATGGTTAACTCCGTTAACGTCTTTCGCCTACAACCAGCACTAGATACACACGAGATCAAAGACGCCAGGGGGAACTGCAGGAAAACTAGCATACACAGCCATGTCCTCATACAAGTACTGGCACTGACAGAGGAAAGTCACGACTGAGCCAAGCAATATAACTAGCTCATTACGAGGGCCAATCGGCAATGTTTTTCCTTATATCCGGCAGCCGTATATTCCACTTTTAGGTTTCAAGTTTGGCCGGATATATGTTAACCGGGATCCGGCCAATCACCTATCCGTTTCATCAAATGCCCTAACCATAATGATAAATAATTATTTTCCCAAAATTTATTTGATAGCTGTAAATTCCTACCAACTGTTGGATGCAAGTGTTTCTGGATTATTCTATTGCAATTTGTGGTAATCGTTTCACCGCGCGCAGATGTAGATCTGGCCACCTCTGGCCACTTTCCTCCTTGCTACTGTCTCTGGGAGAATCTCGTTCACTAAGCTTATCAAAGCTGACAGGAACGTAGACCACACCTCTAGCGTAGGACGAGTCATTAAGTTTTTTGTTTCATAGTGTGTGGGCGAGTTCCCATGATCTACTGGTTCCACAACCATACCCTGAAATGTTTGCAGACCAGAGAGGTGCATGATTCCTGTTGACTTTCGTGGTGTAGAACATACAGTTTGGCTAATGTCGTTTCAAAAGCATCTCTAGGATGTGTTTCTTTAACTACAGAAGACAAACTCAACAATATACAGAATAATTAGACTAATCGCAATTTCATTAAAACCACATGTGTACCACGACCTGCCCTACAGAGTAACCAATTGTCCTGTAATAATAATTAGAATTCGAAGTTGTGGCTGAAGATCGTTTTCCTCCCAAGTTGTACTAGTATTAAAACATTAGAAAAATATTTTTAAACTTTAATAAAAATAAAAATCAAAGAATTAGACAAATATTTTTAAAAATTACATTTGTAGACTAATATGTGTTACTGTGAACAAAACTAAATATTATATTAAGCTCGATTGATAAATTTTTACTGTTTATGTTCGAAAAAGCAGTACCTAGTTCGAACTGAAATATGAACCAGCAACACAATACGATATATATCCATGGTTGTATTCTCGGAGGGAGAGAAGTGTAGAAAGTTTTAAGGCTTCACTTTATGTGAGTTAAAGATCTACGATTATTCTAAAAATTCGTTACTTCTTATTTATTATTCTGCTATTTAGAAAGGTAATGGGTGGATAACAAAACTTCATTCTTAATTAGATTAAATGAATTTGTGTAAGCAAATATTATCCGTTTATTTAACTGGCTGAGTCCCGTAAATGGCGGTATAGAGCGATGCAGACTAATCATTAAAATTAAAAGAAGTGTAAATGCTTCAAGTCTAATTAGCTACCCAATAAATCTAGAAAATTATAGTGTACACTGTATTTTTTCAAATAAATGGAACATTGTTATTAATGTCAATTTAAGGTAATTGTAAATTTGAAGACCAGTGAAGTGCATTGTTCCAGTTGGCTTTTGTGGTTTTGGGCAGATTGCCTGGTTGATGTAGTTTTAAAAGCATCACTAGCCTATCTGTCTTTAACTACAGAAGACAAACTCAACCATCTACAGAATTAGTAGATTGGTAACTATTTCATTAAAACCATATGGGTACTACGACCTGCCCTACAGTAAAACAAACTGTGCAGTAAGGTAATTGGAATGGCAAGGTTGTGGCTAAAGAATTTTTTTCTAAGTTCCATTATAAGAATTTCCACATAGAAACATCACTTGATATAAATCCTTTGGATGTACATGAATCTTAAAATGTAACGAATATCTCCTGAATTACAAGAAAATCTGTATTATTCACGTTTTTTTTTTCCAGGAGTGAATGGCATCTGCAGGATTACATTTTTTGTCCCTTTTCTACATTAATATCTTGCTATCACAAGAATAATTATTATGTTATCATTGACAATAAAGGTCTTACTTACAAAAAACTTAAATATTAGTTTACATAAAATATTTCTGGAATTAGGCTGTCAATTAATATCCGCCGTGAACATTGTCCGATAGTATCCATGTTGTTACACTCATTTGAATGGTGGTTAATGGAGTTTATTGTCAAATCTAGTGTAAGACTAGTGAATTTTGTTACTTCCCTAAGCTGCTCGCTACGTCTGGTCACTTTCCTCCTTGCTACTGGCTCTTGGAGCATCTCGTTCACTCATGTCATGTAAGGGATCGTCCATTAATCACGTGAGGCTCGAAAAGGGGGGTGGGTTTCGGGAAAAATCACGAAATATCACAAGGGGTGAGGGGCGGCTGTAGAGAGATATCACGTGTATTTATTTTTTTCGCGCGATTTCTACTAAACCGAAAAGCGACGCGTGACCTTGACTCGCCGTAGCCAGGCAAAATATCCCCGCCCGCCGCAACATGAACCACCCGGCTCGTCTTGCCAGTCGCCAGTAAGACTGTGATTTTGGAGCCGAATACTTGCGTAAATCACATAGAAGCATTTTTATGCCAGTGAGAATAAATCTGCAACCTTAATGTGTATCTGGACATTTTTATCACTGTGCTTAATTTTCCTGAATTAAATTATATTATACCTATATTTAAAGATAATATTCTGACATTTTTAAAAATATTTTGTACCAAAAAAAATACACGTGATTTTTTACGTGGGGGGGGGGTAGTCTGAAACCTCACCACAAATCACTAGGGGGGAGGGTGGGTTAAAAATTTCTAAAAAAACATCACGTGATAAATGGACGACCCCTAAGCTGATAAGGAATGTAAACCACACCTCTAGTGTACGACGAGTCATCAAGGCTTTTTGTTTCTTAGAGAGAGGGTGAGCCCCCATGAACCTCGGAATTCACAACCATCGTCTGAAATATTTACAGACCAGAGAAGTGCGTTATTCCTGTCTACTTTTCTGGTGCCAGATATATAGTCTGGTTGATGTTGTTTCAAAACCAGCAAGAAAGGAGGCAGAACGTGTGCAGAAGAACTGCGAGGCGCAAAGCGATCAGCGTGTTCATGCTGTAGTAAGCACTTCTCAGTGCTTCTCAGCTGTAATTAAGAAAAAGGTAGCCTGTGCACACTGCAGGCTAACGGTAAAGGAAACGGTAAGGTATTAACGACAGACAAGCTCAGCTACACCCGAGGACCTATATCCCCTACAGCCTAGCCTGAACCCGGCTATCTTTGCCCCGGGGGCGGTCAGTGGGTGTAAATAAGTACCTGGCAAGACGTTGCACTATTATTAAAACAATCCGAAAATAATTGAAAACTTTAATAAAAATGAAAATAACATAATTACAGTATTTATTATAGTTATTTTTTTGATGTGTTGTATGTGTATTAATGTACGCAAATCCAAATATCGTATTATTATCTAATGATTAAATTTTAATGTATTTGTTCGAATCAGTAACCTGGAGATATAACTGGATAATTAACTAACAACACAAGACAACAATATCATAGTTATGGTTCTCGCACTTAAAGTATCAAGCAGATGTGTATGTGATTCAAGTCTAGTTTGCTATTCAATGAATTCACGAAATAATCGTGTACACTGTAATTTGTTTCAAAATGGAACATAAATTTTACCGTGAATCACAGGTACTTTTTTAATATCTATACCAGTGAAGTGCCTGTTCCGGTTGGCATATGTATTGTCAGAAACATTGCATGGTAAATGTTATTTCAAAAGCATTGCTAGGTTGTGTATGCTTCACTACAGAAATCAATTGCCTAGATTTGCTTTATTAATCATTTTATCCCAGCCACTTTGTGACTACGAAATAGTGTTCGCAGTAATTGTAGATATGGAAACTTACCCGAGAATTTTTGCTTCTTTGGCCCAGTACCTCTAATATTAAAATTATTTGTTAACCATCCCCTGAATAGCTTTTTAGTATTAACTGTGCAAATTAGTAAGAACAATAAAAATCAAAATAATGCCTCGATATTGAATTTACGATTATCTTTTCAGTAGTTTAAAAAGTTATGCTTGATTGAAAAATCATTTAAAATATAAAATTATGGGCCAATTTAATCAATAAATACTTACTCAGTATTATCTCGAAAAAGTATTTTAAGTATGCAAAAATAATCTTAGCCATGTGCTTTACAAAGTTACATAATCTCTCTAGTTTGATTACAAGATCTTTCTTGGCCACTGGTTTCCAAAGAATTAAATTTTGTTAAACTAAGAAAATAGTTTTTTGTGCAGTGAAATCTGTATGCTTCACAGTTATTGGGGCTAAGGGTGGGAAGTGGCACTTGTAGTCTTACTTTTTTGCCCCCCTTCCACTTCCAAGCATAATACTATAAAAATATAATTTGTGTTTTCAATAAAAATAAAGGTTTAAATAGATTTGATACCTTAATACGAGTTAATACAACATTTTCTTGACGAAAACCGACGATTAAATACAGCCCCGGTAATTGCGGGACGGTATTCAAATAGTTACTACCTTATGAATGATGGTTGTTGTAATGTAATGTCGAAACAAGTGATGGACTCGTGAAAATGGCTGTTCCTCATCGCTGCTCGCCACCGCTGGTCGCTATCCTCCGAGCTACCTGCCTCTTGGAGCAACCCGCTACCTCATATCTTCGAAGCTGACAGGACAGAAGACCATAACCCTGGTGTATGTTGAGTCGTCCAGGCTATTTTATTAATGGAGACAAGGTCGAACACCCTTGCTAACTTGATCCACGCCCATCGTCATAATTGTTTCAAGACCAGTGAAGTGCTTTATTTCAGTTGGCTTTTGTTATTTCGGACAGATTGGCTGGTTAATGTCGTTTCAAAAGCATAACTAGTCATTCTGTCTGTTACTAAAGAAGTCAAACACAACCATCTACAGAATGAACCAGACTGGTCGCTAATTTTTTAAAACCACATGTGTACCATACCTGCCCTACAGTATAACCAACTGTGTAGTAAAGTAATTAAGATTTCAAAGTTGTGGCGTAAGAATGTTTTTCACATGTTGCACTGTTATTAAAACAAGCCGAAACATAATTGAAAACTTTAATTAAATTGAACAACACAGAATATCAATATTTATTATAGTTTTATTTTTGGTGAGTTATCTGTGTTAATGTACACAAAAACAAATATTATATTTATCTCTGTTGATTAAATTTTTACTGTATATGTTCGAATGAGTACCCTGAAATTATAACTGGATAATTAACGACACAAGACAACAAAATATCATAGTCTTGGCGATGATGATAAGCTCTGTGAGGATGTCATGAAGGACTAATTAATCTGAGGGATCTGAGCCATGCATTTTTCATTAAAAAAAAAACATCTTTAAGAAATTAATTTGTAAAATTTTTTTTTAAAATATTCATGAATAGTTGTAGTTCCCATTTTTTCAAGACTTTCTTCAATAGATATGTTAAGTATAGGGTAACATGGTCTGAATCGGGTCAAAAAATGCAAAACACTCAATTAAGAACACCAAAATACAAAGTACTAAATAATTATGCTATCAGAAGAAAGATTGGTTAATTTAATACAGATTACACTAATAAAACAAATTTTGCTTAAAATATTTTCCAAGCAACGAGGTCATATATCAAACCCTGCAATTGACCCTATTCGCCCAAGGTTAATGGCGAATAGGGTCACTAAATAGGGCGAATCGGGTCAGCAACAAACACTAGAAAATAAATACAAAAACTGAAAAAAAAATTATATAAAATAATATTTGTCTAATTTTACCTAAACATATTACTTTGGTTTGTGTTGAACTTGAGTTTTGACATAAAATTCTCAACATGACCATATTCCAAAAACCTGCTCTAGTTACCATTTTAAAAATTAAGCTAATTTCTATGGTATTAACACTACTAACCTACAACAGTAAAAAAAGACACAAAGAAACTGCATTGAAAATAAAAGTTACATTATAAACAAATTTTTTCAAGTAAATATAAAATGTAATAAAAATGCAAATTGCTACATTGTTGCAATGTTACTATGAAGAAAAATAGCCTATTGCAGATAAACAACCTAATTTACAAATAAAAGTACACTTGTAAATTAATACTGGTTATATTAAGAGTAACATGTTTATAAAAAGTTATAGTAAATAAAGTCTTACTTGTTTAACTTTGTTAGTTTATGTAAAACATCTGCCACAAACAAATGACTTTTTCCCTTCTGCTCCTACACAAAGTTCGTGATACCATTCTTTGCCTTTTTGACACTGTATCCAGTCTCCTTTGGCGATGGATCGTGGATCTGAATACTTTAGGTTACAGAAACAGCATGCAGTATCGTTTTCTTCATCTGCGGATTTACAGCTGCTGCGATGATAGTCATCGTCACTACGCCTGCCAATTTTTCTCTTAGTGCAAGTGTTATTCCATTGTTGTTTATTTTGGCCTGGTTCATTGTGTTCCACAGTCTCATTTCTGTTCTTACCTAACTTTCTAGACTTTGTTTCAACAATGAAGTCTGGGGAAGTAAGTAATTTAGCTGTTTGTTTTCTTGCTGTTCGTTTTCTTTTTTGCACTTGTTTCACTGGAGTAAGCAAGAGATCGTGAAAACTTGTTTTAGGTCTGCTAGGGCTAGGAAAGCAAACAGTACCAGGACTGTTTAAGGGTTCCAGGACTGCTCCAGAAGTACCTTGAACTAGACCCTCAGATCTAGGTACATGTGCAGGCACAGTTTCTGTTTGGGTTTTGACAGCTATTTCTTCAGGCATTGAAACTTGCTCGCAGGCAGAAGATGGAAGATATTCATGGTTTTGAACTGCATCTTTATTTAAAGGATAAATCCCTGTAGACGCGAAACCACTCTCAGCAATTCTAGACGTGGCTGCCTGTGACCATGCAATCCTGAAAATTCCTCCAAAGTTAAATTTGGTTATTTTCCTTTCCCCACCATGCTGCTGAACAAATTTGTTGCACGTTTCATTGTAAAATGTTTTTAAAGGTTTAAAAAAAGACCTGTCCAAAGGCTGGAGTCTGTGAGTCGTGTGACTGGGCAGACAAATGATGCTGATCAAATTTTTTTCACAGAACTCCAAAGCTTGGATGGATTTGTGAGAAGAATAACCATCTAGAACTAACAAACATCGACCAGCAACCCTAAATTTCTGAAAATGATGCAACCATTTCACAAAAGCCTCCTCATTAATCCAACCACTTTCAGTCATTATTACTTCCGTGCCATTTGGGAAACCATCTTTATATTCCTTATGATATCGCTTTCCTTTAAAAATTACAAATGGGGGAATATAATTCCCCACTGCATTGGTACAAGCCACAACAGTAACGTTCTCGCCTCTTTCAACACATGTTTGGCTGACAACTGTTGGTGAACCCTTCTGTGCCAAAATTTTGCTGGCTGGTTTATTATTCAGGGGGAAACCAGACTCATCGCAATTATAAATTGCTGCCGGACTTGTCATTAGTTGTAATTTGTTAAGCTCATTTTCCAACAATTCAAAATATTCGTTAACTTCGACTTTGTTTAGCCCTTCACAGCGAGAGAAAGAAAGAGCTTCTGGTTTACGCAGGCTAATGTCAGGGTGCCTTTCTAGAAATCCCGTCATAAAGTCTGGTCCTGCCATTTCACATTTTTTTGAAAATTTGTTTGGTATGTTATTTGCTTGAGCAAAAGAAAACGCGACTTTTCTTACATCTTTTCTTGTAACACCGAAACCACATTTAGAGAGTCGACCAATTCTGTCTTTTAATGCTAATTCCTGTTCGTGTGTAAAAGTTGTTTGTCCTCCTTTTTTTCTTAACTGCACTTTTACACCACGAGCATAACGCCGCTGAAGACACGAAAATGGCACGCCAAATGTCTTAGCTGCTGCGCGTTTACTAAGGTACCTGTTATTTACGGCTTCCATTGCTTCTCTCATATTTTCCTCACTCCACGTTTGCGTCGTTTTCCGCTTGTACTTGCCCATCTGTTAAAGAAAAAAAATACCGCGTAAGTAAATCGCTCAATAAAAACCTTTTAAACAGATGACCCTTTTCGCCCTATGAACTCTGACCCGATTCACCCTAGTGACGCGAAAAATTCTAAATGTTAAGTTGGCTAAACTGACTGAAGCTAAAAACTAAACGGAAACATACAATTAATCGTTACTTTGTGTATTTGTTGCATGCATGACCCGCTGTGCTTAAATACTGATATTGGTTTTACTTTTCTGTGAAATAAAACTCACGAAAATAAGAAAACGGTTAAAAAGAGACACTCGTGAATTCTTACCTTTACAAAACTGCAGAAAATGGAAGAGCGAACGCACGGTAACGTTGCATACTCATTCACAGCAGCGTTTTAGTTACGCTCTTCAACACTAGATAGCAGCAGCGACCTCTCTCCGTTTCGTTTACGAGAAATGACGCCGAGAACAAGAATGACCCGATTCGGCCCCTGACCCGATTCAAACCATGTTACCCTATTAGACAGGACAATGTATCTGCCTAAGTGCTAGGTGCAAAAATATGTGAATCCATGCACATGGTTCCCCTTCCAAAATTTTGTTTTTCGACATTACCTTGTTTGTCACCCAGACGGTAATTCCAAGCTCCTTCATTCCATTTTTTCTTATTGGCGGAGAAATTTGTTAGTATTATTCAAACAGTTATAAGTACGGAATTTATGAGGATTTCAAAAATCTCAACTATATAAGTAGGTACACACCTTAGATGTTTTTGATGCACGTGATCGGTATTTAATGCCGACGAAAAACTAATAAGTATATATTTTTAAACTTAATATTGGAAAATCTGTGCTGATTACATCCACGTCACTAAAAATGTAATATGCTGTAATTTTTGTAGTCTGTTAGTCATGAAGATATTTTTCATGTGATTCTATTTTGGCGGCTCTGAATACACCGCTCACCAACTTCACCATAAGCCTTGAAAACATCGCCTGGTTGTTACAGGTGCAGATTTTGACCTGTCATCCCACACTGCACACAATCCCGTAGATTTTCTTCGATGCAGCATCATCCAACAGTTCAAATTCTACCTTCTCGTGGTTGCCAGGCCTGCAGCCACATTGCACGGATTCAAGTGGAGCGGTGAGTCTGTGAAAATTTCTCAAATGACTTAACATTTTCGATAACTCATCTATAGTTTCTTTATAATACAGAAAGAATTATGCCATAGTTTCCACATTTCGAGGGAAATATTCCCATTTTGAGATAAAATTACTCGTTTTATTCCTCAAAAAAAGACAGTGGCTTGAATTGTCCCCAAAGCGGCTTTAATTCCCCATCGACCAGCCACCCCAATTCATCGATGTTATGACTTTGACCATTAGTTTTGTCATGGTCACCAATTTATATTTGGTGTCACCTTTGCAATATTCGATATGGCCACAGTAGTATAGAATAGGGCATACTGGCACATGGCTTCTGGCTGAGGATTGAAGATTGTTTACATTGTGACGTCACGGCGGCCATCTTGGAGGAGTGTAACGGGACATAGCGTAACGGGACAAGTTTGACCTTGACCTTTGACCCTCAAAATTGGGCAAAAATTGCCCAAAATTCCTCAAAATTCGTCAAAATTTACATTTCTGTGAAACAAATTCCGCCAAAAAATCTCAAAAAATTCCGCAATCCAAAAATTAGAATTTCGAAAAATCCTCAAAAGTTGTTTTGCCCTATAAAGAACCCAAATTCCTAAAAGCGGCTTAAAACTCCTAAGAGCTAGCCGCTCTAAGCCGCCGAGGTCATGACCTTGAAAACTAGGATGCCATGACAGCCATATTGGATGATGACGTCACCGTTGCAATTTACGTTACGGTCGCCATCTTTAAAATCTTTATTTATTATCCGATTTTAATGAAATTATTTTTAAAATTTATAAAAAAATTCAATTAATAAAAAATATTTAAAAATCATACATTAACGACACGGAGCTCGGAGTCCTCAGTTCGAACCCGACGAGCGCAAAAAAAAAGTTTTTGATCTTCTCACAGTACGTGCAGTCGGGTGATGGAACACCGCTGGATGCTCCTTCCTTCATCAATGCCACTGGAACTGTTGACAACCATTGTAACACTGCTGACATGTTAACTTCTGAAGCCTTTGAGGTCTGCTCTGCGGAAGATGTTGCACGCGTCGAAATCTCCTGCTGTGCTGAGAGAGTAGGTGTAGCTGTAGACGTCGTTGTCATCGTGCTCTGCACTGATGATGGTAGACCTTCGATCCAGGTTGGTATATATAGTGGTAATGATGCCATCGAGTTCTCAAGAATAGCTAGATACCGGTCTATTATGTTATACAAGTCTAACTATCCGATCCGTTCATTACCGCAGCCAGAGACGGACTGAAGTCCATATCACCAGGGTCTCACTTATATAGACTCATCAGTCGGTACAACACATGAGTCAAAACAAGAACCATGTTCATTATACTCACACTTAACTTTCTCGGAGCATTTTTTATAATGAAGATGTAAGCTATCAAGACGTGAAATTAGTTTTTTGCACTTATTGCACTGAAATTGTATTCTTTTAACATTATTATAACAACTGCTTCTTTCATGTCTGCGAGCATTTGAGGTGATAGTAAATGATGCGTCACAGTATTTGCACTGACGCAATGTATGCTCTTCATTAGTTGAAGAATCCATTGCTGACGATGAAACTTCGGATGATGGTGGTATCACATCTGTTGAAATCTCCTCCAATGTTGACACCGTCGTTGCCAACGGGATCTGCACCTTCTCCATCGTAGCTGTCGTCAAGGTTCCCGTAGACGATGGTACAACCTCCGAGTTCGACGTTAAAGACGGTAAAGATGCCATCGAGGTCTCAAGAACAGCTAATTGACACGACTTATGCACCAGAAGAAACAAACTAGGTGATCCTTACACCGCCGACGTCAGTAACAAACTGAGCGTCCTGCTGTCTATGACTCGCTTATATACATGCACCGTATGGAATAATACGTTAATCAAATCAAGAACCATTTACAATAATACTAGAGTCAAATCTACAAATTAAAAAAGAGGATCATTTGATCGAAAAAAAATTCGATCTCTCCAATATACGCCAGGCTACAAGAGCTACAATTCACGTCATCAGATCCATCTACATTTTGCTCCTATGCATCAATTGACCATTAGCTGCAAGTGATCCAACAGCTCCATCAGCTTCAACACGTAATGTACGCAATGTACGCGCAATACATGCAATTTACACGCAATAAATGTAATGATTACACAGTACACACAGGAAACGGAACGTACACACAGTACACACACACAGGAAACGGAACGTACACACAGTACACACAGGAAACGGAATGTACACACAGTACACACAGAAAACGGAACGTACACACAGTACACACAGGAAACGGAATGTACACACAGTACACACAGAAAACGGAACGGACACACAGTACACACAGAAAACGGAACATACACACAGTACACACAGGAAACTAAACGGACACACAGTACACACAGGAAACGGAACGTACACACAGTACACACAGGAAACTGATCGTACACACAGTACACACAGGAAACGGAACGTACACACAGTACACACAGGAAACTAAACGTACACACAGTACACACAGGAAACGGAACGTACACACAGTACACACAGGAAACGGAACATACACACAGTACACACAGGAAACGGAACGTACACACAGTACACACAGGAAACGGAACGTACACACAGTACACACAGGAAACGGAACGTACACACAGTACACACAGGAAACGGAACATACACACAGTACACACAGGAAACGGAACGTACACACAGTACACACAGGAAACGTAATGATCGCACACATACAGTAGCGAAAACACACAGAGGCTTAGTTGGAAATCAGAATACAAGAAATAAAAACATTAAATTTTTACTTTCAATATTTTATTACTTCTCAACATTACACAAATACAAGTAAAAGAAGCCATTATTGTATGTAGCCAGCTTTCCTCAGTTCTTTGAGTATGAAGGATATTTCTTTGATGCACGGATAGTTTCCTGCACAAAGCGAGCCATGTAGAAGTCTTAGCCGGTCAACCAATATGTTTGGATCGTTCCATGATGTGTAATCAATCTCTTCTACCACCATCTTACTTGCTTGTTTATTATAAATACTTTTAATATCACAATCGTCCCAGTGATCATAATAAGCATTATCAGATTTATTTATTATAACACGACGTTTCCATCGTTTCGGTCTCAGGACATCGCCACATTCTTCGATCTTGTCAGCTCTAGGTGCTTCATCACAGTCTATGCCTTTGTCAACAGCCTCAGAGTCACTGTAACAATCACTGTAGAAGACATCCTCTTCACCCAGATTACCGTATGAATTCGCTATCGATGATGTCGAAGTGTCTTCATAGTCTTCATGCTTCCTTTTTAGGAGTCCATCATTTTTACAAAGAATGGAGGATCTACTGAATATAGGCTTAAATGTATTCTCACTTTTCACGGTGTTGATACTTCCATTAGTTTCAGTCTTCCCGAAGCCATTAGCATCCTTCAATTTATGTTCTTCCTCACGATCGGGTGAGCTAATACCATCACGCTCAGGACAAGGAAAATTATTGTCATAATGCAGATCACTCTTCTTTAGTCTAGTGGATCCATCGGTGTCCTCTATGCCGTAAGTAGTCTTGACTTTACATGTTCTACCATGTCTTTTTAAGATGTCAATTCGTGTTAACAACCTGCTACATCGATTACAGCTTAACATGTTGCGTAGTGGGTTTCTAGCACAATCATTCTTCTCATGACGTCTAGCATTCCTTCTCATGACAAAATCCTTGCCACAGTATCTACAGCAGCTTCCTTCCGATTCAGCTATAGATAACAAACCACGATCCATGGTAGCTTCTGTGACAAATGTTAGATACAAACTGTCAGTTTTCTCCAATTGGAACCATTTCTTAAATAGAGTTTTTGAAATATTTCATCAGCGAGAGTTAAGTTATCTAATGCAAAGCAAATTGATGCAAGTAGTTCTGGCTGTCGTCAACAGATGACGCCACGTGTTGCTTGCAGGTAAATAATATATATTTCATTAATGTGGGATGCGGAACGCTCACTATCGATCGCAAAGGGAGGTTGGCTTCGATAGTATCCAAGGAGAAAAAAGTTCGTCCTTCCTGCTAGTGCTTCTCAGATTTCTCACGGTCCGTCATCTTGGATTACGACGTCACGGCGGCCATCTTGTATGGGTGTGACCTTGACCTTTGACCGAAACCGCAGGAATGATCGCAAGCACACGGATTAACCATCAAAATATTGATAAGAATAATCAGGAGCACACGTAGAAAACCATCATAATATTGGCAAGAATAATCAGGAGCACACGGAGAAAACCATCATAATATTGGCAAGAATAATCAGGAGCACACGGAGAAAACCATCATAATACTGGCAAGAATAATCAGGAGCACACGGAGAAAACCGCCACAAGTTTTCTTTGATATCATTAAAATACAAAAAAAATTAATAAACAATTAAAAACAAAAAGGAAAAAAAATCCAAACTTTCTGGCTTGTACTAGAACTCTATCTTTGCTCAACAATGAGAGGTCACAAGCTAGCAGAATGTTTGGATTTTTTTTCCTTTTTGTTTTTAATTGTTTATTAATTTTTTTTGTATTTTAATGATATCAAAGAAAACTTGTGGCGGTTTTCTCCGTGTGCTCCTGATTATTCTTGCCAGTATTATGATGGTTTTCTCCGTGTGCTCCTGATTATTCTTGCCAATATTATGATGGTTTTCTCCGTGTGCTCCTGATTATTCTTGCCAATATTATGATGGTTTTCTACGTGTGCTCCTGATTATTCTTATCAATATTTTGATGGTTAATCCGTGTGCTTGCGATCATTCCTGCGGTTTCGGTCAAAGGTCAAGGTCACACCCATACAAGATGGCCGCCGTGACGTCGTAATCCAAGATGACGGACCGTGAGAAATCTGAGAAGCACTAGCAGGAAGGACGAACTTTTTTCTCCTTGGATACTATCGAAGCCAACCTCCCTTTGCGATCGATAGTGAGCGTTCCGCATCCCACATTAATGAAATATATATTATTTACCTGCAAGCAACACGTGGCGTCATCTGTTGACGACAGCCAGAACTACTTGCATCAATTTGCTTTGCATTAGATAACTTAACTCTCGCTGATGAAATATTTCAAAAACTCTATTTAAGAAATGGTTCCAATTGGAGAAAACTGACAGTTTGTATCTAACATTTGTCACAGAAGCTACCATGGATCGTGGTTTGTTATCTATAGCTGAATCGGAAGGAAGCTGCTGTAGATACTGTGGCAAGGATTTTGTCATGAGAAGGAATGCTAGACGTCATGAGAAGAATGATTGTGCTAGAAACCCACTACGCAACATGTTAAGCTGTAATCGATGTAGCAGGTTGTTAACACGAATTGACATCTTAAAAAGACATGGTAGAACATGTAAAGTCAAGACTACTTACGGCATAGAGGACACCGATGGATCCACTAGACTAAAGAAGAGTGATCTGCATTATGACAATAATTTTCCTTGTCCTGAGCGTGATGGTATTAGCTCACCCGATCGTGAGGAAGAACATAAATTGAAGGATGCTAATGGCTTCGGGAAGACTGAAACTAATGGAAGTATCAACACCGTGAAAAGTGAGAATACATTTAAGCCTATATTCAGTAGATCCTCCATTCTTTGTAAAAATGATGGACTCCTAAAAAGGAAGCATGAAGACTATGAAGACACTTCGACATCATCGATAGCGAATTCATACGGTAATCTGGGTGAAGAGGATGTCTTCTACAGTGATTGTTACAGTGACTCTGAGGCTGTTGACAAAGGCATAGACTGTGATGAAGCACCTAGAGCTGACAAGATCGAAGAATGTGGCGATGTCCTGAGACCGAAACGATGGAAACGTCGTGTTATAATAAATAAATCTGATAATGCTTATTATGATCACTGGGACGATTGTGATATTAAAAGTATTTATAATAAACAAGCAAGTAAGATGGTGGTAGAAGAGATTGATTACACATCATGGAAAGATCCAAACATATTGGTTGACCGGCTAAGACTTCTACATGGCTCGCTTTGTGCAGGAAACTATCCGTGCATCAAAGAAATATCCTTCATACTCAAAGAACTGAGGAAAGCTGGCTACATACAATAATGGCTTCTTTTACTTGTATTTGTGTAATGTTGAGAAGTAATAAAATATTGAAAGTAAAAATTTAATGTTTTTATTTCTTGTATTCTGATTTCCAACTAAGCCTCTGTGTGTTTTCGCTACTGTATGTGTGCGATCATTACGTTTCCTGTGTGTACTGTGTGTACGTTCCGTTTCCTGTGTGTACTGTGTGTATGTTCCGTTTCCTGTGTGTACTGTGTGTACGTTCCGTTTCCTGTGTGTACTGTGTGTACGTTCCGTTTCCTGTGTGTACTGTGTGTACGTTCCGTTTCCTGTGTGTACTGTGTGTATGTTCCGTTTCCTGTGTGTACTGTGTGTACGTTCCGTTTCCTGTGTGTACTGTGTGTACGTTTAGTTTCCTGTGTGTACTGTGTGTACGTTCCGTTTCCTGTGTGTACTGTGTGTACGATCAGTTTCCTGTGTGTACTGTGTGTACGTTCCGTTTCCTGTGTGTACTGTGTGTCCGTTTAGTTTCCTGTGTGTACTGTGTGTATGTTCCGTTTTCTGTGTGTACTGTGTGTCCGTTCCGTTTTCTGTGTGTACTGTGTGTACATTCCGTTTCCTGTGTGTACTGTGTGTACGTTCCGTTTTCTGTGTGTACTGTGTGTACATTCCGTTTCCTGTGTGTACTGTGTGTACGTTCCGTTTCCTGTGTGTGTGTACTGTGTGTACGTTCCGTTTCCTGTGTGTACTGTGTAATCATTACATTTATTGCGTGTAAATTGCATGTATTGCGCGTACATTGCGTACATTACGTGTTGAAGCTGATGGAGCTGTTGGATCACTTGCAGCTAATGGTCAATTGATGCATAGGAGCAAAATGTAGATGGATCTGATGACGTGAATTGTAGCTCTTGTAGCCTGGCGTATATTGGAGAGATCGAATTTTTTTTCGATCAAATGATCCTCTTTTTTAATTTGTAGATTTGACTCTAGTATTATTGTAAATGGTTCTTGATTTGATTAATGTATTATTCCATACGGTGCATGTATATAAGCGAGTCATAGACAGCAGGACGCTCAGTTTGTTACTGACGTCGGCGGTGTAAGGATCACCTAGTTTGTTTCTTCTGGTGCATAAGTCGTGTCAATTAGCTGTTCTTGAGACCTCGATGGCATCTTTACCGTCTTTAACGTCGAACTCGGAGGTTGTACCATCGTCTACGGGAACCTTGACGACAGCTACGATGGAGAAGGTGCAGATCCCGTTGGCAACGACGGTGTCAACATTGGAGGAGATTTCAACAGATGTGATACCACCATCATCCGAAGTTTCATCGTCAGCAATGGATTCTTCAACTAATGAAGAGCATACATTGCGTCAGTGCAAATACTGTGACGCATCATTTACTATCACCTCAAATGCTCGCAGACATGAAAGAAGCAGTTGTTATAATAATGTTAAAAGAATACAATTTCAGTGCAATAAGTGCAAAAAACTAATTTCACGTCTTGATAGCTTACATCTTCATTATAAAAAATGCTCCGAGAAAGTTAAGTGTGAGTATAATGAACATGGTTCTTGTTTTGACTCATGTGTTGTACCGACTGATGAGTCTATATAAGTGAGACCCTGGTGATATGGACTTCAGTCCGTCTCTGGCTGCGGTAATGAACGGATCGGATAGTTAGACTTGTATAACATAATAGACCGGTATCTAGCTATTCTTGAGAACTCTATGGCATCATTACCACTATATATACCAACCTGGATCGAAGGTCTACCATCATCAGTGCAGAGAACGATGACAACGACGTCTACAGCTACACCTACTCTCTCAGCACAGCAGGAGATTTCGACGCGTGCAACATCTTCCGCAGAGCAGACCTCAAAGGCTTCAGAAGTTAACATGTCAGCAGTGTTACAATGGTTGTCAACAGTTCCAGTGGCATTGATGAAGGAAGGAGCATCCAGCGGTGTTCCATCACCCGACTGCACGTACTGTGAGAAGATCAAAAACTTGAAATTACGGGATTATGTAATACACATTTGTAGTACCATACAACAAGAAGACTGTTGAATCGAGAAATCCACATAACTTTAGTAATTTGTCTGTGTATTTTTTTTGTACTTGTAGTAGTGTAGTATGTATGTAATAAAAGTTTTTTTAAAGGAACTTGCGGTGTTTTTATTTTCTCAAACCTGACACTATTGTGGTACTTTTTTAAAGTATTAAAGTTGTTTGGTATCGGCCAAGGATCGAACCAAGGACCTAAGTCGATCCAATCAATCATTATATGGATTACAAATTTATTTAATGAATTTAGAACATGGTTTATTGCAATTATTATTTTTTACATAAAATTAAACATTATTGCATCGTTCGGGTATCGATCCGTGGACGGGAATCGATCGAATCAATATGTAAATTAATGAGTGATTTATTTAATGAATTTTGGAACTTTTCCCGAATTCCTAGCTAAATAATTACGGATTTCCAAGATGGCGGGCAAATTTCAAGATGGCAGGTGTCACAGTAATAAATGATTACTGCACTCTAGCGGATAAGAACTAAACTAACATAGCGTCAGCGCACTCTCGCCGACGAAAACAAGATGGTGGTCTCCAGCAACGAAGACAAGATGGCGGACATGACATCATACTAGGTGACGATATATATGCTTTAAGAAAAGTGGTGGGAGTTAGTCTGCCAAAAGTCACCACGGGGGAAGGATCGGTCGCCATTTTTATTTTTTTTTTGCGCTCGTCGGGTTCGAACTGAGGACTCCGAGCTCCGTGTCGTTAATGTATGATTTTTAAATATTTTTTATTAATTGAATTTTTTTATAAATTTTAAAAATAATTTCATTAAAATCGGATAATAAATAAAGATTTTAAAGATGGCGACCGTAACGTAAATTGCAACGGTGACGTCATCATCCAATATGGCTGTCATGGCATCCTAGTTTTCAAGGTCATGACCTCGGCGGCTTAGAGCGGCTAGCTCTTAGGAGTTTTAAGCCGCTTTTAGGAATTTGGGTTCTTTCTAGGGCAAAACAACTTTTGAGGATTTTTCGAAATTCTAATTTTTGGATTGTGGAATTTTTTGAGATTTTTTGGCGGAATTTTTTTCACAGAAATGTAAATTTTGACGAATTTTGAGGAATTTTGGGCAATTTTTGCCCAATTTTGGCAAATTTTGAGGGTCAAAAGTCAAGGTCAAACTTGTCCCGTTACGCTATGTCCCGTTGCACTCCTCCAAGATGGCCGCCGTGACGTCACAATGTAAACAATCTTCAATCCTCAGCCAGAAGCCATGTGCCAGTATGCCCTATTCTATACTACTGGCCACCTACTTGAAAATCCTTAAGTTTGAATTTTAAAAATCGGTAAATATTTCTAAAATTCATTGAAATGTAAAAAAACAATTTTAATAACATTTTAAATTAAAAAAAACTCTTTTACATTATGTAGTCCTCGGTTAGAACCTGGTAAGGGCAAACAAATTACGAGTGATCCTTCCTTTACTGAAGTTCCCAGCAGACCGTTCCCTCGCCACTAATATTAAGAATAGTATTACCTCAGCCAGTATATACCAAAAACCAAAAATCATGATAAACATTTCTCATTAACACATTTATTAATATGATAGAATCTTGTTTTTGGATCGATCATCGCTGAAACAAAAATATTCATTTTAGCTATATTAATAAATGTTTAATACTTAAATTCTTCAATTAGTCGCCTCCAGTAAGACGAAGACGGCATATTGAACACCATCTTGAATAATCAAAATTATTAACCTGCAAATTCTAAAGAAAGAAAAAAACACAAAATCTTAGAAAATTATTTTTAAATAATGATTGTCTGGATCTATTCCTACCAATGGTTGAATACCAGGCAGCACATAATTAATTACATGAATTATATAATAAACAATTCAGGGCCGGGATGAATTGAATAAAAAACCTCAATATCAAATTAAGTAGCAGGACAGAGGATAAAGAAGTAAGCACACGCAAAGTGACCATCACTTACGGAGCGTGGGTGTTGTGTTCGATTCCCACCACAAGCATAGCAGCAACATGATAATTTGTTCTTGTAGCTACCTAAATTCTGGCACGTTTTTAAAAATAACCACGAGGCTGGACGAACGAGACTTGTCTGCCGCTGCAGGCAGGAAGACTTTAGTACCGCGCACGGGGGAGGTATGCAAGCTTGCAGAACCAACAGGAGGCCAGTCAAGCTGTTCGCTCAACACGTGGCGAATTGCTCTCCGGCCAACTCGCCAACAACAAAAACGTCGTTGTTATCATATCCCTTACATGAAAAGTAATTGTTGGATCCCTTTAAAGTATGGAAAAAGAAACAAGAGTAGAATACTACCCTACGAATGCAACATTTGAACTCGAAAAATTGTTGTAGTTCATTTTAACTGACAAATGCATAGCAATGAAAATTAAGAAAAAATCAAATCGTCATAAAAGTTCTATGTAAAACAAATATTCCAAGTGATTCAAGTGTTTCAACTGCATCAACTGCTCCAATTGCTACTACTGATCCAACTGCCCAAGTGCTCCAACAGCTCCTAATGCTCTAATTGCTCTAATAGCTCCAATTACTTCAGAAGCTCCCACTTCTATAATTTCTCCAGGTGCTCTAATTACTACAATTGCTCCATGTACTTAAATGTCAAGTTCTCCAACTGCATTCTTTTCGTTGATTGTTCTTCCAGTTGTTTTTCCTTTTCGTTTACTTAGCTTCCAATTGTGCTTCCTTATTGTTGATTGAGCTTCCTATTGTGCTTCCTTTCCGGCAATACTGATTGTATAGAGTTGTTTTTCGTAGAGAGTATGAATAATAAGCTCTACAAAAGTCAATAGGATACAGAATTAAAAAAAAAAAAATTAAGCATCGATCAGACTTATCTTTATCTGAAAATATAACCAAGGATAGAAATATATCGCGTCAATGAATATTTTAATAAGTGATATTTTGATAATATTTAGATTTTTCCTGAATTAATAGGTAATTAGATATTTCCAAAATTGGGGTCAGATCGGCTCACTGGAGGCTAATATATCAGGAACTTAAGCCTCTATTAGGATTTTGAACATGATTTATTAAATAAGTATTTTTGGTCTATAATAATTTTTTTGCATTGATCAACTATCGAACCAAGGACGGAAATCCATCGATTCAATCAGTAAATAAATAAATGATTTCTTTGGTGAATTTTTGAAATATTTTATACGAATTTTTTTGTTTATTTTTTTGAATTTTCAAGATGGTGGTCATTATGGTAGCTGGTAACTGGAGGCTGATAGTAGAGGAATTTAAGATTCTTTTAGGACCCTCCACCATATTTAATCGAATTTTTATTTTTATACATAAAATTATAATATTTCCATTGTTGTACACTATCTGAAAAAATGCCTTCTAATTAAGTTCCAATGGGAAACATATTATTGATAATATCTCAAACCATATTGTTTTCATGTTTGACGAACAGAATCTCAAGAATGATAGAACATCAACTAACATGTGAAAGTCATATTTTTTGTATAAAAAAGCCATCAGACTAACAGGTACGTAAAAACGATGTCCTCACCACACTAACCAACTATGTTAAATAGCGAAAAGATCTGATCACATATTAGACTGAAACAAAGTATACCCGCACCTATGTTTTCTTCCTTGTGATTTGCGGCTGTCTGCGAGAGAATTCGTCACCTTGTTGGACCGAGCCACTAAGGAAGAGGCTATGTCCTCACTGAATCAATGAGACTGTTGTTACAATCGATATGTACGTGGGAGAAACTCAACCAATCACGGAAACAGACGGTACTACAGTGTTGTAACTTTCATCTAGTCTCGAAATATTTTCGAGAAATCTGCATACCCCTATTTATTAGATATTTTAAGTATATTGGGTAAGACAATGTGTCTGCCTAAGAGCTTGGTGCAAAAATATGTGAATCGATGTCACGTGTCTTCTTGAACTCCTTTTTTTTCGACATAACATTGTTTGTAACCCAGACGGTTATTCCAAGCTTTTTCATTTCAGTTTTTCTAATTGGCTGTAAAAAAAATATTAACCTGATAACATGCTGTTAGAAGTACGGAATTAATGTCGATTTTAAAAACCTTAATTTCATAATTGGAGACACAACGTAGACGTTTTTGACGCACGTGATCAGTATATAATGCCTATGAAAAACTAATATGTATGTTATTTTTAAGTTGATCTGTGAAATTCAGTGCTGATTACATCCACGTCACTAAAAATGTACTATGCTGTAATTTTTGTAGAGTGATAGTCATGAAGATATTTTTATTAGATTATATTTTGCGGTTCTGGATACACCGCTCACCAACTTCTCCAAAAGACCTTGAAAAATCGCCTGGTTGTTACAGGTGCATATTTTGAGCTGTCGCTCTACACTGCACACAATTCCGTGGATTTTATTCGATGCAGCTTCATCCAATGCTTCAAATTCTACCTTCCCGTGTTTGCCAGGCCTGCAGCCACCTTGCATGGATTCAAGTGGAGCGGTGAGTCTGTGAAATTTCCTCAAATGACTTAAAATTTGAGAAAACTCAACTAAAGTTTCTAGATATTAAGTAAAGAATTACGCCATAGTTTCCACATTTAGATTGAAAAATTCCAATTTCGAGAAAAAAATTACTCGTTTTATTCCTCAAAAAAAGACAGTGGCTTGAATTGTCCCCAAAGCGGCTTCAATTCTCCATCGTCAAGCCAGTTCATGCCACTGATGTTATGACTTTGACCATTAGTTTATCATGTTCACTATTTTATATTTGCGTCACCTTTGCAATATTCGATATGGCCATTAACTTGAAACTCCTTAAACTTTAATTTAAAAAATCGATAAAGATTTTTAAATTTCAGAAGAAATTTATAATACCAATTTTAATAACATTTTAAATAAATAAATCGTACTTTCATGATGAAGCCTATATGTTAGAACCAGGTGAGGGGAAAAGAAAATACGATTGATCCTTCCTTTACTGAAGTTCCCAGCACACCGATCCCTCGCCACTGATATCAGCAAAGATATTACCTCAATCAGTAATACCAAAAATCATCAAAAACATTTCTCATTAACATACTGATTGATATGATCGAATCTTGTTCTTGGATCGATCAACGCTGATAAAAAAATATTTATTTTCAACTATATAAATCATTGTTTAAGATGTTATTTATTTATCTTCTAGCCTCCAGTAAGCCGAAGATGACATATTGAACACCATCGTGGTTAATCAAAATTATTAAGCTGCAAATTCTAAAGAAATTAACCACAATATCTTAAATAATAACTTTTAAAGAATGATTTATTGGATCAATTCGTGTCCATGGTTGGATACCAGGCAGCACATAGTTTATTACATAATTTTAGGTATTCTAAACAGTTAAGGTCCGGGATGAAATAAATAATAAAACCTCAATATCAAATTAAGCAGCAGGACATAGGAAAAAGAAGTTAGCACACGCAAAGTTACAGTAACTCATGGAGCGAGGGTGTTGTGTTCGATTCCCACCACAAGCATAGCAGCAACATGATAAATTGTTCTTGTAACTACCTAAATTCAAGCATGTTTTTGTAAAATAACCACAAGTTGGACGAACGAGACTTGTCAGCCGCTGCGGGCATGAAGACTTTAGTACCGCGCACGGGGCGAGGTATGCAAGCTGGCAGAACCAACAGGAGCCAGTTTAGCTGTTTGCTCAACACGTGGCGTATTGCTCTCCGGCCAACTCGCCAAAAGCAAAAACATCGTTATCAATACCCTTACATGAAAGTAATTGTTGTAATCCCTTTAAAGTATGAAAAAAGGATGAAGAGTAGAAAACTTACCTACGAATGTAACTTTTGCATTCGAAAAAAAGTTGTAGATAATGAGATCTGACACAGAGTGGAACCCAGGCCATATGTCACAAAACGACATCGCAATAAAAATTAAGAAAAAACTAATCTTTATAAAAGCTCAATTTTCTACAAATGTTCCAAGTGATTTAAGTGCTCCACCTTGTTTAGTTCCTCAATTAATAAAAAATAAATTTAAAAAATATTTTATAATAAACTCTTTCTAATATAGAAGGAATTTTTATAACCTCAAATGATATTATTTGCATTCAATTCAACAACAATGAAACACTACCTAACTTTGCCCGTGAAGAAACTTTTAAAATTCACCCGGTTCCGCCCAATCGATCGTTGAACACCTACATAAGCTCGTTCGTTAAGGGGGCCAATCGGCTGTTTTTGGCCTCATATCCGGCAGCCGGATATTTGGCTACCAGGCTTTAAGTTTGGCTGGATGTATGGTAACCGTTATCTTGCCAAACAGCTATCCGTTTCACCATTAGCCCGAAACTTACCGATCAAAAATAGGTATTAAAAATTAGGTTAATCTCTGTAAATTCCAAACAACTATTAGGTGCAAGTGAAATTGGAGTTTTCAACATCATATAAATTAAAAAAATTAAATGCCAATTTTCGTAAGAAATACTCAGTATTATCTCGAAAAAGTAATTTATGGATGAAAAAAACTAACCTTAGCCATTGCCAAGACATTTTTTTGTCAAAGTATAGAATTTTTTTTTCTGTGTAGTAAATTTTCGTGAGCAAGGCCCCTTAAAACTTTTATCTTAGGTTCCATGGAATTTTAGAGAATTGCTGGTTTCTTTAGAAACTCAGCAGCAAAGAAACCATTCCCAATCCAGTAGGCTCCTCAGGTCTCCAAGAGGCACATATCTCTCTTGTTTGAACATCTTCCTACCTTACTCAGGGCTCATTGCTGTTATTTATCACTTCTAGCACACTCGGTACAATTGTTGGTCTGCGACTGCTGGCATGCACCCTAACTGAGCCACGTGGTCGCGCCAAGAACAAAGCGGTCGAAGGAGCAGCAGCAAGTCAGCTCTCTTCGGAGAGCGGAAGGGTACCGGGTGGAGGCGAGTGCTTATAGGCTCCAAGCTAGCGTCGAGGCAGTTACAAGACATGTTCAAGACAAAGCACTCGTGGTAAATAAAAATATTACGAAACTAAAATTTTGCTCTTGGTCGGGTGGTTCGCCATGGCGATGATGATAAGCCCTGTGAGGATGTCATGAATGACAGTAATAGAACTAGGGTTCTGAGCCATGTTTTTTTTCCTATTAAACAAAAAAAAAAACATATGAAATGCATTTGTGAAATTTCTTTTAAAATCTTTCTTTTATGGGTTTACATTTTCCGATTAAAGAAAATGGTTTTTTGACAAATTACTGTACATATATTGCGAGATGCTATTCACAACTGTAGAGACTATTACAAACTGTAGGGTAGTAAGTTATAATAATGGCCGACTATATAATATTTGAAACGGCTCACTTAGTACAGTCAAACGTTTGTTTTTAAAATAAAAAATTTCGGAGTTATTTTTCTCAGCTGTTTTTTTTTTTTTTTTTAATATTTTTATTTGGGGTTCTGAATCCAAATTACAACTTTGCCGCGCCTTACAGGTTATGCATCGTCCTCAAAATATTACAAAATGAAGAAAAAAAATCTGGCTCATTTGGACATTTATGCATAGAACATTTTTATAGAAAAACATAAATAGGCTCCTAACCTGGTTTTTATGGCAACCATTCCAAAAAATTTTTTTCCATGTCTTGATTGTCTCATCTAATTTAAGAAACTCTGCTATAAACATGCTGGTCAGAAGTTGCGAAACTGACACTACAGAAAATTTCCATAGCATCATAAACTTCTTGTTAGGCAGCCAAACCTTGTGTCTATCTTTAAATATACTATCACTGACTCCAAGGTGTTGTGACAGTACCTAATCAGTTTTCATTTGACTTATTGAAAAATTTTTCAATGTACATGTCACTCTATGTCACTTCGCCGAATCGTGAAAGCTTCAAACCTCTTTTGGTGGCAAATTGATTTCCAAATCACCCATATCCTTGAGATAGAAGTGCTTAGCGTATAAGTAATGTACACCTGCATTTTAATATGGTATCTTGTTGTTTATGGTTTTTAGATTGAGGTCCCACTTACCAATTGTTTAAAATTGAATGAACCTCATCATCAATGTGTCTACTCGTAAACCATAATTTGGTTCTAGCACCGATCTGTGCCAATCCTTGAACCTCAGCCTCAAAATGATGTTGCAGTTCAATAATGCATTCTCGTTTGTTCACTATGGGAATTTCTGAGAGGTCTCCACCGTAAATTACATATTTTATGTCAGTCTTCATTAAGGGGAAAATACTTATGGATGATATGACCAGCTAAGCTAAAACTGTGTGAGCTATTGTGTGTGATCTGATGGCACTTATGTAGGCATGCATCATGATATTTTCAGTGTTATTCACACCATTATCTATGTTAAACAGTTTTGTAAGACCACTGGCAATCATTCTGAACCCGATTTCCTCAATGAAATACATAATCAAATAGAAACCATGAAACCGCATAATTATGATGGACAATTCAGTCTATCCTATATGACTTGCAATTATCCATCGGGCTTTGACGTACAGTGGTTGGTCGAATGTAATGAAAGAAGGTTGTTATCTGATATATTGAATTAGTCTTCTCTGCATCATTCAATAATGGTGTTTACATTGTAACATAAATGCTGGGAGGAGTGTTGATAAATGGTTGTCAGATGATGCGTGTAGTTTCAAATTTTTACGCATTTCGTAACTTCTTTCATTCAACTGTTCCATCCACCAATATTTGAAAATACAATATGTTTGCAGTAGTTCCACACCAAGTGAAGCACTAGATGCATTACAATCGTAATTTGTGGAAACAGTGCACTGATATCCTTCATCTTGATTACGGCAAATTCATTATTGTTTATATATTTGAATGGTTAAATTCAACAGCTCCAACGTTTACTACCGCATCGGCTGTCATTGGTTCTTGCAGACGAACGATATGTTGAACAAGGACAACTGCTGATTTTGGTGTGACACATATTATGCCACCCAATGTGCTTCTGCACATTAAAATCGGGGTTGTTGTACACTATCTGAGAAAAAGCATTCTTATTAAGTTACATTGGGGCACATATTATTGATAATGTCTCAAAACATATTGTTTCCATGTATGACGAACAGAATCTCAAGAATGATAGAATTTCGCCTGACCTGTGGGACCCATATTTTTTGTATAAAAATGCTACCAGACAAACATGTAGAGCTGGTACACAAAAAAAACGATATTTTCAATAAACTAACGAAGCTATGTTAAATAGCGAAATGGTTTGATAACATATAAGACTGCAACAAAGTATACGCGTACCTACGTCTTCTTTCTTTTGATTTGCGGCTGTCTGCGAGAGAATTCGCCGCCTTGTTGGACCGAGCCACTCAGGTCGCGTTTATTTCCGCACTGAATCACTGTGACTGGTGTTGTTACAATCGATTTGTACCTGGGAGAAAATCTCCCATTCATTAAAGCAGACGGTACTACATTGTTTTAACTTTCATCTAGTCTCGAAATATTTTCGAGAAATCTGCATACTCCTATTTATTAGATATTTTAAGTATATTAGGTAAGAAAATGTGTCTGCCTAAGTGCTAGGTGCAAAAATATGTGAATCGATGTCACGTGTCTTCTTGAACTCCTTTTTTTTCGACATTACCTTGTTTGTAACCCAGACGGTTATTCCAAGCTTTTAAATTTTAGTTTTTCTAATTGGCTGTGAAATATATTATCATTATAACATACTGTTAGAAGTACGGAATTAATGTCGATTTCAAAAACCGTAACTTCATAATTGGAGACACAATGTAGACGTTTTTGATGCACGTGATCAGTATATAATGCCTATGAAAAACTAATATGTATGTTATTTTAAAGTTGATCTGTGAAATTCAG
The DNA here is from genome assembly GCF_032445375.1 of Bacillus rossius redtenbacheri. Taxonomy (NCBI): domain Eukaryota; kingdom Metazoa; phylum Arthropoda; class Insecta; order Phasmatodea; family Bacillidae; genus Bacillus; species Bacillus rossius. The sequence goes on from NC_086331.1 coordinate 19,360,665, forward strand.
TGCTGATTACATCCACGTCACTAAAAATGTACTATGCTGTAATTTTTGTAGAGTGATAGTCATGAAGATATTTTTATTTGATTATATTTTGCGGTTCTGGACACACCGCTCACCAACTTCTCCAAAAGACCTTGAAAAATCGCCTGGTTGTTTCAGGTGCAGATTTTGAGCTGTCGCTCCACACTGCACACAATTCCGTGGATTTTCTTCGATGCAGCTTCATACAACGCTTCAAATTCTACCTTTCCGTGGTTGCCAGGCCTGCAGCCACCTTGCACGGATTCAAGTGGAGCGGTGAGTCTGTGAAATTTCCTCAAATGACTTAAAATTTGAGAAAACTCAACTAAAGTTTCTAGATATTAAGTAAAGAATTACGCCATAGTTTCCACATTTAGATTGAAAAATTCCAATTTTGAGAAAAAATTACTCGTTTTATTCCTCAAAAAAAGACAGTGGCTTGAATTGTCCCCAAAGCGGCTTCAATTCTCCATCGTCAAGCCACTCCATGCCACTGATGTTATGACTTTGACCATTATGCTCTTGGTCGGGCGGTTCGCCATGGCGATGATGATAAGCCCTGTGAGAATGTCAGGAATGACATAAATTTACCTGAGAGTTCTGAGCCATGCATTTTTCTTTATAAATCCAAAAAGCATTATGAAATGCATTTGTGAATTTTATTTTGAAATTTTCATGAGAACTTGTAGTTTCCAGTTTTTCACTAATTACTTCAAAAGAGGAAAATTTCTTTAGGGTCTCCATTTTCTAATAAAATAAAATGATTTTATGACAAAACACTGCAGGCTTGTGTGGATATGCTGTTCACCACTTAGAGACTATTAAAAACTGTGTGGAATTAAGTTATATTAATCGTTGCCTATAGTGGATTTCAAACAGCTGCTAGAGTCATGTGCACTCAATACTCAAATCTAATGGTAGTTTTGATAAGAAAAAAATTCTGGTGTTAGGTTTCGCAACAAATGTTAATTTTTTTTTTTTGTGGTTCTGAATCCGAAATTTAACTTTGCTGCACTGTACAGGTGATGCATCATCCTCAAAATATAAAAAAAATGTCAAAAATCAGGCTCTTTTCGACATATATTGAATCAAACATTTATATGGAAAAACATACTTAGTTTCCTCATCATGTTTTTATGGCAACCATTCCCAAATATTTTTTTAATGTTTTTATTCTATCTACTTATTCGGGAATCTCTACTACTTGTTGTGCGGCCATTACTAGGGTCCATCTTGACATAATACTATCACTGATTCCACGGTGTTGTGTCAGTTACCCATCTGTTTTCATTTAAGTAATTAAACATTGTTCAATTGTCATGACACTACATGTGGCACTCCATAAAATCTCACTTTGCAGTATCGTGAAGCCCCCTTGCGAGGTGAAATCTGGAAACTCTTCTGGTGTCAAATTGTTTTCCAACTAACCCATATCCTCTAAGTACTAGTTTATGACACTTAGCATATAACTAACGCCCACTTGTATGGAAATATAGGATCATGTAGTTTATGGATTCCAGATAGAGGTTCCACGTACCCATTCTTTCAGATTGGATGAACCTTATCATCAACATGACTAGTTTTAAATATTGTAACTAATATTTGGCTGTAGGTCCAATCTGTGCCAATCCTTGCTCCTCAGCTTCAAAATGATTTTGCAGTTTAATAATGCATTCTCGTTTGTCACTATAAGAAGTTCTGAGAGATCTCCACCGTAAATTATATCTTCTATGTCAGTCTTCATTGAAAGGGAAATACTTATGGGTGCTATGACCAGTTTAGCTAAAACTGTGAGCTATTGTGTGATATCTAATAGCATTCATGTAGGCATGCATCATGTTTTTTTTTAGTGGTATTCATATCATTATCTATGTTAAACAGATTTGTAAGACCACTGTCAATCATTCTGAATCCGATTTCCCTAATGAAATACATAAGCAAATACAAACCTTCAAGCCACATTATTATGTTGGACAATTCAGTCTCTCTTACATGACTTGCAATTATCTCTCGGGCTTTTACGTACAGTGGTAGGTCGAATTTAATGAAATTAGGTAGGTATCTGAACTGAAGACTTAGTCTTCTCTGCATCATTCAATAGCTGTATAGATTGTATAATAATTGCTGGGATGAGTGTTGATGAATGGTTGGCAGGTGATGTGTGTAGTTTCAAATGGTACTCATCTCGTAACTTCTTCTATAAAACCCTTCCATCCACCAATATTTAAAAAAAACTCAATATGCTTGCAGTAGAGCCACACCAAGTGAAGCACTAGAGGCATTACAATCGTAATTTGTGGAAACAGTACACTGATATCCTGCATCTTGATTGCGGTAATTACAATATTGTTTTGCATTTTTTAATTGTTTAAATTCAACACTTCCAATACTTGCTACCACATCGTCTGACATTGGTTTTTTGCAGACGAACGATGCGTTGACTAAGGACCACTGCTGATTTTGATGTTACACATATTATGCCGCCCAATGTGGGCCTGCACATTAAAATCGGGGTTGTTGTACACTATCTGAGAAAAGGCCATATTATTAAGTTCCATCGGGGCACATACTATTGATAATGTCTCAAAACATATTGTTTCCATGTATGAAGAACAGAGTCTAAAGAATGATAGAACATCGGCTAACCTATGGGATCCATATTTTTTGTATAAAAATGACACCAGACAATAATGTAAGGGGGGGGGGGTACAAAAAACGATGTCCTCACCACATTAACCAAGCTATTTTAAATAGCGAAAATGTCTGATCACATATTAGACTGCAACAAAGTATACCCGCACCTATGTTTTCTTTCTTGTAATTTGCTGCTGTCTGCGAGAGAATTCGTCACCTTGTTGGATTGAGTCACTCAGGATGCGTTTATTTTCACACTGGATCACTGTGACTGGTGTTGTTACTATCGATATGCACCTGGGAGAAACTCACCCAATCATGAAAACAGACGGTACTACAGTGTTTTAACTTTCATCTAGCCTCGAAATATTTTTGCGAAATCTGCATAACCCTATTTATTTGATATGTTAAGTATATTGTGTATGACAAATGTGTCTGCCTATGTTCTTAGTTCAAAAATATATGAATCCATACACATGTTTTTCCTTCTACTCCTTTTCTTTCGACATTACCTTGGTTATCACCCAGATGGTCATTCCAGGCTCCTTCATTCCAGTTTTTATAATTGGCTGTGAAATTTATTAGTATTATACCAAGCAGTTAGAATTTCGGAATTTATGTGGATTTCAAAAACCTTAACTACATAAGTAGGGACACACCTTAGACGTTTTTGATGCACGTTATCAGTATATGATTCCTATGAAAAATTAGAAGAATATTTTTTTGAAGTTAATCTGGGAAAATCATTGCTGATTACATCCACGTGACTAAAAATGTGCTATGCTGTAATTTTTTTGTAGACTGATAGTTATGGAGATATTTTTAATGTGATTATAATTTGGCTGCTCGTGATACAGCGCTCATCAACTTCTCCAAAAGGTCTTAAATAGCATCGCCCGGTTGTTACAGGTGTAGATTTTGAGCTGTCGGTCCACACAGCACACAATTCCGTGGACTTGCTTCGATGCAGCTTCATCAAACACTTCAAATTCTACCTTTCCGTGGTTGCCAGGCCTGCAGCCACCTTGCACGGATTCAAGTGGAGCGGTGAGTCTGTGTAAATTCCTTAAATGACTTAAAATTTGCCAAAATGCATCTAGGTACTAGATATTAAGTAAAGAATTGCCCCATAGTTTCCACATTTCTAGGGAAAAATTAAATTTTGATAGAAAATAACTCGTTTTATTCCTAAAAAAAAAAGTGGTTTGAATTGTCCCCAAAGCGGCTTCAATACCCCATCGACAAGCCATCCCAAGCCACCGATTTTATGACTGACCATTAGTTTATCATGGTCACCATTTTATATTAGTCATTATCTTTGCAATTTTCGAAATGGCCACCTACTTGAAAATGCTTAATTTTTATTTTAAAAAATTGGTAAAGAAAATTTTAAAATTCATAAGAAATTAATAATACCAATATTAATAAAAATTTTAATAAAAAACGCTCTTACATTATGTAGCGCTCAGTTCGAACCTGGTGAGAGCAAAAAATATTACGATTGATCCTTCCTTTAGTGAAGTTCCCAGCTGACCGATTCCTTGCCACTGATATCAACAATAATATTACCTCAGCCAGTATATACCCAATTTCTTAAAAATATTTCTCATTAACATATTTTTAATATGATCGTATCTTGATCTTGGATCGATCAACGCTGATACAAAAATACAGGTTTTTATTTTAGCTATATAAATAATTGTTTAAGACTTAAATTCCTCATCTACTCGCCTGCGGTAAGCCGAATAAGACATTTTGAACACCATCTTAGATAATCTAAATTATTGACCTGCAAATTCGAAAGAAAAAACTCACAAAATCTTAGAAAATTACTTTTAAATAATGATTGATTGGATCATTTCGTGTCCATGGTTGGATACCAGGCAGCACATAGTTTTGACGCCTTCTGCCTTCTGCCGAGGTGATTTAAGGGTGTGGTGTTGCTTTTGGGCCCCAACTAGCAATATTAACTACGTGCTAGTGCGTAGCCGAGACTCTTGGCTCAGGGCGTGACGTCTCCACGTGGCCGGCAGGCAGTAGGGGTCGTTCCGCCAGAATTACCCCCGGCTGTTTTAGCCACCAGGGACGCTATGCTACGGGCGTTGTAACAGATGCGCGGAGGCTCAATTTAGAGTGTTTTATTACAAGGTACAGTACGCTATGCATGCGCTGCGTCGTGCATGGTCCACTTACTGGGAGCGGGGCTCTACAGGCCACGTTTCTGATGGAATTGTGCCACGCTACCCTAATGTTCCGTGCACACTTCACACTACACTAACCTTAAACAATTCCGGAATTTAAGTAATACTACCTGGAAGTTACATACCGTTCAGGGATCCACGTAACAGGGATTTCCGGTGATGAGCACAAATTAGGTAAGACTATCGGTGAACTCAGGTCGACTGGCTGGGCTGTCCGTGAGGCTCGGAGCTGACGGGTTTAAAAACACTCAATTCTGGTAGAAACGGCCAGGGCGGAGGTCGAGAGGCCCCGCGGGCGACCCGCGACTAGTAACTTTTGCACTCGATATAAAGTTCTAGATAATGTGATCTGACACAGAGTGGAACCCAGGCCATATGTCACAAAAACGACATCGCAATAAAATTTAAGAAAAAAACCAATCTTTATAAAGCTCAATTTTCTACAAATGTTCCAAGTGATTTAAGTGCTCCACCTTGTTTAGTTACTGAATTTATAAAAAAATACAGTTAAAAAAAATATTTTATAATAAACTCTTTATAATATAGAAAAAATTTTTATACCTAACCTAAAATGATATTATTTGCAATCAATTCAACAATCAATGAAACACTACCTAACTTCGCTCGTGAAGAAATCATTAAAATTCACCTGGTTCCGCCCAATCGATCGTTGAACACCTACATAAACTCGTTCGTTACAAGGGGCCAATCGGCTGTGATTGGCCTCATATCCGGCAGCCGGATTTTTGGCTACCAGGCTTTAAGTTATCTTGCCAAACAGCTATCCGTTTCACCATTAGCCCGAAACATACCGATCAAAAATAGGTATTAAAAATTAGGTTAATATCTGTAAATTCCAAACAACTATTAGGTGCAAGTAAAATTGGAGTTTTGTACATCATAAAAAATTAAAAAAATAAAGGCCAATTTTTGTAAGAAATACTCAGTATTACCTTGAAAAAGTATTTTATGGTTGAAAAAAACAAACTTTAGCCATTGCCAAGGAATTTTTTTGTCAAAGTATAAAACTTTTTTTTTTCTGTGTAGTAAATATTCGTGAGCAAGGCCCCTTAAAACTTTCATCTTAGGTTCCATGGAAGCTTAGAGAATTGCTGGTTCCTTTAGAAACTCAGCAGCAAAGAAACCGTTCCAATCCAGTAGGCTCCTTAGGTCTCCAAGAGGCACACATCTCTCCTGTTTGAACATCTTCCTACCTTACTCAATGCTCATTGCTGTTATTTATCACTTGTGGCACACTCGGTACAATTGGTCTGCGACTGCTCGAAATGACTGCTGGCATGCACCCTAACCGAGCCACGTGGTCGCGCCAAGAACAAAGCGGTCGAAGGAGCAGCAGCAAGTCAGCTCTCTCCGGCGGGCGGAAGGCTACCGGGTGGAGGCGAGTGCTAATAGGCTCCAAGCTAGCGTCGCGCCAGTTACAAGACTTGTTCAAGACAAAGCACTGGTAGTAAATAAAATATTACAAAACTAAAATTATGTTTAAGGGGGAAATATTGATGGATTCAATGACCAGTTTAGATAAATTATATTAGATATTATGTGAGCTCTGACAGCCCTTGCGTAGGCTTGTCCCGTCATGATTTCGTCAGTGTCATTCACAGAATAAATTATATTTAAACAATTCTGTTAGACCACTGTCAATTATTATGAACCCCACATCCTCATGAAAGACATTAGCAAATGGAAACCTACAAGCCGTTATAATAATGAAAATAAATATAATCCTGATGGCTGATGACAAGTGTTGAGGGTGGTACAAATGAGTTCCTACGAAATAAAGAACAAGGAACAGTTTAACTTAGAAGAAACCGTTATGGTCGTTTTGTAATCACCAAACAAGTATGAGTGTTAAAGAACAGAAACACAAGGCACAGAAAAAGGAGAATTTAAGTTACCCTAATTTCGGTGATGTTGCGATAGTGTTTATTGGATATGTTAAGTTTATTGAATAGGACAATGTTACTGCCTAAGTGCAGGGAGCAAGAGTATGTCAATCCATACACATATTTTCCCTTCTACTTCTTTCCCATCGAAGTTACTTTGGTTGTCACCCAGATGGTCATTCCAATCTGCTTCATTCCCTTTTCCCTGTTTTGCTGTAAAATGTATTAGGATTATACCAAGCAGGCGAAAAAAATTTTTTTGTGGATTGTAAATAAATTAATTACATAATTAGGGACATATTTTATAAGACTTTTATTCATATGATCAGTAAATCATGCTTAAAGAATACAAAAGAGAATATATGTTTTAAGTCGATTTGGGAAAATCGATGCTGATGACTTATTATGTAACCAAAAATATTTACTGTCCTCTGAAATTTTTGTAGACTGATATTCAAGAAGAAATTTTTCATGCGATTATAGTTCGACGGCTCTGGATACACCGCTCACCAACTTCTCCAAAAGGCATGGAAAACATCGCCTGGTTGTTAAAGATGCAGATTTTAATCTGTCGGTCCACACTGCACCCAATTCCGTGGATTTGCATCGATGCAGCTTCATCCAACATTTCCTATTCTGCCTTCCCGTGGTAGCCAGGCCTGCAGCCACATTGCACAGAATAAATTGGATTGGCAGTTCTGTATAATGGTTGATATCTATTAGTGGCAATTCACAATTAATCAAGTTATTTGAAACAATTATTTCCCTATAGTGGTACACATTTGGAGTTATATACATTTTAGAAAGATGAATATGTTAACTGTAACCTTGTTACAGGTAGAAACATGATATGTAGTAAAAAAATGTTTGTGTTGCGTCAGGCTTCCGCATGAGGTGCCGTATGTGCCGACCGCTTTCTCGGATTGTCAAATTAAATAACTTTTGCTTTCATAAAAATTGGGATATATTAGAAATTTATATAAATGTGAATCAATTAGATTTTAATATTATATTATTATTAAACAAAACAATAACATAATGGAATAATCGGTTCGAACTGGGTGAGGGCAAAATAAATTAAATCATGACAGACTATTCCTCCACGGATGCCACCGACAGGCTGACTAATATCAAGGCATATATATTGTCAGCTATTATGTTACGGCCACCATCTTGTTTTCGTCTGCTGAAGTGCACTACAACAAAGTTTTACAAATGTTTACCCACTAGAGTGCAGTTCACATTCATTATTACATGGCTCCCACCATTTTAAAATGTGGACAACATCTTGTAAATTCGTAATTATTTAGCTAGAAATTCGGATTGATTAATCAAATTAATTTTAAAAAATCTTCTATTAAGGTATTGGTGAATTTGATCAGTTTCTGTCATCTTTTCGAAACTTAATCGATTCATATATTTTTATTCTATGTATAAAAAACTCTGATATTATAAAATATGGTGAAATGTACTAAAGGAGGCTTAAATTCCTCTACCAGCTTCTAGTAAGTTGATCTTGAAAATTTGTAATAAATAACCAAGAAATTGGGGATGAATTCCAAAATTCATCAAAACAATCACATATAATTACTTATGTATTCGAACCATACATTTCCTCGTTTTGATCGTTGATGTTTATGAAATAAATAATTTTAATTATCATCTTATCAATTTAACTTAAAAGTGACAGCTTGTAAAAAAAATTGCTCTTATTTTAGAAATACAATTTATTACATAAATTTATACTCTGCTACAGGAACACTTGCAAAAGTAAGTTATCTAATAAATATTTTAACCTTCAATGGCTTAAACTCACTAATACTTAACTCCAATCGGTTTCCTGAAGACAGAGTCCAGCCAGACCCTTTGCTACATAGTATTTATATTCTCGACAAAGTTCCCTAAATACTATATATAACAGACTGCCTCTAATCTTCGGAATGGTAAATGATTCACTGACTTGAATGCAGATTTCATCACTTAGTCCTCAACGGGTATGGTTTTTGATATATACACAGTCCAACCACAAGCTATATCTTAAAGTTCATACGTTACTTAATATCTCTGTGCTGAATTGTTATGTTCTGCTTGATATCATCAATAAATTACAAATGTCTTTCAACTCTGTAAATTAATTTTGATAATAGTCGTATTTCAATGTTCCACGAAATGCAGATTTTGCCAAGTTGAATCTGTTATATTTACATGTTACTCTATTTGTAAAGAGTATCTTCTCAATTGTCATAAAATCTGTGTGATTCACAGTTGTTGGGGCTAAGGGTGGGAAGTGGCACTTCTAATCTTACATTTTTATGCCCATTCAACTTACAAGCATAAAACTATAAAAATATAATTTGTGTTTTCAATGAAAATAAAGGTTTAAATTGATTTGATACGTTAATACGAGTTAATAAAAAAATTTCCTTGACCAAAACCGACGATCAAAAACAGCCTCGCTAATTGCGCAATGGTATCCAAATTGTTACTACTCTTATGAATGGTAGTTGTAATGTAATGTCGAAACAAGTGATGGACTCGTGAAAATGGCTGTTCCTCATCGCTGCTCGCCACCTCTGGTCGCTATCCTCCCAGCTACCTGCCTCTTGGAGCAACTCGCTACCTCATATCTTCTAAGCTGACAGGACAGAAGACCATAACCCTGGTGTGCGCTGAGTCGTCCAGGCTTTTTGATTAATGGAGACTGGGTCGACCCCCCCTTGCTAACTTAATTCTCCACCTTCGTCATAATTGTTTGAAGACCAGTGAAGTGCTTTATTCCAGTTGGCTTTTATGGTTTCGGACAATTTGGCTGGTTTATGTCGTTTAAAAAACATACCAAGCCTTTCTGTCTGTTACTAAAGAAGTCAAATACAACCATTTACAGAATGAACCAGACTGGTCGCTTATTTTTTAAAACCACATGTGTAGTTTACCTGCTCTACAGTATAACAAACTGTGCAGTAATGTAATTTAGATTTTAAAGTTGTGGAGGAAGAATGTTTTTCACAAATTTCACTGTTATTAAAACAAGCCGAAACATAATTGAAAATTTTAATTAAAATGACCATCACAGAATATCAGTATTTATTATAGTTTTATTTTTGGTGATTTATATGTGTTAATGTACACAAATACAAATATTATATTATTTTTTTTGATTAAATTTTTACTGTAAGTATATGTTCGAATGAGTAGCCTAAAGATAAAACTGGATAATTAAAGACACAAGACTACAGAATATCATAATTATGGTTCTCGCAGGGAGAGTAGTGTACACTGTGTTAAGGAGTATCAATATATTACAATTACAATATATTTTTGTTTGATTACAAGCCTTTTCTTGGCCACTGGATTTCCAAAGGAATTTCTTGTAAAACTATAGAAAATTGTTTTCTGTTTATTGAGTTGGAAAGAGCATGGGCCCAACCACACTTTCTACATAGAGGGCATGGAAGCTCCACCATCGCTGTGTTCTCAACAGCAATGAGACCGTTCCCAATCCAGTTGTCTCTCCAGGATCTCCCACAGGCACAATCTCTCCCATTTAAACAACTACCTACCTTATTCAGTGCTCATTGTTGTTATTTATCAACTCTGGCACATTCTGATAGGCTCTAAGCTAGCTTCCCGTCAGTTACAAGACATATTCAAGACAAAGCACTGGTAGTAATTAAAATATTACGAAACTAAATATTTGCTCTTGTTCGGGTGGTTCGCCATGGCGATGATGATAAGCCCTGTGAGGATGTCATGAATGACTGAAATTTAACTGAGGGATCAGAGCCATGCTTTTTTCCTTATAAATTAAAAATGCATTATGAAATGCATTTGTGAAATTTCTTTTAAAATCTTCCGTTTATGGGTTTCCATTTTCTGATTAAATAAAATGTTTTTACCACAAATCACTGCACATATATTGCGAGATGCTATTCACAACTGTAGAGACTATTACAAACTGTAGGGTATTAAGTTATAATAATGGTTGACTATATAAGGTTTGAAAAGGCTCTCTTCGTACAGTCAAAAGGTAGTTTTAAAATTAAAAAATTCCGGAGTTAGGTTTCTCAGACTTTTTTTTAAATATTTTTTTTGGGTTGGTGGGGGGCCCCCCTTCCTTAATCCAAATTACAACTTTGCCGCGCCTTACAGGTGACGCAACAACCTCAAAATATAACAAAATGAAAAAAAAATCAGGCTCATTAAGACATTTATGCATAGAACTTTCTTATAGAAAAACATAAATAGGCTCCTCACCAGGTTTTTATGGCAACCATTCCAACATTTTTTTCCATGTTTTGATTGTCTCTTCTAATTTGAGTAACACTGGTATAAACATGCTGTTCCGAAGTTGCGAAACTGACCCTACAGAACATATCCAAAGCATTACAAACTTATTGTTGAGCAGCCAATCCTTGTGTCTTTCTTGAAATATACTATCACTAGAGAACGGAAAAATTTGCGAGTTCAGCTCGCGATAGGCTAAAATACAAATAGTTATACCTCAATGCAGCCTCTTATATAGGCTCACAACTCACCTAGATCACTCAGGGCCAATGAGAAACACCCAACCACAGCTGTGTCGAATCACAGGCTGCTACGTTGGGACATCTCACAAGACAGCAACCATTGAGTGGGTCACATTTGACCGAGTGTAAGTAGAACTATAGAGTTCAACCTACAGGTCATTGAACCCGCGAATTTTTCCGGTCCTTAACTATCACTGACTCCATGGTGTCGTGACAGTACCCAATCTGTTTTTATTTGACTCATTCAAAAATGGTCAGTAGACATGTCACTCCATGTGCCACTCCACAACTTGACACTTCGCTGAATCGTGAAATCTTCAAAGCTCTTCTGGTGGAAAATTGATTTCCAAATCCCCCATATCCTTGAAATAGAAGTGCTTAGCGTATAAGTAATGTCCACTTGCATGGTAATATGGTTTCTTATTTTATGGTTTCCATATTGAGGGCCCTACTTACCAATTGTTTAAATTTGGATGAACCTCATCATCAATGTGTCTACTCCTAAATGTAACCATAATTTGGTTTTAGCTCCAATCTGTGTCAATCGTTGCACCTTAGCTTCAAAATGATGTTGCAGTTCAATAAAGCATTCTCGTTTGTTCACTGTGAGAATTTGTGACAATGGCTGTTCCTCATCGCTGCTCGCCACCTCTGGTTGCTATCCTCCCAGCTACCTGCCTCTTGGAGCAACTCGCTACCTCATATCTTCGAAGCTGCCAGGACAGAAGACCATAACCCTGGAGTACGTTGAGTCGTCCAGGCTATTTGATTCTTGGAGAGTGGGTGAGCCCACCGTGAAAGGGATCCACGACCATTGTCATAATAGTTTGCAGACCAGTGAAGTGCATTTTTCCTGTTGGTTTTTGTGGTGTTGGTCACACAGCCAGGTTATGTTGTTTCAAAATCAATGCTTGGGTGTGTGTCTTTCACTACAAAAATCTAACTCATGGTCCTTCAAGTTTTATTTGCTACCCAAAGAATTCACAAAATAATAGTGTGCATTTTAATTTGGTAATAAATATAACATTTTTATTAATATAAATTAAATGTAATTTTAAAAATGAAGACCAGTGAAGTGTTTTTTTCATTTGGCTTTTGTGGTTTCGGACGGATTGGCTGGTTGATGTCGGTTCAAAAGCATCACTTGCCTTTCTGTTTGTTACTAAAGAGGTAAAACACAACCATCTACAGAATGAAGCAGTTGGTAGCTAATTTTTAAAACCACATGTGAACCACTGCCTGCTATACAGTATAACAAATTGTGCAATAATGTAAATTAGATTTCTATGCTGTAGCTGAATATTTTTTTTCACAATTTGCACTATTATTAAAACAAGCAGAATAATAATTGAAAACTTCAATAAAAATGAAAATCACAGAATTACAATATTTTCAAATTTTTTCGGGTGACTTTTTGTGTTAATGTACACAAATGCAAATATTATATTATTCTCTGTTGAATAAAATTTTACTCTATATGTTCGAATGAGTAGCCTGAAGTTATGACTGGATAATTAACTAACAACACAAGACAACCGAATATCATAGTTATGGTTCTTGCACCGAGAGTAGTAATCAAAGTGTTAACGCGGAACTTTATGTGATTTAAAGTGCCAATATTATTTCATTGATTCAAAAATTGTTATTTTCTATTTGGGATATTAAAAATTGTCATTGTTTTATAAAAAAGGCGACATCCATATGTGGATTACATCTAATTGGGTAAATAAATATTCTATATTTATTTAACTGGCTGAGTGTCGTAAATGGTGCAATAGAGCGATGCAGACTAATCATTAATATCAAAAATATGTGTATGTGTTACATGATTAGTTTGCTATTGTGATTTTAACACAGTATGACAAACTAACAACCAACATTTTATTTATCACTGCTTGTATCAAAATATTCGGATTAATGCGATATTATTTTACCATTTTCCTTTTTAGTTTGTAAACCTGTTGAGAAATATGTAAAAAAAAAACCTTTTGTAGTAAATTCTTACTAAAATAGCAGAATTTTTTATAACCTCAAATTATATACATATTTGCAATCAAATCCTAAAAGTCAAAGAAACACTACCTAACTTCGCTCATGAAGAAAACATTGATATTCACCAAATTTCGCTCGATCGGTCGTGCGACACTATGTAAGCTCTCCCGTTACGAGGGCCAATTGGCAATGTTTGGCCTCGTATCCGGCAGACGGTTATTCGGCTATCGGGCTTCCAGTTTAGCCGGATATATGGTAACCAGTATCCGTCCAAACATCTATTCTATTCATGACTAGCCGTAACCATACAGTTCAAAAATATGTATGAAAAATTAAGTTGATCGCTGTAAATTCCAACCAACTATTGGGTGCAAGTGAAATTGGACTTTTCTACTGCAATTTGTGGTGTCAGGCTCATCCTTGCGCAGATGTAGATCTGAAAACATTTCGCTGGCAAGAGTCCTTCACTACTTACTGCAACATCACCTGTGCGCTGATGAATACAATGTAATAAGACTACTCTAATTGACTCTATCAAATATCAAAATAACAACAATTAAATGAAATCCAATATATTTTTCTCTAGAGAATTGTAACTGTAGCAAAAAAAAATTGTAATTTCTTATAAATAAATTTACATCATAAACGATACTTGATATAAAACACAAAATTAGATGGTTTTAGGTTATATAATACATTATTTATATAATAGATAGTATTTATATAATATTGGCTACTATTGAATTGATCTAGAGAGGCACAGATCATCTGCAATAGGCAGCATCCTGCCAGTGGTTGTTGCTGAGGTCCAGCTGTGGTGCGCAGTTGTATTTGTTGGTTATATCGAATGCCAGCTTGTTGAACATTTGATGGGCATGGCGTATATCTTCGTTGGTATTGAAGTACGAATATACGCCGGAATCAGAAGACTGAAGTGGACTTCTCAACTGTTCGAAGGTGTAGTTGTCAGCGCATCACAAGCACGAGAGAGAAAGAAATGAAAGGCGAATCTCCTTCTCTGGGGATGTAAGTAGTATATACATGTAGGTACTTTCCGTGGTTCATGTTTGAGGTCCCAAGATTCCAAGCAAAAATATTGTTTTTTGAACATGGACAAAATGGTTTTTATACAATATTCGCTTTCATCAGTTGTAACCAGTGGAATGTTCATTGTTATAATTTTGGATTTTGATGGTATGAATAGATGCAAGAGGACTGGGTGAATGTTGTTCTATTAGTCTGGTGATACGAGTTCATTTTACTATGGTTAATTATTGGTTGTATATTGCAAACAAATTTCTGCTATTAAAAAATGGAATTTGTTGGCTTTTGCGTTATTTACTTCCCTAAAAATGTTTCTGTCAAACGATTATTTTATGGTCAATTGCTTTTTTACTGATACTGAAGACAAAGTTGTTCCCGGGATGAGATGACTAAAGGTATTCTTGTAGGCGCGAAAGCTGATGGATCTTAATTAAGTGCAAGGAATTCAAATGGATTTTATTTTATTTTATATGATTTTTCATGGCAGAAGTACCTACTAGAAAAAATATGATTAATCAACGACACTGTGCTACAAATGTGCTTTACGAAAAGTAAATAAGAATCTATGACTCGTAAATAATTTTGTTGTTATTGTTTTGTCTGAGTCAGAAGTTTATTCAAAACCTATGTTTTATATAAAAACAAATAATATTTACGCCAATAAGTTTAAGATAACAATCTTGAACGTTTTTTTTATTTTGTCGGTACCAGCTATGTGTTAATTTAAAAAAATAAGAAGAATTCGTTCTTCGGTACATAACTTATTATGTTTCCTTCACTGCAACGAGGAATTTGAACACTGCATAACAAGCAAATAGCAAACGTTTTATTTGTCACTGCTTATATAAAAATTTTCCGATAAAGGCAATCTTTTCTTTATCGATTTAATTTTTCGTTCCTATATTGTTAGATATCTATTTAAAAATATTTTATAATAAACTCATACTCTATTAGCATGTTTTTTTAAACCTAAAATGATATTGTTTACAATAAAATCAAGACAATATTACACTACCTAACTTCGTTCATGAATGAAAAGATTCGAACTCCCCCGATTCCGCACGATCGATCGTGTGATTATGTAAACTCGTACGGCAACCGAATATATTGTTATCAGGCTTTAAGTTTAGCCGGTTATATGTATACTTGTATCTGACCAACAGCTATCCATTTCATCACGCCCTAAACATACCAATCAAAAATGGGTTTCCATAAATTTATTTGATCACTGTAAATTAAAACCAACTATTAGGTGCAAGTAAAATTGGAATTTACTACTGCAATTTGTGGTGTAGGACTCACCCTTGCGCAGATGTAGATCTGAAAACATCTCGCTGGTGTGAGTCCTGCACTACTTACTGCAAAATCACCTGTAAAAAATAAAGAAATAAAAATGAAACTATAGCAGTATGCATTTTATCTGAACTGGTGGTTGTGCTGAAACACCATGCCACGCTGCTGATTTGTTATATCACGAAATATATTACTTAAAATCCATTTTAATATCATTAAATAAAATTTTATGGCTTCCTAGTTCCCACTGCATTAAAAACTTAATTTTTACCCTTATTCCAAATGGACTGCACTAAAATACTGTTAAAGATTTTAAAAATAATCATTACTGAGGTTAAAAATTTATGGTTGATTATCGACTTATTTTGAAACAAATTAAAAGGAAAATATGTATCATCCTAATGGCTGATGACAAGTGTGGAGGGCGGTGAAAATGAGCTAGTACATAATAAAGGACAAGTAACGGAATTATCTTGACGACACTGTAAAGACTGTGTTGTATTTACAGTAAATATATTGGTTTTAAAGAACAGAAACACATTACACAGAAAAAGAAGAATTTTTTTTGATTTAAAGAAAATTTAATTACCTAATTAGGGACATATTTTGGAAGATTTGTATGCACTTGATCAGTTAATAATGCTTAAGAAAACCCAAAGAGAATATGTATTATTAAGTCGATTTTGGAAAATCAATGCTGATGATTTATTACGTAGGTAACCAAAAATAATCTCTGTCCTCTGAAAATTTTTTAGAGTGTGATAGTCAAGAAGAAATTTTTCATGCGATTATAGTTCGACGGCTCTGGATATACAGCTCACCAACTTCTCCAAAAGGCATTGAAAACTTCGCCTGGTTGTTAAAGATGCAGATTTTGAGCTGTCAGTCCACACTGCACACAATGCCGTGAATTTGCTTTGATGCAGCTTCAACACTTCAAAACTGGCCATTATGGGCTAACATTTGGAAAAATTCATTAGAACTTACCAATTTTTAGGAAAAAAATCCAAACGAAAATTTCAAATAATTTTAAACTACAAAACATTTGTCTACTATGAAGGGAAAATTCCCATTTTGAGAGAAAAATTTCCGTTTGATGACAGACTCTTCCTCCACAGAAGCCACCGACAGACTGACATTCCATCACTAATGCCAAGGCATATATATTGGCAGCTATAATGTCACGGCCTCCGTCATGTTTTCGTCTGTTGGAGTGCACTGCCACAAAGTTATAATAATGTTTACCCACTGGAGTGCATTTCTCATTTATTATTACATGCCTCCCACCATTTTGAAATTCTTACACCATCTTGTAAATTCGTAATTATTTAGCTATAAATTCGGATCCATTAATCAAATTCATTAAAAAAAACTTATATTTATGTATTGATTCATTCGATCAGATTCTGTCATATTTTGGAATTTTAATTTATTCTAATATTTTAATTCTATGTATAAAAACTCTAATATAATAAAATATGGTGAAATGTCCTAAAAGAGGCTTAAATTCCTCTCCCAGCCTCTAGTAAGTTGATGATGACATATTGACAACCATCTTGAAATGTTGTTATGAATAACTAAGATATTCGGGATAAATTCCAAAATTCATCAAAACAATCACATTTAAATACTTATGTATTCTATCTATACATTTCCTCGGTCTGATCGTTTATGTTTATTGAAAAATCAATTTAAATTAACATCTTATCAATTTAACATTAAATTGACAGGTTCGAACAAGAATTTGTTTATTTACAAATACAATTTATTTCAAAATTTATACTTTGCTGCAGGAACACTTGCGGAAGTTAGATATCTAATAAACATTGAAACTTAAATCGGCCCAAACAACTAATACTTAACTCCAATCGGTTTACTGAAGACAGAGACCAGCCAGAACCTTTTTCTACACTACCATTTGTTCCCGAAATTGTTTCTCAATACTATATATAAAAGACTGTGTATAATGGTCGGAATTGTAAATGGGAGTATTGCCTGACTAAATGCAGTTTTCTTCACTTTGTCCTCAACGGGTATGGTTTTTGATATATATACAGTCCAACCACAAGCTATATCTTAAAGTTCATACATTACTTTTTACCTGTGTACTGAATTGTTATGCTTGAAATCACCAATAAAGAACAAGTACTCTCTACATTAATTTAAATAATAGTCGTGTTTCAATGTTCCACGAAATGGAGATTTTGCCAAGTTGAATCTGTTAGATTTACACGTTACTCTATTTGTAAAGAATATCTCCTCCATTGTCAGAAAATCTGTATGATTCACAGTTGTTGGGGCTAAGGGTGTGAAGTGGCACCTGTAGTCTTACAAATTATCCCCCTTCTACTTACAAGCAGAATACTATAATAATATATTTTTTGTTTTCAATGACAATAAAGCTTTTAATAGACATAATACCTTAATACGATTTAATACAAAATATTCTTGATCCGAACCGCCGATTTAACACAGCCTTACTAATTGCGCGACGGTATCCAAATTGTTCCTACCCTTATGAATATTGTTTGTTGTTATGTAACGACAAACAAGTGGTGGACTCGTTGTGACAATGGCTGTCCCTCATCGCTGCTCGCCACTCTGGTTGCTATCCTCCCAGCTACCTGCCTCTTGGAGCAACTCGCTACCTCATATCTTCTAAGCTTCCAGGACAGAAGACCACAACCCTGGTGTACGTTGAGTAGTCCAGGCTATTTGATTCTTGGAGAGTGGGTGAGCCCACCGGGCTAACGGGATCCACGACCATCGTCATGATTGTTTGCAGACCAGTGAAGTGCTTTTTTCCTGTTGGCTTTCGTGGTGTTTAGTTACACATGAAGGTGATGTTTCAAAATCTTTGATTGCGTGTGTGTCTTTCACTACAAAAATCAAACTTAAGGTGCTTCAAGTATAATTTGATACCCAAACAATCCACAAAATAATAGTGAAAATTTTAATTTGTTAATAAATAGAAAATTGTTATTAATGTAAGTTATATTTAATTTTAAAAATGAGTACCGGTGAAGTGCTTTATTTCATTTGGCTTTTGTGGTTTCGGACAGATTGGCTGGTTGATGTCGGTTCAAAGCATCACTTGCCTTTCTGTCTGTTACTAAAGAATTCAAACACAACAATCTACAGAATGAATCAGACTGGTCGCTAATTTTTTAAAACCACATGTGAACCACTTCCTGCTATACAGTATAACAAACTGTGCAGTCATGTAAATTAGATTTCTATGTTGTAGCTGAAGAATTTTCACAAGTTACACTATTATTAAAACAAGCAGAAAAATTATTTGAAACTTTAATATAAATGAAAATCATAAAATTAAAATCTTTTATAGTAATTTTTTTGGTGATTTTTAAGTGTTAATGTACACAAATACAAAGTTTATATTTACCTTTGTTGAATTAATTTTTACTGTATATGTTCGAATGAGTAGCCTGAAGTTATGACTGGATAATTAACTAACAACACAAGACAACCGAATATCATAGTTATGGTTCTTGCACCGAGAGTAGTGTGCAATGTGTTTAACGAGGAAATTTATGTGATTTAAAGTCCCACGATTTTTTCCTTGATTCAAAACTTGTAATTATATACCTAATTGGGCAGTTTAAAATGGTCATTGGTCGATAACAAAGGCCACATTCATATGTGGAATACATCTAATTAGGTAACCAAATATTCTCCATTCATTTAACTGGCTGAGTGTCGTAAATTGTGGTATAGAGCGATGCAGACTAGCCATTAATATCAAGCAGATGTGTATGTGTTTCATGATTAGTTTGCTATCCAATGAAGCCAAGAAGTAATCGTGTACACTTTAATTTGATTGTAAATGGAACATAAATTTTTTCTGTGGATTACAGGGAATTCTAATATATATATTTATACCAGTGAAATGAGTATTCCGTTTGGCATATGTATTTTCAGAAACAAAGTCTGGTAGCATCACTAGATTGTGTGGCTTTCACTACAGAAGTCAAAATTAACCATCTACATAATGAATCAGAATGGTCGATATTTCATTAAAACCTTGACCTGCCCTAAAGTATAACAAAATATGCAGAAATGTAATTCAGATATCATCGTTGTGCCTAAATAATAATTTGGTCCCTAATTGACACTAGTATTAAAGCAAGCAGAAAAATAATTCAAAACTTTTATTAAATGGGAATAATTGTTCTACAGTTTAATTTTTTTTTTTAATTATATTGGTAGAGTAAACACACATACCCTGGTTGATGCCATGTTTTTTTAAGAATCACTAGTCTCTGTGCCTTTCACTAAAGAAGTTAATTGCCTTGATCTGCTTTATTAAACATATTATCTCAGCCACTTTATTGCTATAAATAAGTGTACGCATTAATTGTGGATTTGGATTCTTACCCGAGATTTCTGCTACTTTGGCCCAGTACCTCGAATATTAAAATTTATTTTATCCATCCACTCAATATCTATTTGGTTTTAACTGTGAAAATTAGTTAGCACAATAATTCAAAATAATGGAAATTTATTGAAAATTCTGTTATCGTTTAAATAGCTTTAGAAATTATGCTGGTTTGAAACATAAATTAAAATATAAACTTTTGCCCAATTTTTTGTCAGAAATACTCAGTATTATCTCGAAAAAGTATTTTATATTTGCAAAAAAACCTAGGCCATGGGCTGTACAAAGTTACAATATATTTTTGTTTAATTACAAGCTCTTTCTTGGCCACTGGTTTACAAAGGAATTACTTGAGGAACTATAGAAAATTGTTTTCTGTTTAGTGAGTTAAGCGAGCATGGGCCCAACGACACTTTCTACATAGAGCGCATGGAAGCTTAGAGAGTAGTAGGAGTCTTCAAGAATTCTGGTTCCACCTTCGTCGTTTTCTCAACAGCAAAGAGTTCATTCCCAATCCAGTTGGCTCTCCAGAATCTCCCACAAGCACCTTCTCTCCCATTTAAACAACTACCTACCTTACTGAGCGCTTAGTTCTGTTTTTTATCACTTGTGGCACACTGGGTACAATTGGTCTGCGACTGCTCGAAATGACTGCTGGAATGCATCCTAACCGAGCCACGTGGTCGCGCCAAGAACAAAGCGGTCGAAGGAGCAGCAGCATGTAAGCTCTCTCCGGCGGGCGGAAGGCTACCGGGTGGAGGCGAGTGCTGATAGGCTATAAGCTAGCGTCGCGCCAGTTACAAGACATGTTCAAGACAAAGCACTGGTAATAAATAAAATATTACTAAACTAAACATTTGCTCTTGGTCCGGCGGTTGGCCATGGCGATGATGATAATCTCTGTGAGGATGTCATGAATGGTAAACTAATGTGAGAGGTCTGTTCCATGCTTTTTCCTTTATAATTCCATAAAAGCATTATGAAATGCATTTGTGAAATTTCTTTTAAAATCGTCGTGAGAAATTGTAGTTTCCAGTTTTTCACTAATTCCTTCAATAGTGAAAAATTTCTGTTGGGTGTACATTTTCCAATAAAATAAAACGTTTTTATGACTAAGCTCTGCAGGCGTGTGGGGAGATGCTGTTCACAACTGTAGAGACTATTAAAAAGTGTATGGCATTAAGTTATATTAATTGTTTCCTATATAGGATTTGAAACAGCTGCTTGAGCTATGTGCACTCAATAAAAAAATCAAATCGTAGTTTTGATAAGAAAAAAATTCTGGTATTAAAGTTCGCAATAGTTTTTTTAAATTTATTTTTTTTACTGATTCGGAAACCATAATTCAATTTTATCGGACTGTACAGGTGCTGCATCATCCTCAGAATATAAAAAAATGTAATAAATCAGGATAATTTGGACATTTATTGAATAAAACATTAATATGGAACAAAAATAATTAGTTTTCTCACTATTCCCAAATATTTATCTGTTTTTATTGTGTCGTCGAATTCAGGAATCTCAACTATGAGCTTGCTTTCTTGAGAAATTGAAATGAAAATTTTCCATAGAATAGTAAACTTCTTATTGTGGGACCATTTCTACGGTCTATCTTGACATAATACTATCACTGACTCCACGGTGTTGTGACTGTTCCCCATTTGTTTTAAATTGCCTAATTAAAGTTTGTTTCATATGCCACTCCATAACTTCTCACATTGCAGTATCGTAAAGCCCTCTTGCGAGGTGAAATATGCAAACTCTTCTGGTGTCAAATATTTTTTTTACAACCCCATAACCTTGAAGTACAAGTAAGGGCACTTAGCGTATAACTAATGCCCACTTGCATGGAAATATTGGATTATGTGTTTTATGGTTTCCAGATAGCGGTTCCAATTACCCATTGTTTCAGATTGGATGAACCTTATCATCAACATGACAAGTATCAAATATTGTATCTAATATTTGACTATTGGTCCAATCTGTGCCAATGCTTGCCCCTCAGCTTGATAATGATTTTGCAGTTCAATAATCAATTCTCGTTTGCTCTCTATGAGAAGATCTGAGAGGTCTCCACCGTAAATTATATCTTCTATGTCAGTCTTCATTGAGGGGGAAATACTTATGGATGCTAAGACTAGTTTAGCTAAAACTGTGTGAGCTATTGTGTGATATCTGATGGGACTCATATAAGCATGCATCAAACTATACAGAGCATTATCAATGTTAAACAGTTTTGTAAGACCACTGGCAATCATTATGAACCCGTTTTTCTAATGAAATACATAAGCAAATGGAAACCATCAAACCACATTATTATGTTGGATAATTCAGTCTCTCCTACTTGACTTGCAATACAGGCTTTGAAGTACATATGTTGGTCGAATGTATTAAAATTAGGTATCTGACCTGATGACTTAGTCTTATCTGCATCATTCAATAATGCTGCACAGATTGTATCATACATGCTGGGGAAGTGTAGATGAATAGTTGCGCTGGTAATACGAGTAGTTTCAAGTGGTATGCATCTCGTAACGTCTTCAATAAAACCCTTCCATCCACCAACATCTGGAAACTCAATCTGCTTGCAGTAGAGCCATACCAAGTGGGGCACTAGAGGCGTTACAATTGTAATTTGTGGACATGTGAAAGTCATTTTTTGTATAAAAAATCCATCAGACAAACATGTAGGGATGGTACAAAAAAACGATGTCCTCACCACACTAACCAAGCTATGTTAAATAGCGAAAAGATCTGATCACATATTAGACTGAAACAAAGTATACCCGCACCTATGTTTTCTTCCTTGTGATTTGCGGCTGTCTGCGAGAGAATTCGTCACCTTGTTGGATCGAGCCACTAAGGAAGAGGTTATTTCTTCACTGAATAACTGAGACTGGTGTTGTTACAAACGATATGTACGTGGGAGAAACTCAAACAATCACGGAAACAGACGGTACTACAGTGTTGTAACTTTCATCTAGTCTCGAAATTTTTTCGCGAAATCTACATGCCCCCATTTATTAGATATGTTAAGTATATTGGACAGGACAATGTGTGTGACTAAGTGTTAGGTGCAAAAATATGTATCCGTGCACATGTTTACCCTTCTAATATTTTTATTTGACAATACCTACCTTAGTTGTCACCCAGACGGTCATTCCAAGCTCCTTCATTCCAGTTTTTCTAATTGGCTGTGAAATTTATTAGTATTATATCAAGCAGTTAGAAGTACGGAATTTATGTAGACTTCGAAAACCTTAACTACATAAGTAGGGACACACCTTAGTCGTTTTTGTTGCACGTGATCAGTATATATGCCTATTAAAAATTAATAAGTATATATTTTTGAAGTTGATTTGGGAAAATCTGTGCTGATTAAATCCACGTCACTTAAAAATGTATTATGCTGTAAATTTGTAGAATGATAGTCATGAAAACATTTTTCATGTGGTTATAGTTCAGCGGCTCTGAATACACCGCACACAAACGTCTCCATAAAGCCTTTAAAACATCGCCTGGTTGTTACAGGTGCAGATTTTGAGCTGTCGCTCCACACTGCACACAATCTCGTGAATTTTTTTCGATGCAGCTTCATCCAACACTTCAAATTCTACCTTCCCGTGGTTGCCAGGCCTGCAGGCACCTTGCACGGATTAAAGTGGAGCAGTGAGTCTGTGATAATTTCTCAAATGACCTAGAATTGGCAAAATTCAACAAAAAATTCTTGATATTAAGTAAAGTACTACGTCCAGGTATTCCTCATTTCGAGGGGAAAATTCCGATTTTGAGGAAAAATTACTCGTTTTATTCCTCAAAAAAATACAGAGGATTGAATTGTCCCCAATGCGGCTTCAATCCCCCAACGACAAGCCTCCCCAAGACACCGATGTTATATCTTTGATCATTAGTTTATATTGGTCTTCATTTTATATATGGCGTCATCTTTGCAATATTCGATATAGCCACCTATTGAAAATCCGTAAATTTTAATTTAAAAAAATCGATAAAAAAATTTAAAAAATTCATAAGATATTAATAATACAGATTTTAGTAACATTTTAAAGGTTTTAATAGACATAACATCTAAAAAGTAGTGATTATAAAATGTCCTTGACCAGAACTGACGATTAAAAACTGGCCTGCTATATGCGCGACAGTATCCAAATTTTTTCTTTCCATATGAATACTGGTTGTTGTAATGAAATGTCAAAACACGTGGTACACTCATTGTGACAATTGCTGTTCCACATCGCTGCTCGCCACCTCTGGTTGCTATCCTCCCAGCTACCTGCCTCTTAGACAACTCGCTACCTCATATCTTCGAAGCTGACAGGACAGAAGACCATAATGCTGGTGTGCCTCTAATATTAAAATTATTTTTAAACAATTCACTGAATTGCTTTTGAGTATTAACTGTGAAAATTAGTAAGAATAATAAATCAAAATAACACATATTTATTGAATATTCGATTATCATTTAAATAGTTAAAAAATTATGCTTGAATGAAACATCTATTCAAATATAAAATTTCGCGCTAATTTTCGTAAGAAATACTCAGTATTATCTCGAAAAAGTATTTAATATATGCAAAAATAAACTTTGCCATGGGCTGTACTAAGTTACAATATTTTTTTGTTTGATTTCAAGCTCTTAGTTGGCCACTGGTTGCCAAAGGAATTTCTTGTAAAACTATAGAAAAAAAATTTCTGTTTAGTGAGTTGGCGCGAGCATAGGCCTAACGTGACTTTCTAAAAATAGCGCATGGAAGCTTATAGAGTCGCTGGTGTCTTTAAAATCTCCGGTTCTACCATCGCTGTGTTCTCAACAGGAAATGGAACGGTTGCCAATCCAGTTGGCTCTCCATGACCTCCCACAGGCACCATCTCTCCCATTTAAACATCTACCTACCTTACTCAGCGCTCATTTCTATTATTTATCACTTGTGGCACACTCGGTACAATTGGTCTGCGACTGCTCGAAATGACTGCTGGCATGCACCCTAACCCAGCCACGTGGTCGCGCTCAAGAACAAAGCGGTCGAAGGAGCAGCAGCAAGTCAGCTCTCTCCGGCGGGCGGAAGGCTACCGGGTGGAGGCGAGTGCTAATAGGCTCCAAGCTAGCGTCGCGCCAGTTACAAGGCATGTTCAAGACAAAGCACTGGTAGAAAATAAAATATTACGAAACTAAACATTTGCTCCTGGTCCGGCGGTTTGCCATGGCGATGATGATAATCTCTGTGAGGATGTCATGAATGGCAAATTAATCTGAGCCATGCTTTTTTCTTTTATAAATAAAAAAATCATAACGAAATGCATTTGTGATATTACTTTTAAAAATCTTAATGAGAACTTGTAGTTTCCAGTTTTCCACTAATTACTTCACTAGTGGAAAATTCTTGTTGGGTCTCTTATTTCTAAATAAAAATAAAAAGTTTCTTTGACAAAACATTGCAGACATGTGGGGAGAAGCCGTTCACAATTGTAGAAACTATTAGAAACTGTATGAGAATAAGTTATAATAGTTGTTGCCTACGGGGGATTATAAACAGCTACTGTAGCCATGTGCACTCAATAATCAAATCAAATGGTAGTTTTGATTAGAAATAAAATTCTGTTGTTAGGGTTTGCAAGAATTTTTTAATTTAATTATTTTTTTTTTGTTTCTGTTCGTATTCCGAGAAAAATTAATTTTGGATGGACTGTAAAGGCTATTCATCATTCTCAAAATATAACAAAATGGCAAAAATCAGGCTCTTTTGGACATTTTGTGAATAAAACATTTATATGGAAAAACATTATTAGTTTTCTCATGTGGTTTTTATGGTAACCATTCCCAAATATATTTATGTTTTTGTTGACTTTCCTAAATCGGGAATCTCTAATATGAGCATGCTACTCCAATGTTGCGAAACTGACAGTAAGGAAAATATCCAACGAATCTTAAAATTCTTGTTGTAGGGTCCATCTTAACATAAGACTATCACTGACTCCAAGGTGTTGTGTCAGTTCCCCATCTGTTTTAATTTGCCTAATTAAAAATTGTTCAATGGACATGACACTCCATGTGCCACTCCGTATCTTCTCACTTTGCAGTATCGTTAGCCCCATTGCGAGGTGAAATCTGCATACCCTTCTGGTGTCAAATTGTTTTCACCCTCCCCCATATCCTTGAAGTAGATTTTGTTTATGGTTTCCAGATAGAGGTTACACTTACTCATTGTTTCAGATTGGATGTACCTTATCATTAATATTACTAGTTCCAAATATTGTAACTGATATTTGTATGTAGGTTTAATTTGTGCCAATCCTTGCACCTTAGCTTCACAATGATGTTGCAGTTCAATAATGCATTCTCGTTTGTTCATTATGGGAAGTTCTGAGAGGTCTCCACCGTAAATTATATCTTCTATGTAGGCCTTCATTGAGGGGTAAATATTTATGGATGCTATGACCAGTTAAGCTATAACTGTGTGAGCTATTGTGTGAGATCTGATGGCACTTATGTAGGCGTGCATCATTATATTTTCAGTGCTATTCACAGCATTATCTATGTTAAACAGTTTTGTAAAACCTCTCGCAATCATTCTGAACCCGATTTCCTCAATGAAATACATAAGCATTACAATCGTAATTTGTGGAAACAGTGCACTGATATCCTTTATCTTGATTGTGGCAAAATCAATATTGTTTATATATTTGAATGGTTAAATTCAACAGCTCCAACACTTACTACCGCATCGGCTGTCATTGGTTCTTGCAGACGAACGATACGTAGAACAAGGACAACTGCTGATTTCGGTGTTACACATATTATGCCACTTAATGTGCACCTGCACATTAAAATCGGTGTTGTTGTACACTATTGAAAAAAGGTCTTCTTATTAAGTTCCATTGGGGCACATATTATTGATAATGTCTCAAAACATATTGTTTCCATGTATGACAAACAGAATCTCAAGAATAATAGAACTTTGACTGACCTGTGGGACCCATTTTTTTTGTACAAAAATTCCATGTACGGCTGGTACAAAAAAAATATATTCTCAATAAACTAGCCAAGCTATGTTAAATAGCGAAATGGTCTGATAACATATTAGACTTCAACAAAGTATACCCGCACCTTTGTTTTCTTTCTTGTGATTTGCGGCTGTCTGCGAGAGAATTCGCCGCCTTGCTGGACCGAGCCACTCAGGTCGCGTTTATTTCCGCGCTGTATCACTGTGACTGGTGTTGTTACAATCGATTTGTAGCTGGGAGAAAATCTCCTAATCATTAAAGCAGACGGTACTACATTGTTTTAACTTTCATCTAGTCTCTAAATATTTTCGCGAAATCTGCATACCCCTATTTATTAGATATTTTAAGTATATTGGGTAAGACAATGTCTGCCTAAGTGCTAGGTGCAAAAATATGTGAATCGATGTCACGTGTCTTCTTGAACTCCTTTTTTTTTCGACATTACCTTGTTTGTAACCCAGACGGTTATTCCAAGCTTTTTCACTTCAGTTTTTCTAATTTGCTGTGAAATATATTATCATTATAGCATGCATTTAGAAGTACGGAATTTATTTCGATTTCAAAAACCTTAACTTCATAATTAGGGACACACCGTAGACGTTTTTGATGCACGTGATCAGTATATAATGCCTATGAAAACTAATATGTGTTATTTTTTAAGTTGATCTGTGAAATTCAGTTCTGATTACATCCACGTCACTAAAAATGTACTATGCTGTAATTTTTGTAGACTGATAGTCATGAAGATATTTTTATTTGATAATTTTTGTGGTTCTGGATACACCGCTCACCAACTTCCCTAAAAGGCCTTGAAAAATCGCCTGATTGTTACAGGTGTAGATATTGAACTCTTGGTCCATACTGCACACAATTCCGTGGATTTTGTTCGATGCAGCTTTATCCAACACTTAAAATTCTACCTTCCCGTGGTTGCCAGGCCTGCAGCCACCTTGCACGGATTCAAGTGGAGCGGTGAGTCCTTGAAATTTCCTCAAATGACTTAAAATTTGCGAAAACTCACATAAAGTTTCTAGATATTAAGTAAAGAATTACGCCATAGTTTCCACATTTCGAGGGAAAAATCCCAATTTTGAGAAAAAATTACTCGTTTTATTCCTCAAAAAAAGACAGTGGCTTGAATTGTCACCAAAGCGGCTTCATTTCTCCATCGACAAGCCACTCCTAGCCACCGATCTTATGACTTTGACCATTCGTTTATCATGGTCACCATTTTATATTTGCCGTCACCTTTGAAATATTCGATATGGCTATTAACTTAAAAATCCTTAAACTTTGTTTTAAAAAAGAAAAAAAAAGTTTTAAATTTCATAAGAAATAAATAATACCAATTTAATTATATTTTAAATAAAAAATCGCACTTTCATGATGGAGTCCTCGGTTCTAACTTGGTGAGAGGAAAAAAAAATACCATCGATTCTTCCTTTACTGAAGTTCCCAGCAGATCGATCCCACGCCACTGATATCAAGAAAGATATTACCTCAGCCAGTATATACCAAAATTATCATAAACATTTCTAATCAACATACTAATTGATATGATCGAATCTTGTTCTTGGATCGATCAACGCTGATAAAAAAATATTTATTATAAACTATAAAATAATTGTTTAAGACTTTATATTGGTAGAATAAACATACATGCCCTGGTTGATGCTGTGTTTTTAAGCATCACTAATCTTTGTAACTTTCACTTCAGAAGTCAATTGCCTAGATTTTCTAAACATTGAATTTTATCTAGGCCACTTTGTTACTATTTAAAGTGTTCGCAGTAATTAATTGTGGATTTGGATTCTTACCCGAAATATTTTCCTTCTTTCGCTCAGTACCTCAAATATTATAATTATTTTTAAACCATCCAATGAATACCTTTATAGTTTTAACTGTTAAAATTGGTTAGCATAATAAATCAAAATAATACCAATTTTTTAATAATCGGTTTTTGTTTTATTTGTTTGAGAAATTATGCTGGAATTAAACATCAATTCAAATATAAAATTTCGCGCCAATTTTCGTAAGAAATACTCAGTATTATCTCGAAAAAGTATTTTATATATTCAAAAATAACCTTTGCCATGGGCTGTACAAATTTACGATATCTTTTTGTTTGATTACAAGGTCATACTTGGCCACTGGTTTCCAAATGAATTTCTTGTAAACTATAGAATATTGTTTCTGTTTAGTGAGTCGGCGCGAGTATAGGCCCATCGTGACTGTCTACATAGGGCGCATGGAAGCTTAGAGAGTAGTTGGTGTCTTCAAAACTCCGGTTCCACCTTCGCTGTGTTCTCAAAAGCAAAGAGACCGTTCCGAATCCAGTTGGGATTCCAGGATCTCCCATAGGCACAATCTCTTCTGTTTAAACAACTACATACCTTACCGAGCGCTTAGTTCTGTTATCACTTGTGGCACACTCGGTACAATTGGTCTGCGACTGCTCGAAATGACTGCTGGCATGCACCCTAACCCAGCCATGTGGTCGCGCCAAGAACAAAGCGGTCGAAGGAGCAGCAGCAAGTCAGCTCTCTCCGGCGGGCGGAAGGCTACCGGGTGGAGGCGAGTGCTGATAGGCTCCAAGCTAGCGTCGCGCCAGTTACAAGACATGTTCAAGACAAAGCACTGGTAGAAAATAAAATATTACGAAACTAAACATTTTCTCTTGGGCGAGCGGTTCGCCATGGCGAAGATGATAAGTTCTGTGAGGATGTCATGAATGACTGAAAGTTATCGGATCTGAGCCATGACTTTTTCTTTATAAATCAAAAACGCAATATGTAATGCATTTGCGAATTTTCCTTTAAAATTTTGATAAGAAGTTGTAGTTTCCAGTTTTTCAGTAATTACTTCAATAGTGTAAAATTCCTCTTCGTTGTCCATTTTACAATAAAATAAAAAGTTTTTATGACAAAACACTGCAGACTTGTAGGGAGACCATTATTTCAAATCAAAATTTTTTTTACAGAATTTAAACCGCAGCGTTAAAAAATTGTTATTGTTTCATACAATAATTTTATATTTTATAAACGAGAATGATTTAAGAAGACCCAAAATTAATTTTTCTTAGGTAAGCCAAAATATATTTATATGAAATAATGTATTTATATGTTACTGGCTGCCATTTGAGTGAACAAGAGAGGCACGGATCATCTGCAGTGGACAGCAACTTGTTAGTGGTTGAAGCTGGGGTCCAGCTGGGTTGAGCAGATGTATTTGCTGGTTATATCGAATGCCAACTGGTTGAAAATTTTATGGGTTATCTTATGTCTTCTTTGGTCTTGAAATAGCAAGATACGATTAAATCGGAAGACTGAAGTGGACTTCGCGAATTTCCGCAGTCGCGCGATAGGGAAAGATAGTTGTGGCGAACCTCCTACTCTCGTTCTGCTAGTAGTATATACATGTATGAACTGTCCTTGGTTTATGTTTTAGGTGACGAGGTTTGGGCAAATTTTTTTTTGAACTTGTACAAAATTACTTCATTACAACATCCGCATTAATTAGTTGTTATCAGTAAAATATAAGTTTTTAAAATTGTGGGTTTTGGTAGCGGAAATAGTCGCAATGGGGAGGGATTAAGCTTGTTTTATTAGACTGGTGAATCGTGTTCTTTCTACTATGGATAATGGCTGGTTGTCTAGTGCTATCATTTCTGCTATAAAATAATGGATTTTCTTGGCTATTACGTCGTTTACATCCCAAAGCAAATTTCAATTTTGAACGATTCTTTTAAATTAAAATTGCCTTTTTACCAATACTGAAGGCAATGATGTTCCCGGGATGACTAAAGGCATTGTAGTATGCACGACAGAGACTGGATCTTAATTTATTGCACGGATTTCAACTTGATATTTTTTTTTGTTTTATATGAATTTTTCATTGCAGAAGTAAAAGAATAAAATGGGATACATAAACAAAACTCTGCTACAAATGTGCTTTACGAAAGGTAATACAAAGAAATGGAAAAATCGTTGTAATTTTTTTTTGTGTTCTATTGTCTGAGTCTGAATTTTTTAAACCTAAGTTTTATATAATAAAAACACAATAAAAAATTTACACCAATCAGGTTAAGAAAACATTATTGAAAGTTTTCAATTATGTCGGTACCAGATATGTGGTAATCAAAAAAATAATAAGCTTGTATTGTTTGTTACATACATCTTTCTTTTCTCTTCTCTGCAATTGTGCATTTTATCATTCCATTAAAAGCAAACAGAAAAAACGTTTCATTAGTCACTGCTTATATCTAATTTTTCCGATAAAAGCGCTCTTTTCTTTACCGATTTAATATTTTTTTCCTATATCTACTTTGAACAGGGTGTCTACTGACCCTGGAAAACCTGGAAAAATCAGGGAATTTTTTCAAAAATCAGGGAATTTTTGTTTGTTAGGTTGTAGTTGGCAATTTCTTTTTTGTTTATTGATCAGGTTGCATTAACGTAGCATCAAGTGTAACCCCTCCCATTTTTATTTTTGAATGGCAAATAATAAACAGTTCCCACGTCCATTTTCGGATTCGGAAGTGGCGTCAAATCACGTGATACAAACTGGTTCAAGCTGGTCTGTTATCCTGCTGACGTATGTGCTGTGGCATATTCTTCCCACGTTCGGATTATACGGACAGGTGCATTTAATTAAGTATCTATGGATGCTACCATCGTAAACTGGGCATTTTTGTTAGCTTTGAAAATACGTATCACAGACACTTTTGGTGAAGATTCGCCATAATTGCTAGAAATTGGTAGCTGTGGGCTTCATACGGTCCATGGTGCTTTCAAAACTGGAATTTCTGCTACACAATGGGACGTTGTTAGTTTTTTGAGGCACAGTTACCTGCATGGAGGGCAGATTACATTAGAATAACTGGATCAGAGCTTTTTCCCAAGAAATTTTGTGCAATCAGATGGTTAGAAAATACTGCAGTTGCTGAGCGTACCATGAAAACGTTACCCCACCCAAAGAAATTTGTTAGTGAAGTTTCTATTTCATCTGTCTCTTTCAATGTAGTGAAAAGTGCTCTTGAAGATAGTCTTCTAGAAGTAAAATTGACATTCTTCCACTCTTTAGCATCAGAGCTGGAATTGTTTCTTACAATGTTCCAAAGTGAAGCACCCATGGCACTTTTTCTCTATGATTCACTGGTAGACATTTTATTAACTTTGGCAGGAAAGTTTGTGAAACCAGAGGTACTGAAGAACTTTAGGGACAAACGCAATGTATCTCGATTCGATGTAGATAACCAGGAAAATCTATTGACTGCTAGCAATATCAAGTTGGGTTATGCAGTACGCCATGCCATCAAGAAAGAGAAAGTACCAGAAAAGTCTGTCCTGTTACTGAAAAATGATGTTAGGACTTGTCCAAAGGTTATTTTAAAAATACTTCAAGACAAAATTCCCCTGAAGTACAAACATACCAAGAGAATTTCCTGCTTATGTCCGTCTGTGGCTTTAAATTCGGGTGTGAGGAAACAGCGTGTGAAGTACAGTTTATAATGTTGTCTTCGAAACAGGTGGCTATCAGGACAAGAAGCTGATAACATTGAGTGATCTTATCAGTTGGTATGTTCCTCGCAAGATTCTGAAGCACTGTGGATGCTCATTCTTAAGGCACATACAGTAGCTGCTAAAACAGGCCTTCTAAAGTTTGTGAGGATGATGTTGGTACTTTCCATGGAAATGCATCATTGGAAAGAGGATTTTCAGTGAATTCTAATCTGCTGACTGAAAACTTGCAGGAAGAAACACTGATTGCAGAAAGACAAGTGTACGACTTTGTTCAACATTCTGGAGGTGTAGAGCATTTTGATATCAACAAGTCCATGTTACAGTATGTAAGAAATGCTAGTTGTAGGCGTAAGGAAGCCCTGCAAACAAAACAAAAAGAAAAGGAAGCTGCAGACAAGAAGAAGGCAGAAAAAAGAAGAGTTGAAGAGGATATCAAGGCATTGCAGTTTAAGAAGGCTCGAGTGTTGGATTTGGCTCGTTCTGAATCAAGTGCAATAGACACAATAGTTGAGTCACTGCGAAATTGACGGGAGCTTCCTTTTACTAATGTTTTTTGCAAAAGTAATTGTGTGAAATATTTGTAGCAGCATGTTTTATTTGCCATCAATTGAGTCACTTTGGCCACATCTAGAAGAAGGTAATTTTTTTACTAATTTAAGTAAGTTGAAATACTTTGAAACCCGTCAATGTATTGTTATGCAGTTTTTTCAGTTTCGTGGAATGTCGTAATTGTGTTAAAGAAAACCTGGAAAAATTCAGTTGTAGACCTGGAAAACCTTACTAGATTTGGTAGACACCATGTTAGAAATATATTTTTAAAATATCTTTTATAATCAACTCAAACTACAATAGCAGGTTTTTTTATAACATCAAATGATATTGTTTGCAAACAAATCAACAGACAATGAAACTCTTCCGAACTTCGCACATGAACGAAAAGATTCTAATTTACCCGATTCCGCCCTATCAAGCGTGCGACACCTACTTTAACTCGCTCGTTTTTTTTTTGTTAATGGTTAACTCCGTTAACGTCTTTCGCCTACAACCAGCACTAGATACACACGAGATCAAAGACGCCAGGGGGAACTGCAGGAAAACTAGCATACACAGCCATGTCCTCATACAAGTACTGTAGGGCCGCGACGTCTTGGCGTGTCGTTTTGCGGTGGAGCGGGGAAGAGTAAATGAGAGGGGAAGCAGCTGCGCGCGCACATCAGCCGCTATGCGGTTCATAGCAAAAACATCAGGCGCCACGCTCTCAGTCTGAAGTGAACAATGGAGACCGACACAGGACATTCAAGATACAATAAAGTAATACATAGTGGGGAGAGGGGAATTATAAGTAGTGTAATCCAGTGTTGTGATGAAGAAGCTGCCAGCAAATGTCTGCTAGTACCTCTTGCAAAAGCAACAGAAAGAGCTGCGCGATACACAGGTAGGCCTATAAGCCAAAGATCAGTTTCGCTTATCCGAAAACACAACAGAGAGACGCCAAATAACAAACAAACAACACCAGGCAAAAAGGTAATTATAACTTTAAATAATAATACTTACATTATAAGTTTTTCAACGCATTCCCCGTAATTTCACCCGCGGTTTGTTTGTTTTGCATTTGGCAATTTTCCAGACTTTCTGCACCGCTTGTTAGAATATTTGTTAGCTACAAGTGTAGCCGATATTGCTACACATTATATTGCATTATATTACATGATATTATATTACATTACATACATTATACATGCATATACATTATATATTGCATTGGGTATATATTTTATGATATATATGATTTTATGATATATATTAATGTATATTACATTAATATATTATTTATTTACAATTTATATATACATATATATAACACTCCTTTATTTGACCGTAAAACAGCCTCTCATGTTTAATTATTCATTTCAGGCAAAAAAAACTGGGAAACGTTTTTTGTCAGTTGATGACTTTGATAGAAGAGTGATCAGAGACACTATCCACGAATTTTATGCAGTGAAAAAACGATTTCCCACAACAAGGAAACTACCGCCAGTTTTGAAAGAAAAAATCGGATGGAGTTGGGGAAAGACATCGCTGCGTAAAATACTCAAAGAAATATGTTTTTTGTGGAGAAGCCAATATAAGCGAATGCTTCTTCTCGAAAGATCTGACGTTGTTGCTTGGCGATCACGGTACCTGACTCAGATGAAACAGTGCAGGGAGGCTGGGAAGAAGATATTTTACATGGATGAATCCTGGATTGACACTAATTTAACCTTTCAGAAATGTTGGCAAAAGAAATGTGACGTTGAAGGTGTAATGGCAACAGGAAATGCAGCGCACAGACTGATAGTTGTACGCATTGGTTCTAGGCAGGGCTTCCTTCCCGGAGCCTCTCTTGTTTATAAAGCAGGCACAACGACAGGAGACTACCACGGCCAGATGAACTCTGGAAACTTTGAAAAATGGATTACGGAAAAAGTGATTCCAAATTTTCCACCCGCTTCAGTCTTGGTTATGGATAATGCTCCATACCATTGCAAGCAGGAAGACAAACCGCCATCAAAGTACGAAAGTAAATGTGCAATGATAGCTTGGTTTAAGAGAAAAGGTATGAAATGTGACAATAAAATGCGGAAAACAACACTTACAGAAATTGTTGAAAAACATCGACCGAGAGAAAAACGTTTCAGAGTAGACAGGTTAGCTGAGCTACATGGTCATCGTGTAATTCGTCTGCCTCCCTATAATTGTGAATTAAATGCTATTGGGCTCGCGAGGGCCAAAATGAAGCGTTTAATTCGTGAGAACAATACATCTGGTGAACTTTCGTTGCAAGCGTTGCAGTCGCAAACCACCTTAGATTCCATCACAAGCACCGACTGGGAAGGTTACTGTTAACACGTGGTCAGTAAAGAGGACGAGTATTGGGAAAAGGACTGTGCCATGGAGGATGTATTGGAAGGTTTTATTATAAATATGTGTAATGACAGCGATGACAGTGCATCTGAACATAGTGACGCAACTACTGACAGTAGTGATGAATCTGTTCTTGCTGTCCCATTGTGAGATTCATATACACGCTGCTATGCAACACTGTTTATTTCAGATTCTCTAAACGGCCAAACTTTGTTGCCTGGTTTTAACCACCCATGGCATCTAATTTTCGGAAAATGTCATCCTGCGTAACATAAGGTACATTACTGTGAAGTTTCAAGTCTGTAAAATATATATACTTGAAAAAAAATGGCAATTTTTGATATTTAAAGTACCCGCCAAAATTTCAACGGTGATGAGGACTGCACTAACAATGACATAGTCGTTGCCATAGAGACGAATGAAGCATCAACAAAGCAACAGCCGTTGCCATGGTGATTTCCTACCAAAAACTGGAAATTTTGATATATTACGCCCCCGAAACTCCCCTTGGGATCGGATTTCCGCAGAATCCGTTCTTAGTGAGCGTCTATATCACAAAATGAGTAACTATGCTAAATTTCAAGTCAATCGAGTGTATAGTTTTAGAGATCTCGTGATGAGTGAGTCAGTGAGTGGTATTTTATCCCCTTGGGGGTAGAATTAATCAAAATCCTTTCTTAGCGGATGCCTACGTCATAACATATACCTGCATGCCAAATTTCATCCCGATCCGTCCAGTGGTTTGGGCTGTGCGTTGATAGATCACTATGTCAGTCAGTCACCTTTGAGTTATATATATTTAGATGTTACTATTGTGTTATGACTGTGTTATTTTTTCTGTTTTAATACTATTGTTGCGAAACATTGTTACTATTATCGTGTTTTTAATGTTAACATTATTTCACACTGCTGTCATTCATCAATTTTAAATCTCTACTGGCTGCTAAATAATGTTATAATAGCATTCATTCGTGTTATTTTCTGAGTCAAAGTACTAAACGTTTTGTCAGTATGTAGGATTGTACATGAAAAGAATATACGTTTATCTATGGGTCAATGTTTTATAAAATACCCGAGGATGGTTTGTCATAAATATGGTTTTCGGCCCCCTCGAAATGACTAAAATGGTTCTTTCAGAGTGCTGTTATGGAAAAAATACCAACCCGAGTGCATAAAAGTGTTAAGGTTCTTGACGTGCGTGAAAGTTTCATGTCGATCGTCTTCACGTTTCAGCCAAACCAAATGGAAAAGAAAGCATTAGCGAGGGAGTTACCTGCAAGTCTTAATTAATTGTGTTTCCTGCAGCAACCCTCAATTACAAATTTAGTTCTTAACTTAAAAGTATTGTATAGCTATGTTTAACTATGTTTAACTAAGCTGCCCAGTCGAGCAATTAGTGCACTACCTTTAAATAATAAATTACCGTAAAGCATTATCGCATCTTTGTATCATTAAGATCTGCGCTGTGTTGCACCGTACGTGAGATTGTTCTCGACCAATGTTTTCGGAACGGCATGGAGACTTCCAGGCCGTTGCTATCAGCGGAGCAGGCAAGGCGGGACGTGTCGATTACAAGGTCGCTGAGCTCTAGGGAGTCCACCCGCCAAGACGTCGCGGCCCTACAGTACTGGCACTGACAGAGGAAAGTCACGACTGAGCCAAGCAATATAACTAGCTCATTACGAGGGCCAATCGGCAATGTTTTTCCTTATATCCGGCAGCCGTATATTCCACTTTTAGGTTTCAAGTTTGGCCGGATATATGTTAACCGTTTCATCAAATGCCCTAACCATAATGATCAATAATTCTTTTCCCAAAAAATATTTGATCGCTGTAAATTCCTACCAACTATTGGATGCAAGTGTTTTTGGATTATTCTACTGCAATATGTGGTGTTCGTTTCACCGCGCGCAGATGTAGATCTGAAAACATCTCGCTCGTGTGAGACTTTCACTACTTACTACAACATCACCTGTACAATGATGAATACAACATAATAATATATTAATGATTGCTATTTAGTCTGGCTTTCTCTATAAAATTTCTAAAGAACAACAATTATTTAAAATCGAACGAGTTTTTTCTCTGCAGAAATTAAACTGCACCAATAACAAATGGTAGTAATGTTTTATAAATAAATGTATTCATCATAAATGGTAGTGATTAAAGAAAACACAAAATTAGATAGTTTTAGGTTAGCGAACACATTATTTATATAATAGATGGTATTTGTATAATACTAGCTGCTATTTGAGTGTAGAAGAGAGGAACGAATCATCTGCAGCAGACAGCATCCTGCGAGTGCTGCGGTCCAGCTGTGACGAGCAGTTGTATTTGCTGGTTATATCGAAGGCTAGCTTGTCGAATATTGATGGGCATGGCCTATGTCTTATTTTCTCTTGAAGTAGCAAGATACGACAGAATCGGAAGACTGAAGTGGACTCCGCAACTCTTCGCATCACCAGCACGAGACAGAAAGTGAGGAGTGGAGAAACTCCTTCTCTCGGTCTGTGAGTAGTATATACATGTATGAACTATCCTTTTTCATGTTTGAAATGCCGAGGTTCCGAACAAAATATTGTTTTTTCGATACTAAATTCCCTTTAATTAGTTGTAATCAGTACTATATATGTTGTTTTTTTTTAGTAATGCTGTGTTTGAAAGTAGAAATAGACGCAAGAGGGCTACTTTATGCTTCAATGGGAAGGTAAATCTTCTTGCATGATAGTGTTCTAAGTCGTTTTATGGTGTAGTGATCGAATGAGTACATACGTAATACATATTTTTTTGAATTTAAATTCTGTTTAGAATGTAAAATTATAATATTTTAATAATGTTGTATTCACCAATAAAACGAAACTTACAAGTAGGTCAAAGGTCAAGTTCGTCCGAGATACATGTCGTGACGTCACAATCCAAGATGGCGTTCTCTCTTTGATTCGCCCCTCGTACCAAAATCTGTATACTGTGCCCGTCGCTACATTTATATCCTTCTAGCATTTTTACATTTGTTAATGTCTTTTTTATTTTTATTTACATGTTCTGTCAAAATATTTTCAAATTGTTTAAAATGTATTATTTGATAGATTTTCAAGCAATAATTTTATAATTTTAATTTTATAACTAATACATTAGGGAAATCTTGTTTAACTTACGTGCTAATATTTTTGTTATTTATATATTGATAGTGATTTGTTAATTTTGTTGTTATTTTATTGTATTTGCAAGTAATTTTTTTGCTATAGTTTATAATAACCCTATCTTTGATGTTTATTACATGAAATAATATAGTAAAATAAATATTAAAATAATATAAACATATTGTTATTTATAATAGTGATGGGGAGAGTAATGAAGAAATTGGAATATAATAATGGAGAAGGAAATAGAAAGACCATGCTATTTGCTAATTAATTGATGATTTGAGGAGAAAAGGAAGATTTGAGGGCAAGAGCAGTTATATTCGTGGAGTGAGGAAATGAGGAAATGTGGTATATAATTCAACACTTATCAATATTAAAGTGATGGGCAAAACCAGGAACAAAGATGAAGTCAGATAATGCGTTGAATTAGATGAGGTTGAGTTAAAACAGCTAGAAACTTTCAATTATGCAGAAAGTGTATTGGAAAGAGGGGGCAAAACAAGTAGGAAATTATAAGGCGATGAAAACATTTTGGGATGAATTTTACAAGTGTGTGATAGAATTGATATTGAAGAGGAAGGTACCATATTAAAAAGAAACGAATATTATACAATACAATACATGCTGCCCATAGTCACTCATGGAGTAGAGGTTTGGACTGTAGCCAAGAGCGATGCTAGTAGATCAGAGCATAAGGAATAAGGATTATGAGAAACATGCTGTCAGTTGCGTGGCAAGATGGGATCAGGAATGAGAAAGTGAAAGCAATAGCAATATAAATATTTATTATTCACGAGTTTTTTTTTCGGAAGGAGTAAATGGCAAGATTATATTTTTAATCCCTTTTCTTCAATACTATCATACTAGCACAAGAATAAATATTATGTTATCAATGACAATAAAGGTCTTATTAGCAGAATAATTTTATATTAGTTCATATAAAATAGTTTAGCATGGAGCTATCGTTCAAAATTCACCCTGCACACTGTCCGATAGTATCCATGTTGTTACTCTCACTTGAATGGTAGTTAATGGAGTATATTGTCAAATCTAGTGGTTGACTTGTTGTGACAGAAGTTGCTCCCCTAAGCTTCTCGCCACCTCGGGTCACTTTCCACCTTGCTACTGGCTCTGGGAGAATCTCGTTCACTAAGCTCATCAAAGCTGACAGGAACCTAAACCACACCTCTAGCGTAGGACGAGACATTAAGGTTTTTTGTTTCATAGAGAGTGGGCGAGTTCCCATGATCTACTGATTCCACAACCATACCCTGAAATGTTTGCAGACCAGAGAGCTGCATGATTTCTGTTGACTTTCGTGGTGTAGGACATATAGTTTGGCTAATGTCGTTTCAAAAGCATCGCTAGGCTGTGTTTCTTTAACTACAGAAGACAAACTCAACAATATACAGAATAATTAGACTATTCGCAATTTCATTAAAACCACATGTGTACTACGACCTGCCCTACATAGTAAACAATTGTCCTGTAATAATATTTAGAATTCAAAGTTGTGGCTGAAGATCGTTTTCCTCCCAAGTTGTACTAGTATTAAAACATTAGAAAAATATTTTTAAACTTTAATAAAAATAAAAATCAAAGAATTAGACAAATATTTTTAAAAATTACATTATTAGACTAATATGTTTTACTGTGAACAAAACTAAATATTATATTAAGCTCGATTAATAAATTTTTACTGTTTAGGTTCGAATAAGCAGTACCTAGTTCGAACTGAAATATGAACCAGCAACACAATACGATATATATCCATGGTTGTATTCTCGAAGGGAGAGAAGTGTAGAAAGTTTAAAGGCTTCAATTTATGTGAGTTAAAGATCTAAAATTATTCAAAAAATTCATTAATTCTTATTTATTATTCGTCTATTTAGAAAGGTAATAGGTGGATAACAAAACTTCATTCTTAATTAGATCAAATGAATTTGTGTAAGCAAATATTATCCGTTTATTTAACTGGCTGAGTCCCGTAAATGGCGGTATAGAGCGATGCAGACTAATCATTAATATTAAAAGAAGTATACGTACTTCAAGTCTAATTAGTTACCCAATAAATATAGAAAATAATAGTGCACACTTTATTTTTCTAATAAATGGAACATTGTTATTAATGTCAGTTTAAGGTAATTGTAAATTTGAAGACCAGTGAAGTGCAATATTCCAGTTGGCTTTTGTGGTTTTGGGCAGATTGCCTGGTTGATGTCGTTTTAAAAGCATCACTAGCCTATCTGTCTTTAACTACAGAAGACAAACTCAACCATCTACAGAATAAGTAGATTGGTAACTATTTCATTAAAACCATATGGGTACTACGACCTGCCCTACAGTAAAACAAACTGTGCAGTAAGGTAATTGGAATGGCAAGGTTGTGGTTAAAGAATTTTTTTTCTAAGTTCCATTATAAGAATTTCCACATAGAAACATCACTTGATATAAATCCTTTGGATGTACATGAATCTTAAAATGTAACGAATATCTCCCGAATTACAAGAAAATCTGTATTATTCACTTTTTTTTTTTTTCAGAAGGAGTAAATGGCGTCTGCAGGATTACATTTTTCGTCCCTTTTCTATCTTGGTATCACAAGAATAATTATTATGTTATCATTGACAATAAAGGTCTTATTTACAGAAAACTTAAATATTAGTTAACATAAAATAGTTCTGGCAATAAGCTGTCAATTAATATCCGCCGTGAACATTGTCCGATAGTATGCATGTTGTTACACTCATTTGAATGGTGGTTAATGGAGTTTATTGTCAAATCTAGTGTAAGACTAGTGAATTTTGTTAATTCCCTAAGCTGCTCGCCACGTCTGGTCACTTTCCTCCTTGCTACTGGCTCTTGGAGCATCTCGTTCACTCAGGTCATGTAAGCAGATAGGAACGTATACCACACCTCTAGTGTACGATGAGTCATCAAGGCTTTTTGTTTCTTAGAGAGAGGGTGAGCCCCCATGAGCTATGGAATTCACAACCATCGTCTGAAATCTTTACAGGCCAGAGAAGTGCGTTATTCCTGTCTACTTTTCTGGTGTCAGATATATAGTCTGGTTGATGTGGTTTCAAAACCAGCAAGAAAGGAGGCTGAACGTGTGCAGAAGAACTGCGAGGTGCAAAGCGATCAGCGTGTTCATGCTGTAGTAAGCACTTCTCAATGCTTCTCAGCTGTAATTAGGAAAAAGGTAGCCTGTGCACTCAGCAGGCTAACGGTAAAGGAAACGGTAAGGTATTAAGGCGATTGGTGCATGGAAAATATTACGACAAAACTAATTTAACTGTACATATTTATTTTTGATGCTTCTTTTTAAGACATAATATACGTAGGATATTTTTAATAAACTTTTTTTTACTGAGTTATGTCATTTTAAATGTATTTATTTTTATTCCAAGCCAGAATTATTTAGAAAACACATAATTATGTTAAACTTAAGTATAGTTCAAGAAACGAGTGTACGAATAGGTTACTGCACCTATAAAAGTAAGAAAAAAAAAATTATCGTCAGAATTACAGTTTAATATTGACAATTTCCATTGATCACTGCTGGACTACTTCAGGAGCGATTTAAAGAATAAATTTAAATGAAAAATGAAAACATAATTGGCAGAACACTTTTGAGTTATGTATATATTTTCATATCCTTTTGTTTTTGATACGATCCGACTCAAAACACGCCCTCTGGAGTGACAGTTCTAGTGCTGCGTGTAAAACTCTCGCCGCCGGGAAGGATGTCCCCGCGACGTGGCACTG
Source organism: Bacillus rossius redtenbacheri (assembly GCF_032445375.1). NCBI lineage: Eukaryota > Metazoa > Arthropoda > Insecta > Phasmatodea > Bacillidae > Bacillus > Bacillus rossius. Next base: position 19,403,030 of record NC_086331.1, read on the forward strand.
AGGGCGGCGCTTGTCGGAACCAGGTAGTCCGGCGGAGCTCCGGCCGGCTGGCCGCAGCCTGCGGGTGGGGAGGGGGAAGAATGGGGTGTAGAGGGATGACGAGAGAGGAGGCCGAAGAAACGAAGGGTCTGTCAAGGTGTCGCTCATGGAGCTAATATACAGTAATACATCTGGAGAGGACAAGGGAAGGCCAGCAGAGGATGCGAGGTGAAGCCGGGTATCGACGTTTTGTTCCCTGCTTCCTACGCTGGAAGAAAACGAAAAAGAGCCAAACATGCCTCGCGCGGCCGAAAAATCCTCCAAACTAAACTCGCAACAGCTCCGAAACTATCAAAACAATCAAACTGAAAATTTTACTGGAGTATCTGTAAACATTTTTCCCCACATCGCTTTAATATTTTTTTCGAAACATGAGTGCTTTCATTTTTTTAAATTAAATACATATTTACTGCCAAAAAATTTTGTGAACACGCAGAGTAAATTACAACATCGAGGAAAAATTTTTGTTTGCAATTATAAGTGGGGGACACCAGCGTATGAAATAAGGAAGAAGCCTCAAATTTTATTTATATACCCCTTTTGACGCATTCAACCCCATACTTTTATTTTTACAGAGAGTTGATGTGGGAATAATGTTTCAGTGGGTAACACTACCGACATATGTCTTCGGAACGCACTTCTTTTTGTTATTATACGTCTCAAAATTTATAATTTCATACACAACGTTTATAAAAACGAATTCTTACTTACCTCATTTAATCTATTACAAACCTCTTGTAATATACGTGTATTAGTAGAAGAACCAACGTAACATGCAAACCTTAGGTAAACACTGGTAGAGAATTGTTTGGAATAATTGTAATGCTATGTATATACTGACAATGTAAGAAACTTTCAATTTTATTAATTGTTTGCATAAGAATAAATAATTTTAAAAAAATCATAGAATAGGCCTTTATAGACTGAAAACCTTTCACATAGTTTCCAGTCGCTTACATAAAAGTTTTTTAATATATATAATTACCAAATATTGTTGAATATATTTAACATGTTTATACATGTTACAACACACATATAATAACAAACCTATATAGTATATAAAAAGACAAACGCCAAATTTTAGCATTTTGTATTTCTTTTCTCTGTGTGAATAAAATAACAGTTCTTAACGTAGTTGCTAATACTGTACTATATTTCTAAAAAAATTCGAAAACCCCTGTCATCGTCACCATAACAATGATAAATTTGCAAAATAATTAAGGCACATCTTTTAATGCTACGAAGCACACTCTTAAGAGAAATGTTTTAAATTTATGTTGGGATGTAACTAATATCTTAAAAGCATTGTGAAACCGTTACTTTGAGGGAAACCTTAATATACCGAACACCATATCATCCTTTAATCGAGTACGATTTTCGCTTCTTAAGACCCATTTGTCTTCAAAATGCACTGTACTGTGAAAGTAATAAATCAGTCTTAAAATCAGTTAATTATTTTGTCTTCCTATTTCGTATTCTAATTGAGATAAATATCAGATAAGCAAGTGTTACTTGTATCACGACATCAAGGTATTATTTATCAGTAATTACTATTTCATTTTATTTTTTTGTTAACTAATGTGCATAGGGCAGTGCACTAGACATCACTACCTGTGTGTAGTGTTGCGTTACACTTTTTAACGCATTAGAGTTTACATAAAATGATAAATCCAAAATTTCGTTTAAAAGTATAAATATCAGCGATCAATTTAATTAATGTCCAGTATAACTCAGTCAGTAAAACATTCGGAAATATGTATAGGAACTGTTAACCTAAATATTTGTTAACAGTTAAACTGAACTAAGATGTGTTAGAGTGGTTTTTTCTCTCTCCGTATATTAGAGGTATGGGACATCAAAATACGCATCTGTCGCCCATTTACTTTAAATACAGAATTATAAACTACATATTGTGAAAACATTCTGCAGCAGTTTTTGCTGAACGGAAAAACACGGATGAGAAGACAGACGAAATGTGTTTGGTAAGTGATTTTTGGTCAAATGAAATGGAACAGGACAGTGCTTATCAGAATGAAATTACAGAAATACTTTTGTGCAAGGAAATGTATTTTACAAAGACATTTCAAGAGAAATCACCTTTAAATGAAATAGATCTTGCTGACATGGAAGAAATAGACTTAGATTTAGAGGCCAGGTCCCTTTCAAGTGACGAAATTTCTCTTGAAGGGCTGAAATATGTTTCTGGCTATATAGCTCACCGTTTCAGAAATAAATATCCTGACCTTGGCACTACGGATTTCAATTCGGTGGACGATAGCCGGATACATGTACAATCAAAGGGTAACTTAAAATGTCCCACTAATGAATTTTTTGAATTAATAAAGATCGCTGAAATGTGAAATGTGCTTTACCGTCAGTTACGTCCCAAACCAATTACCTTACCAACGATTCAGTTGTACACAATTAATAGTGAAGAAAAACTTGTTCCCGGGATGATTAAAGGCTTTGTAATAGGCACGGCAGCGGTTGGATCCTTATTCTGTGCACGGAATTCTACTGGATGTTTTGTTTTCATATGAATTTTGATGGCAGAAGTACTAGAAAAATAGAATACATCGACAAAACTCTGCTGCAAATGTGCCTAATGAAACGTGTTTAAAAATCAAAAAAACGTACTAATGATTTTGTTGTCATTGTATTGTCTGGGTGTGTTAGAAGTTTTTTCAAAGCCTATGTTTTATATAAAAACAAATAATATTTGCACCATTAACATTAACAAAAGATTCTTGAATTTTTTTATTATGTCGATTCCAGGAATGTGGTAATTTAAAATAATAAGCTCGTTCTGTACATACCATATTTTTTCATTCACTGCAACGAGGAATTTTAACACCGCATTACAAGCAAATAGAAAACTATTTATTGTCAGTGTTTAAATAAAAATTTTCCGATGAAGGAGATATTTTCTTCGAGTGAATTTTTCGTTTCTATATCTATTTAGAAATATATTTAAGTAAAAATTTTAATAACCTCAAACTAATTAGCAGGATATTTTAAACCTCAAATGATATTGTTTGCAATCATATCTACAATCAATGAAAAACTTTCCAACTTCGCTCATGGACCAAAATATTCGAATACTCCCGATTCTGCCTGATCAATCGTGCGACACTTATGTAAGCTCGCTCGTTACGAGGGCCAATCGGCAATGTTTGGCCGCAAATATCCGGCAGCCGGATATTCGGCTAACAGGCTTTAAGTTTAGCCGGATATATGGTAACAGATATCCGGCCGAACAGCTATCCGTATCATCACTAGCCCTAACCATACCGATCAAATATAGGTTTCCAAAAAATTAGTTGATCACTATAAATTCCAATAACTATTGGGTGTAAGTGAAATTGTATTAAACTATTGCAATATGTGGTGTAGCTTTCACCCTGCGCAGATGTAGATCTAAAAACATCTCGCGGGTGTGAGACTTTCACCACTAACTGCAAAATCTCATGTGCGCTGATAAATACGATCTAATCAGAATATGATGTTTGCTATTTACTCTGGCTACTCTATCAAATTTCGAAATAGCAACAATTATTGAAATTCGAACTTTTATTGTATCTACATGATTTAAAATAAGGCAATAAAAATACTGGTAATTTCTAATAAATAAATGTATACATCATAAACGAAACTGGATGGAAAACGCAAAATAAGATAGTTTTAGGTAAGCCAACATATTATTTATTTAATAGATTGTTTTAAATAATACTAGCTGAAATTTAAATGTACAAAAGAGACACAGTTAATCTGCAGTAGACCGCATTATGAAAGTGGTTGATTTCGAGCTCAAGATGTTATGAGCATTAGTATTTGCTGGTTATATCGAAAGCAAACCTGTAGAACATTTAATGGCCATGGCGTATGTCTTCGTTGGTCTTGAAGTACCACGATATGACGGAATCGGAAGACTGAAGTGGACTTCGCAACTCCTCGAAGGTGTAGTAGGTATTCTGCTCATGACCACCACGAGAGAACGAAAAGAAATGTGAATCTCCTACTCTCGGTCTGTGAGTAGTATATAAATGTATGAATTGTCCCTGGTTCATGTTTGTGGTGCCACGTTTCTGACCAAAATATTGTTTTTTGAACTTTGACAAAACAATTTGCAATGCTACATTCCCATTAATTAGTTGTAACTAGTAGAATATTAATTGTTAGAATTTTGGTTTTTTTTTTTTTGTACAAATTGATGTATGAGGACTGGGTGAAGTTTGTTCTAGGAGTCTGGTAAATCGAGTTCTTTCTACCGTGGATAATGGCTGGTTGTCTAGTACAATCATTTGTGCTATTAAATAATGGAACTTCTTGGCTTTTGCGTCATTTAATTCCCTAAAATATTTCTTTCGAACTATTAAGTTATACTAATACTGATACAAAGTTGTTCCCCGGATGTCTATAAGCAATGTAGTAGTCACGACAGCGGCTGCATTGTTATTTAGTGCAAGGAATTAACTGGATTTTTTTGTTTTTGTATATTTCAAGTTAGAAGTACTAGAAAAAATAGAATGCAACAACAAAACACCCCTTCAAATGTGATTTACAAAAGATAATTAAAAATCGAAGTATGGTTTGAAATGATTTTGTTGATATCGTATTGTCTGTGTGTCAGAAGTTAATTCAAAACATATATTTGACATAATAAAAAAAAGGCCAAAAGCATGATAATAATTCTGTTAATTTTTTTTTAATGTCGGTACTAGCTTAGCATTATTTTTTAAAAAAAAGACAAATATAGATCTATTTTGTACATAACTGTTTTTTTTCCCTTTACTGCAACGTGGAATATCAACACTGCATGACAAATAAACAACAAAACATTTATTGGACAATGCCCACATAAAATTACACCGATAAAAGTGATTTTATTTTTAACATTTTTTATTTTACCTAAACTTGTTAAAATATATATATAATTTATAATAATCTCTTATTGAAATAACAACATTTATTATAACGATAAATGATATTGTTTGCAATCAAATCAACAAATCAATCAAACACTACATAACATCGCTCAGGAAAAAAAAGTTTAAATACACCCGATTCCGCCCGATTGTTCGTGCGACACCTATGTAAGCTCGCTCCTTACGAGCGTCTATCGGCAATTTTTGGCCGCATATTCGGCTATTAGGCTTCACGTTTGGCCGGATATATGGTGACCGGTATCCGGCCAAACAGCTATTGTTTCATCACTAGTCCTAACCATTCCAATCAAAAAAAAGGTTACCAAAAACAAGGATTAACGTTTTAAATTCAAACCAGCTGTTAGGTACAAGTTAAATTGGATTTTCCTGCTGCAATTTGAGGCGTAAGCTTCACCCTGCGCAGATGTAGATCTGAAAACATCTCGCTGGTGTGAGAATTACACTACTTACTGCAAACATAACCTGTGCGCTGATGAAAACGTTTTAATAAGTATTTGATGTTAGCTATTTACTCTTGCTTTATTTATAAATTATTTAAATAAAAAAAATTAATTAAAATTGAATAAATTTGTCTGTACTGAAATCAAAATGCAGCAAATAAACGGAAGTAATTTTTTATAATTTAATTTATACATATAAACTAGAGTGGTTAAAGGAAACCCAAAAATAAATACTTTTTTGTTAGCAAACACATAATTTATGAAATAGATAGAATTTATATAGTACGGGTAATATTTAATTAAACAAGAGTGGGAAAGATAATCTGCAGTAAGCAAAATTCTCCAATTGGTTCATGCTGAGTTCGAGGTGTGATGAGCAGTTGTATTTGCTAGTTATATTGAATGCCAACTTTTTTATCATTTGATGGGCACGGCGTATATCTTTTTTGGACTTGAAATAGCAAGATACGACAGAATCGTAAAAATTAAGATGACTTCGCAAATCTTCGAAGGTGTAGTAGTCTACGAATCAAAAGCACAAAAAGGATAAAAAAGAATTTGCGAACCTCCTACTCTCATTATGTTAATATTATATACATGTATGAACTAACTGTAGGCCCTAACTTTTTCATGTTTAAGGTGCAGATGTTACGACTAAAAAATTGATTTTTTTTAACTTTGACAAATGTCTTTTAATGCAAAATTTTTTTAACTAATTATATCAAGTAGAATATTAATATTTAGCATTGAGAGTTTTAGTAATAGAAATAAACGCAAGAGGTCGGGCTGAAGCTTGTTCTAGGAGTCTGGTTAATCGAGTTCTTTCTACTATAAACAATGGCTGGTTGTCTTGTGCAATTATGTTTCTATGAAATAATGGTAATTCTTGGCTTTACCTATACTAAAAACAAACTTGTTTCCGGGATGAATAAAGGCATTGTAGTGGGCACTAAAGATGCTGGATCTTAATTCAGTGCACTGAATTCAACTGGTTGTTTTGTTTTCATATGATTCTTCATGGCAGATGTACTAGAAAGAATATGATACATCAACAAAGTTCTCGTTTAAATATGCTTTACGAAAAGTAATTAAAAATATAAAAATCGTTTAAATGATTTTTTGTTCTCGTATTGCTTGTGTGAGTCATAACTTTATTCAAAACTATGTTTGATATAAAAATGTATAAAATTTATTCCGATAGCATTAAGAATAAATTCTTGAATTTTTTTTATGTCGGTACTAGACTCTTTTTATTAAAAAAATTAAGATAGGACCGTTCTGTTTGTTATATACCTGCTTTCTTTTCCTTTACTGCAACGAGGAATTTTAACACTGCGAAACAAATAAACGGGAAACCTTTTATTGGTAACTGCTTACATCAAAATATTTCGATAAAGACGATATCCGTTTTACCGATTATGTTTTTTTTCCTAAACCTGTTAAAAATATATATAAAATATATTTTATTATAAACTCCTCCTATAATAGTAGGATTTTTTATAACCTCAAATGATATAGTTCGCAATCAATTCAACAATTCAATGACACTTCCTAACTTCGCTCATGTAGAAAAGATTCTAATTTATCTGATTTCGCCCGATTGATCGTAAGCTATCTCGTTACGAGGCTCAATCAGCAATGTTTGGCCGCATATTTGGCAGCCAGATATTCGGCTATCAGGCACCAAATTTGGGCGAATATATCGTAACCGATGTCCGGGCAAACAGCTATTTGTTTAATCAATATCCCTAACCATACCGATCAAATATAGGTTTCCAAAAAATTAGTTGACCGCTATAAATTCCAATAACTATTGGGTGTAAGTGAAATTGTATTTAACTATTGCAATATGTGTTGTAGGTTTCACCCTGCGTAGATGTAGATCTAAAAACATCTCGCGGGTGTGAGACTTTCACCACTAACTGCAAAATCTCATGTGCGCTGATAAATACGATTTAATAAGAATATGAAGTTTGCTATTTACTCTGGCTACTCTATCAAATTTCGAAATAGCAATAATTATTGAAATTCGAACTTTTTTTTATCTACATGATTGAAAATAAAGCAATAAAAAATAGTGGTAATTTCTAATAGATATATTTATACATCATAAACGAAACTGGATAGAAAACGCAAAATTAGATAGTTTTAGGTAAGCCAACATATTATTTATTTAATAGATTGTTTTAAATAATACTAGCTGAAATTTTATTGTACAAAAGAGGCACAGTTAATCTGCAGTAGCATTCTCCAAGTGGTTGATTGCGAGGTCCAACTGTTATGAGAATTTGTATTAGCTGGTTATATCGAAAGCAAGCCTGTAGGACATTTGATGGGCATGGTGTATGTCTTCGTTGGTCTGAAAGTACAAAGATACGACGGAATCGGAAGACTGAAGTAAACTTCGCAACTCCTCGAAGGTGTAGTAGGTATTCTGCTCATGACCACCACGAGAGAACGAAAGGAATGTGAATCTCCTACTCTCGGTCTGAGAGTAGTATATAAATGTATGAATTGTCCCTGGTTCATGTTTGCGGTGCCACGTTTCTGACCAAAATATTGTTTTTGGAACTTTGACAAAACAATTTTCAATGCTACATTCCCATTAATTAGTTGTAACTAGTAGAATATTAATTAATAGAATTTTGGTTTTTTTTTTGTACAAATTGATGTATGAGGTCTGGGTGAAGTTTGTTCTAGGAGTCTGGTGAATCGAGTTCTTTCTACCGTGGATAATGGCTGGTTGTCTAGTACAATCATTTGTGCTATTAAATAATGGAACTTCTTGGCTTTTGCGTCATTTACTTCCCTAAAATATTTTCTTTCGGACGTTTAAGTTATACTAATACTGATACAAAGTTGTTCCCCGGATGACTATAGGCAATGTAGTAGTCACGACAGCGGCTGCATTTTTATTTAGTGCACGGAATTAACTGGATTTTTTTTGTTTTTGTATATTTCATGTTAGAAGTACTAGAAAAAATAGAATGCATCAACAAAACACCCCTTCAAATGTAATTTACAAAAGATAATTAAAAATCGAAGAATGGTTTGAAATGATTTTGTTGATATCGTATTGTCTGTGTGTCAGAAGTTAATTCAAAACATATATTTGACATAATAAAAAAATAAGGCCAAAAGCATGATGATAATTCTGTTAATTTTTTTAATGTCGGTACTTGCTTAGCATTATTTTAAAAAAAAAGACAAATATAGATCTATTTTGTACATAACTGTTTTTTTCCCTTTACTGCAACGTGGAATATCAACACTGCATGACAAATAAACAACAAAACATTTATTGGACAATGCCCACATAAAATTACACCGATAAAAGTGATTTTAATTTTAACATTTTTTATTTTACCTAAACTTGTTAAAATATATATATAATTTATAATAATCTCTTATTGAAATAGCAACATTTGTTATAACCATGAATGATATTGTTTGCAATCAAATCAACAAATCAATCAAACACTACATAACATCGCTCAGGAAAAAAAAGTTTAAATACACCCGATTCCGCCCGATTGTTCGTGCGACACCTATGTAAGCTCGCTCCTTACGAGCGTCTATCGGCAATTTTTGGCCGCATATTCGGCTATTAGGCTTCACGTTTGGCCGGATATATGGTGACCGGTATCCGGCCAAACAGCTATTGTTTCATCACTAGTCCTAACCATTCCAATCAAAAAAAAGGTTACCAAAAACAAGGATTAACGTTTTAAATTCAAACCAGCTGTTAGGTACAAGTTAAATTGGATTTTCCTGCTGCAATTTGAGGCGTAAGCTTCACCCTGCGCAGATGTAGATCTGAAAACATCTCGCTGGTGTGAGAATTACACTACTTACTGCAAACATAACCTGTGCGCTGATGAAAACGTTTTAATAAGTATTTGATGTTAGCTATTTACTCTTGCTTTATTTATAAATTATTTAAATAAAAAAAATAATTAAAATTGAATAAATTTGTCTGTACTGAAATCAAAATGCAGCAAATAAACGGAAGTAATTTTTTATAATTTAATTTATACATATAAACTAGAGTGGTTAAAGGAAACCCAAAAATAAATACTTTTTTGTTAGCAAACACATAATTTATGAAATAGATAGAATTTATATAGTACGGGTAATATTTAATTAAACAAGAGTGGGAAAGATAATCTGCAGTAAGCAAAATTCTCCAATTGGTTCATGCTGAGTTCGAGGTGTAATGAGCAGTTGTATTTGCTAGTTATATTGAATGCCAACTTTTTTATCATTTGATGGGCACGGCGTATATATTTTTTGGACTTGAAATAGCAAGATACGACAGAATCGTAAAAATTAAGATGACTTCGCAAATCTTCGAAGGTGTAGTAGTCTACGAATCAAAAGCACAAAAAGGATAAAAAAGAATTTGCGAACCTCCTACTCTCATTATGTTAATATTATATACATGTATGAACTAACTGTAGGCCCTACCTTTTTCATGTTTAAGGTGCAGATGTTACGACTAAAAAATTGATTTTTTTTAACTTTGACAAATGTCTTTTAATGCAAAATTTGTTTAACTAATTATATCAAGTAGAATATTAATATTTAGCATTGAGAGTTTTAGTAATAGAAATAAACGCAAGAGGTCGGGCTGAAGCTTGTTCTAGGAGTCTGGTTAATCGAGTTCTTTCTACTATAAACAATGGCTGGTTGTCTTGTGCAATTATGTTTCTATGAAATAATGGTAATTCTTGGCTTTACCTATACTAAAAACAAACTTGTTTCCGGGATGAATAAAGGCATTGTAGTGGGCACTAAAGATGCTGGATCTTAATTCAGTGCACTGAATTCAACTGGTTGTTTTGTTTTCATATGATTCTTCATGGCAGATGTACTAGAAAGAATATGATACATCAACAAAGTTCTCGTTTAAATATGCTTTACGAAAAGTAATTAAAAATATAAAAATCGTTTAAATGATTTTTTGTTCTCGTATTGCTTGTGTGAGTCATAACTTTATTCAAAACTATGTTTGATATAAAAATGTATAAAATTTATTCCGATAGCATTAAGAATAAATTCTTGAATTTTTTTTATGTCGGTACTAGACTCTTTTTATTAAAAAAATTAAGATAGGACCGTTCTGTTTGTTATATACCTGCTTTCTTTTCCTTTACTGCAACGAGGAATTTTAACACTGCGAAACAAATAAACGGGAAACCTTTTATTGGTAACTGCTTACATCAAAATATTTCGATAAAGACGATATCCGTTTTACCGATTATGTTTTTTTTCCTAAACCTGTTAAAAATATATATAAAATATATTTTATTATAAACTCCTCCTATAATAGTAGGATTTTTTATAACCTCAAATGATATAGTTCGCAATCAATTCAACAATTCAATGACACTTCCTAACTTCGCTCATGTAGAAAAGATTCTAATTTATCTGATTTCGCCCGATTGATCGTAAGCTATCTCGTTACGAGGCTCAATCAGCAATGTTTGGCCGCATATTTGGCAGCCAGATATTCGGCTATCAGGCACCAAATTTGGGCGAATATATCGTAACCGATGTCCGGGCAAACAGCTATTTGTTTAATCAATATCCCTAACCATACCGATCAAATATAGGTTTCCAAAAAATTAGTTGACCGCTATAAATTCCAATAACTATTGGGTGTAAGTGAAATTGTATTTAACTATTGCAATATGTGTTGTAGGTTTCACCCTGCGTAGATGTAGATCTAAAAACATCTCGCGGGTGTGAGACTTTCACCACTAACTGCAAAATCTCATGTGCGCTGATAAATACGATTTAATAAGAATATGAAGTTTGCTATTTACTCTGGCTACTCTATCAAATTTCGAAATAGCAATAATTATTGAAATTCGAACTTTTTTTTATCTACATGATTGAAAATAAAGCAATAAAAAATAGTGGTAATTTCTAATAGATATATTTATACATCATAAACGAAACTGGATAGAAAACGCAAAATTAGATAGTTTTAGGTAAACCAACATATTATTTATTTAATAGATTGTTTTAAATAATACTAGCTGAAATTTTATTGTACAAAAGAGGCACAGTTAATCTGCAGTAGCATTCTCCAAGTGGTTGATTGCGAGGTCCAACTGTTATGAGAATTTGTATTAGCTGGTTATATCGAAAGCAAGCCTGTAGGACATTTGATGGGCATGGTGTATGTCTTCGTTGGTCTGAAAGTACAAAGATACGACGGAATCGGAAGACTGAAGTAAACTTCGCAACTCCTCGAAGGTGTAGTAGGTATTCTGCTCATGACCACCACGAGAGAACGAAAGGAATGTGAATCTCCTACTCTCGGTCTGTGAGTAGTATATAAATGTATGAATTGTCCCTGGTTCATGTTTGCGGTGCCACGTTTCTGACCAAAATATTGTTTTTGGAACTTTGACAAAACAATTTTCAATGCTACATTCCCATTAATTAGTTGTAACTAGTAGAATATTAATTAATAGAATTTTGGTTTTTTTTTGTACAAATTGATGTATGAGGACTGGGTGAAGTTTGTTCTAGGAGTCTGGTGAATCGAGTTCTTTCTACCGTGGATAATGGCTGGTTGTCTAGTACAATCATTTGTGCTATTAAATAATGGAACTTCTTGGCTTTTGCGTCATTTACTTCCCTAAAATATTTTCTTTCGGACGTTTAAGTTATACTAATACTGATACAAAGTTGTTCCCCGGATGACTATAGGCAATGTAGTAGTCACGACAGCGGCTGCATTTTTATTTAGTGCACGGAATTAACTGGATTTTTTTTGTTTTTGTATATTTCATGTTAGAAGTACTAGAAAAAATAGAATGCATCAACAAAACACCCCTTCAAATGTAATTTACAAAAGATAATTAAAAATCGAAGAATGGTTTGAAATGATTTTGTTGATATCGTATTGTCTGTGTGTCAGAAGTTATTTCAAAACATATATTTGACATAATAAAAAAATAAGGCCAAAAGCATGATGATAATTCTGTTAATTTTTTTAATGTCGGTACTTGCTTAGCATTATTTTAAAAAAAAAGACAAATATAGATCTATTTTGTACATAACTGTTTTTTTCCCTTTACTGCAACGTGGAATATCAACACTGCATGACAAATAAACAACAAAACATTTATTGGACAATGCCCACATAAAATTACACCGATAAAAGTGATTTTAATTTTAACATTTTTTATTTTACCTAAACTTGTTAAAATATATATATAATTTATAATAATCTCTTATTGAAATAGCAACATTTGTTATAACCATGAATGATATTGTTTGCAATCAAATCAACAAATCAATCAAACACTACATAACATCGCTCAGGAAAAAAAAGTTTAAATACACCCGATTCCGCCCGATTGTTCGTGCGACACCTATGTAAGCTCGCTCCTTACGAGCGTCTATCGGCAATTTTTGGCCGCATATTCGGCTATTAGGCTTCACGTTTGGCCGGATATATGGTGACCGGTATCCGGCCAAACAGCTATTGTTTCATCACTAGTCCTAACCATTCCAATCAAAAAAAAGGTTACCAAAAACAAGGATTAACGTTTTAAATTCAAACCAGCTGTTAGGTACAAGTTAAATTGGATTTTCCTGCTGCAATTTGAGGCGTAAGCTTCACCCTGCGCAGATGTAGATCTGAATACATCTCGCTGGTGTGAGAATTACACTACTTACTGCAAACATAACCTGCGCGCTGATGAAAACGTTTTAATAAGTATTTGATGTTAGCTATTTACTCTTGCTTTATTTATAAATTATTTAAATAAAAAAAATTAATTAAAATTGAATAAATTTGTCTGTACTGAAATCAAAATGCAGCAAATAAACGGAAGTAATTTTTTATAATTTAATTTATACATATAAACTAGAGTGGTTAAAGGAAACCCAAAAATAAATACTTTTTTGTTAGCAAACACATAATTTATGAAATAGATAGAATTTATATAGTACGGGTAATATTTAATTAAACAAGAGTGGGAAAGATAATCTGCAGTAAGCAAAATTCTCCAATTGGTTCATGCTGAGTTCGAGGTGTGATGAGCAGTTGTATTTGCTAGTTATATTGAATGCCAACTTTTTTATCATTTGATGGGCACGGCGTATATCTTTTTTGGACTTGAAATAGCAAGATACGACAGAATCGTAAAAATTAAGATGACTTCGCAAATCTTCGAAGGTGTAGTAGTCTACGAATCAAAAGCACAAAAAGGATAAAAAAGAATTTGCGAACCTCCTACTCTCATTATGTTAATATTATATACATGTATGAACTAACTGGTGGCCCTACCTTTTTCATGTTTAAGGTGCAGATGTTACGACTAAAAAATTGATTTTTTTTAACTTTGACAAATGTCTTTTAATGCAAAATTTGTTTAACTAATTATATCAAGTAGAATATTAATATTTAGCATTGAGAGTTTTAGTAATAGAAATAAACGCAAGAGGTCGGGCTGAAGCTTGTTCTAGGAGTCTGGTTAATCGAGTTCTTTCTACTATAAACAATGGTTGGTTGTCTTGTGCAATTATGTTTCTATGAAATAATGGTAATTCTTGGTTTTACCTAAACTAAAATTAAACTTGTTCCCGGGATGAATAAAGGCATTGTAGTGGGCACGAAAGTTGCTGGATCTTAATTCAGTGCACTGAATTCAACTGGTTGTTTTGTTTTCATATGATTCTTCATGGCAGATGTACTAGAAAGAATATGATACATCAACAAAGTTCTCGTTTAAATATGCTTTACGAAAAGTAATTAAAAATATAAAAATCGTTTAAATGATTTTTTGTTCTCGTATTGCTTGTGTGAGTCATAACTTTATTCAAAACTTTGTTTGATATAAAAATGTATAAAATTTAATCCGATAGCATTAAGAATAAATTCTTGAATTTTTTTTATGTCGGTACTAGACTCGCTTTATTAAAAAAATTAAGATAGGACCGTTCTGTTTGTTATATACCTGCTTTCTTTTCCTTTACTGCAACGAGGAATTTTAACACTGCGAAACAAATAAACGGGAAACCTTTTATTGGTAACTGCTTACATCTAAATATTTCGATAAAGACGATATCCATTTTACCAATTATGTTTATTTTCCTAAACCTGTTAAAAATATATATAAATTATATTTTATTATAATCTCCTCCTATAATAGTAGGATTTTTTATAACCTCAAATGATATAGTTCGCAATCAATTCAACAATTCAATGACACTTCCTAACTTCGCTCATGTAGAAAAGATTCTAATTTATCTGATTTCGCCCGATTGATCGTAAGCTATCTCGTTACGAGGCTCAATCAGCAATGTTTGGCCGCATATTCGGCAGCCAGATATTCGGCTATCAGGCACCAAATTTGGGCGAATATATCGTAACCGATGTCCGGGCAAACAGCTATTTGTTTAATCAATATCCCTAACCATACCGATCAAATATAGGTTTCCAAAAAATTAGTTGACCGCTATAAATTCCAATAACTATTGGGTGTAAGTGAAATTGTATTTAACTATTGCAATATGTGGTGTAGGTTTCACCCTGCGCAGATGTAGATCTAAAAACATCTCGCGGGTGTGAGACTTTCACCACTAACTGCAAAATCTCATGTGCGCTGATAAATACGATTTAATAAGAATATGAAGTTTGCTATTTACTCTGGCTACTCTATCAAATTTCGAAATAGCAATAATTATTGAAATTCGAACTTTTTTTTTTATCTACATGATTGAAAATAAAGCAATAAAAAATAGTGGTAATTTCTAATAGATATATTTATACATCATAAACGAAACTGGATAGAAAACGCAAAATTAGATAGTTTTAAGTAAGCCAACATATTATTTATTTAATAGATTGTTTTAAATAATACTAGCTGAAATTTTATTGTACAAAAGAGGCACAGTTAATCTGCAGTAGCATTCTCCAAGTGGTTGATTGCGAGGTCCAGCTGTTATGAGAATTTGTATTAGCTGGTTATATCGAAAGCAAGCCTGTAGGACATTTGATGGGCATGGTGTATGTCTTCGTTGGTCTTGAAGTACAAAGATACGACGGAATCGGAAGACTGAAGTAAACTTCGCAACTCCTCGAATGTGTAGTAGGTATTCTGCTCATGACCACCACGAGAGAACGAAAAGAAATGTGAATCTCCTACTCTCGGTCTGTGAGTAGTATATAAATGTATGAATTGTCCCTGGTTCATGTTTGCGGTGCCACATTTCTGACCAAAATATTGTTTTTTGAACTTTGACAAAACAATTTTCAATGCTATATTCCCATTAATTAGTTGTAACTAGTAGAATATTAATTAATAGAATTTTGGTTTTTTTTTTGTACAAATTGATGTATGAGGACTGGGTAAGTTTGTTCTAGGAGTCTGGTGAATCGAGTTCTTTCTACCGTGGATAATGGCTGGTTGTCTAGTACAATCATTTGTGCTATTAAATAATGGAACTTCTTGGCTTTTGCGTCATTTACTTCCCTAAAATATTTTCTTTCGGACGTTTAAGTTATACTAATACTGATATAAAGTTGTTCCCCGGATGACTATAGGCAATGGAGTAGTCACCACAGCGGCTGCATTGTTATTTAGTGCACGGAATTAACTGGATTTTTTTGTTTTTGTATATTTCGTGTTAGAAGTAGGGTAGAGTGGGGGAATTCCGATCACTTAAGCAAGATTGTCCATATTAAGACAATTTGTTACGGGAAGAAGGTGTAAAACAGAATATATACTCTCCTATATTATGACTTGATTTGTGGGTATTATAAATAAAGAAATTGTTAGTGGTTTGGGAAAAAAAAATTTTTTTAATAAGTCATATGTTTGGTCGGAATTACCCCGACATTTGGGTAATTCCGATCATTTATATTAACCAATATATTTAAATTATTTTGGACATATGGTTGACACTTAACTAATACTAAAAGCACAAATAAATGCATAGGACACTACAAGCAAATAAATAAAATTATTTTGTGTGAAAAAAAATCGTTGAGACAAAATAAAAATTATGTAAATTATAGCTGATAAAATCAACTCTTAAGTGATTGGTATTTATGACTGACAATAGTCACAAATATAATTGCCTGGTGTATCAAAACTAGTGCACTCTGCATGAGCCCACTCTGAACACGAAGTGCACCTATACCGAAGTTCATTGTAAAATCCTTCATCTCCACAAAGAATTCAAAAGTCTTTGGCATTGCTTATATTGTTGGTTCTATGTCATCACAAGGATCAGCAACTGCATCATCTTCTGAGGAACTATCTGGAAGTATCTTCTTATGACATTGTTTCTGTTTTGGCCAGGAATCTGGGCCTAAGTCTCCATGAAGTCCTTTCTTCTTTCTTATTCGAGCTTCTTTTTTTTTTTCAACAGCCCTTTTTACCCTAGCATCTTCAAGACATTTCTTTTGCGCAGTTGAAGTTAGGATCTGAGAATGCATTTTTCTTCTAGGCATTGTCTTTGACTCTATTGCGACCCGATAAATTATTTTTGGGACTGGAGCCACATCCTGGAAAGGACACGAAGGACCAGCACAACTAGAATGTGTAAAATCCATATTGAGCGAGACAATCCTGTTCCCAGTAGTTGAGCTTGAAATAACAGGAGAAGTGACAGTGGTAACATTTTCAATTCCTCCTTCTATGATAGACCTATCCACCTCTTGCAGGTTACTGGGAAAGAATTCCTCTTCAGAAAAAATATCTGGATCTAGAGGGCAAATTCCAGTTTTCCGAAAACCAATTACTGCCTTCTCAATTGTTGCTCCCTTAATAAACACAATGTTAAAGAGTCCTGAAAGTTCATCTGGACTGAGTTTATCGTGGGGATGATTTACCATCCATCTTCTGCATGCTTCGTGATAGGCCTTCTTCAGCGGTGCATAGAAAGCAACATCCAAAGGCTGCATTCTATGGGATGTGTGTGGAGGCAGAGACAGAATGATTATTCCATTGTGACGACAAAATCCATATGACTTGAGAGATATGTGGCTGGAATGGTTGTCCAGAACAAGCAAAACTGTATTGTTAGGATCTGTTTTACACAAGGCACTGAAATGTTATAGCCATGCTAAAAATAGTTCCTCATTTATCCAGCCTGACTTGGAACACTGATACAAAGAACCTGGGGGACCATCTGTCTTCATAATCTTGCTCAGCCTTTGATGTGGGTAGATAAACATTGGTGGTGCGAAAGAACCGCTGGCACTCATTGCACATACAACCGTCACATTTCGTCTCCTTTCCCAGCTGACTGCTGTTCCAACTCTCTTCTCCCCCTTTTTGGAGAGTATCTTGCTTTGGTTTTGGACAGTACTTATGCCAGTCTCGTCTACGTTGAAGATCCTGTCATGTGAAAATTTGTGCTTCAACATTACGCCTTCCAAATTATCATAAAACAATTTGACTTCAACTTTATTGAACGCTGTAATCCTATTGATGCTGGTTGCTTGTGGTTGTTGGAATGATATGCTGGGATGTCGCCTCATGAAACCTTTCAGCCAATCCCTTCCAGTCAATTTACTTTCCATGCAGAAATTGTGTGGAATCTGCAGTTTCTCAACAAAAAAAAGCTATCTTTCTGAGGTCTGTCATTGTGATCCCATAAAATAATTTTGACAGAAGAATTACATGATCTGCAATATCATTTTCCTGTGCAGTGTTAAATATTGGTGGTCGTCCTAAATTAACTTTTGAAACATTACCTGATTTCAGTAGGTCATTAAGGCTGTTGGATGGTCGGGCGCTGGCATCTTGCCAGTATAGGAAAATCAATGTTAACTAAATTACATTTTATGTAGGCACTAAATAAGATAAAAAGGTGAAATAAAAACCAAAACGCAGATAATGCAGATATACACTTGCGTTAATACCCAATTTTTTAATAACATTTTCACATAGTTTTTAAATGACTTGTTCATTTTTCAATACTCTATTGTAAACAGGCTGCCCGTTTTATATATGAAATGAATATTAAGGCATTTTCTGCAAATTATTTAAATCAAAAAAGTTTCAGACCGCATGTCTCTATCTGTAATAGGAAAGCTATAATATTATATTTGTTGTATTGAAATAATTTGGCAGGGGCAAATATCTCAGATGAGCGATGGCTAGCTGGGTGAGGGGGGCAGGAAGGGAGGCAAGCTGTCAGGTAGCTGCCTTGGTGACTGGAGGGGGGGGGGTGGTACTAATCCCTTCCTGGAGCTGTTTACAGTTTGTAGGTCGTGACTCACCACAGCATCGAAACTCTGGTATATTTTCCCCCCTTCGTTCTTGACAAGTTTACTTGACTCAGTTTGAATCCTAGACCCTAAAACAGATTTCGCGAACTGGTATACCATATCACCTCAGTGTGGGCCACCAAATTATAAGTGTATATTACCATGTTACTGACGATGCAAATAAATTTATGTAATTTACTATGTGTGCAATTTGTGTGACACTGATTATAAACCAGTTATAATGAATAGCCAAAGTTATTACAACTTCAGCATAACATTCGTTAACTGCTTTATTTACACATCGCGGACTTAAAATGGATTGAAAACATGTATCATTAATAATATATATGGTAAACAAAATGTTAAATATCTGAAAACAAATTATATAGTCATATCTTTTAACTAGGGACCGATAAAGTAGGATATTTTTTCCAAACTTAATCATAGTAAGTAGTATTCATTAAAATACCTCTATCGAATTCGTATACTTATTTAGAAATTAAATATTTATTATATTTAGCAGATTAAGTGTGATTACGCGTGCAATCTCGGCGAGTGAGCATACATACAAATAAAAAAATTGCTTACAAACCGTTAGTACATTGGGCCTGCGTGTTATCTGACAACATATACATAACTGTTATTGTAGGGTCAGTGAGAAAACTATTTTGCAATGTTTGAATGATTTCACATTAATTGCGCAAAGCAAGTATTGTTGGTAAATCAGCCAGAAAACTACGTAATTATTTATTACGCTCAGTTGCGTTCATATTTAAAAAAAGGAGGAAAAAAGTATACCAATACGGAATTAAACATTAAACGAATATGTTTCATTGCTCCAGTTGTCTGTATATTATAAATATATATATATTAATATACGATAACTTACATTGCTGTAAATATTTTGCAGCATTGCGAAGAGTGTAGAATTATAGTGTACAGTAAAATGTAGGACCGGGACCATATGTGCGTCGCATCGTTCTTTATTTCGGCAATATAAGTTTACGCTACTGAATACACACATGCCTACATTATATATATACATTAGCATAATATATCTGAGGACATAGAACAAGTTATAGTTATATAATTTATATGCGAGTTATATTTGAATTAATGTTGCATTTACTTCACGAAACTAATCACAAACATTATTATTATTAAAATAAGTGAATATCTAATCAGACAAAAGTTATTAAACTATACAAATAATACGTTCTTTGAATGTTTGATGCAATGGTAAATCTTGATTCAGTGAAGTATTTTGGACATACGCCATACAAATAATAAAACAACTCACTTAAACTTTAATTTATATTTCTTAATCTAAAAATAATAGTGCTTACCCAATTTATAGTAGGCCAATATATAGATGAAATTATTATATTTGAATTCTTTTGGTTAATCACAATTAACACCCATTATTCTGATAAATTGCAAGTCCCATGTATGTTTCAGTTGCACTCATAACACAATTCATCTTCATATTAAAAATATGGATTATTTTACAGGTTTACTGATCGACGAAGTCAGAATAAGTAGAGAATTTTGGTTCAGTAAAATGCTTCCAAAACTTCAGACATTTTACAAGGAGTGTCTTCTGCCTGAAATAATAGATTCGCGGAGAGCTCGAGGGCTGAGCATCAAAGATCAGCCATACATTCAAGATGCAAAGAAGAAACTGCAGCTTGACAAACATAAAACAAGAACAAAAAGTATTTGATGTGATTTGGGAGGTAATGTGTAGCTTATGTGCGTGTACTTTATGTACAGATATGTAGGCCTATTGTAGATATTGTAGGTATGTTTGTTTTTGAATGCCTAAAAAAGGTTATCAACCGATAAAGTAACTAATAACGCAATTTAAAAGCCTGCGTGTTTCTCTCTCTCACTCCTTTTTACATCGCACATTCTCTGATCAGCTTCTGTAAAAAAAAATTTTGTGAAAATCAATTTTCAACATGTTTTTGTGGCTTGTTGCTGAATTAATAATGACTACACAATAACGTAATGACTTCTAAATCACATATAAAAAAAATAATTTATTTGCTTATATAAATTATAAGTAGATTTCTTCAGGCTTTGCCGACTTCGGAATAACGATTACTAGGTACAAAGATTTGTCTTAGGTCGTGCAAGTGTTTCAGATTATGCCTGTGGTAAGAGAAAGGATTTATGTTTCTTGCAGGAATGAACAGTAATTTTTTTTAACAGAAAAATTAATTAAAAAAATTATTAAAAATTACTTTAGTACACTCTGTAATTCGTTGGCATATTTAATTTTGTTTCGAAGGCATAAGAATTTCACCGAATGGGAAATTTACTAGCGAAGAAGTTTCTTGCTCATTATGGTGACCTTCGAAACAGTTTTGAAGTATGCTCGTATAATAAATGTGCGTATCTACAATATCAGTATAAATGCAAATTTAATAGAATTACATAATTATATTTATTTATATATTTGTGTCATTATAATAATGATAAAAGGTTAAAATAATATTGCAAAGATTATATGTATGCTGCATACTGTACACTTTATTCAGCTTGCAAATTATTTTTTTTTACTCTCCTGAACCATACAATGATAACACAGCTGCCCATATTTATTAATTTTTTTTTTAAATGCACCGTGATATTGCATAATCGCAATTCCGTCCGTATAAAATTTTAGGTCAGCTCATATCTGAATAAATTATTGTATTAAATATTTAAAACTTTTTTTCACGAGACAAAAAAAAATCCTCACTTAATTAGTGTATTTTCACTAATTTAATACACTCATTATTGGATTAACAGAAGTCTCATTTGTCACGTAAAGTTAGAAAACAATGTTTTTCCAAATTCAAATAGCAAATTATAACATGAACAATGCCGTTTTAATAGTAGGATATTGATATGTAGCTCGCTCGTCGTAAGTCTTCAAGAAAGTTAGTGCGTCTCTGCCCATTTGTATCCTTCCCCATGTTCAAGTACACATATACAACAAGATGTAACCAAACCAACTACGTTGTCATTAACTTGACTGTGGATTAAAGGAAGGCTTCATTGTTCAATGTCTTCACTTCAAATTCAAATCGAAATTTCGGAAGTTAATTGCCTATAATGTGCAATAAAACGTAAACGACATCAACTATTCAAGTATATATATTTGGGGACTAGTTAAGTACTGATCTTTACTTTTATTCTTAAACAACACTTACACACGCTTATTATTTACAGTTAGGCTTACGAAAAATATCTGGATGACCAGTTATGAAAAAATATAGTAAATAATATAACATTTACAGCACAGTACGTGCGTGCTCATCTAAATTGACGTTTGGTGGGAGTTTGTACGAAGTAGAGTTTGGTTCAGGTACAGAAAATTAAGGATCTTTTAGTCATCTCTGCTAGTGTCAGAAGGATCATTACAGTGCTGAAATACGTTTCGCTGTAGAAGACTCGCCAGCTTGCGGAGGGTGGGGTCATGGGTTCGAGTTTCTCGTGCGACATGCATGAGCGTGGTGGGAGTGTTTAATGTCAGGTTGATGTTGTTTGATTACTAAGCCATCCTCATTCCCTCTACAAAGTCAGCCTACGGACTAAACAAATAGGGGAAGTGTTTGAATATTTATTTACACACACGATTATTTCACCAGTAATAACTTATAAAAATCCAGTGGTGGAATATTCACTCACGCTTTACATACCACGTGGCAATTTCAGCCTTTGTGGTATATCTGCTTCTGGTTTAGATATTTTTTCAGGCTAATGATGTATAATTCCGCCAAACGTTAACAAGAGTATTGCCATGCAGGAAATGCCATGTGACTACCACAAGAAAATGCTTTCAATCGGAAGATGCAAAATACGCATCAAAGTAGATCTAAGCCAGAAGTAGATCTAACAAAAACGTTGAAGTTACATTGCGGCACCTATAAACAACTGTAATACCACAGTCGTGCGACATATTTACAATTAAAGTCAAATAAAATTCAAAAATTTTTTTCAATAATTTCTTGTGTATTACACCAAATATTACATAATGATATGTGGTAATTTAGTATTGACATACTTTAATGCCACATTAATTACTTTTAATCTCACAGACGCTGGAAATTTGACATGTATTGCATTTTTTTAAAAGTACAAGTACAGTATTATAGTGATCACGGAAGCGCCTTAGATAGAGAACTGCAGTATGATTGGTCAAATGCGAACGATGCAGACAGGAAATTAGGTGATAAATCCATACCACCTGCGTGGCATGAAAACTGATCAAGTGGATGTCACACAACTTAGTAAGACATATGGAATTAATTATGCCACAAAGCAAAAAAAACGTAGGTATATCTTACTCGAGGCAACTACATTATGCATATAAATCGAATGGCTAACGAAAGAAAAACACCACTAATTTAATAAACTTTTCATGTAGGCAATTTTATTTAGGTTTGGCATAAACGAAAAAACTGCTAATTAAAAAGTTCAATTAGCGTGCCTTAAAAACGACGCTTTTATTATAAGCAACTGTGATGCATTTATAAATTAGAATACAAATGTGTACTCCGCGTGACTGAAAGCTTCCCGACTACGCACAGGGATCAAGCATTGATTCTGCGTTCAAACAATAACTTATTTTTGTCAGGGATATACACGGAGACATACTCAGTAATTCTAGAAATATCGAAGGTGAATTGTAGATACGCGTAGATATAGGCCCTACATAAATTAATACACGTATGCGTTGCCTTCCATTACTATTTATGATTTATTTTACTGCAACATCGGCAGGCAGACTATGTAGGGCCTAAATGTCGCTGCGTGAACTTTCGGTGTTATTTTGAAAAGACCTTCTAGTTTCAAATGATGTCGCACATAGAATGTGTACTACGCCTTTTACAGGCATGTTCAACGGAGATGTATATCAAACAAGCAAGAGAAAATAAACACATATGGCACTGTGAAAAGTTAATTATATGTACCACTTTGCAGAGTTCGCAATATCAAAGTATTTATTTTTAAATTCTGTGTAGCATTTTGATATCTATAACTTATTGAATTAAATTATTGAATTCACAAATTCCACCATTTGTTTTTCCTGAGCTCCCCTTAACACCTCGACTCACCCCAGGACAAGCAGCATGAGATGCTTCCTTTCCTCTTTTCAAACAAGGGATTACGATAATCCCCATTAGTGAAGCACCCAGCTGTGTTGACGAGGGTCGACAAGGCGTGTCATTACCCTGGAGGGACAAAGGTGGATTGTACGGCCAAATTCGCCTGAAAATTCAGAAGATGCTACTTGTCATACATCCGTGCATTTAGATAGGCAATTTTTCATATTTTACTGGAGTTCTTGGCAACCAGTCAACGGCCTTAAGTGTTGCATATGGAATTCCATAGCATTTAGCTGCTTGCCGAATTGATTTCCTTTTTTCCTCTATGGCTGTAACAGCTGCAGTCAGTGATTCAGCATTCCATGATGCTTTTTGTGTTGTTCGTACTCTATGTCGAGGCATCTGTGATCAGTGTTTTACATAATTGTTATTAAAATATTTTATATTATTAAAATTTATTGATTAAAATGCTATTTGGGGTAATTCCGATCGTTCGGGGGAATTCCGATCAGCACTGATCGGAATTACCCCGAATTACCATGTGTAAACAAACTCACATCTTCTGTAACTTACGGTAAGTTAAAACAATTTGTAAGTTGATTATTATTCATATTAATCCTGTTTACTTGTGTATAAATAATTGCAGATTTTACTTATGGCTACTTTATTACCTACCTTACATAATAAGATCGAAATTTCTTACAAGAATTATCGACGAAATAAAAAAAAACTCTTGTGGCTGTCTCTACGCAGGCAGAATCGCGCCAACTATCTGAATGTGCTCAATTTATCCTCCGCAAGAGCGTAGCATCATACAACCATTTCAAATAAATCGATATTTCAGAGATCGATAGCGGTCGTAAATACCCCGATGGTCGGAATTCCCCCACTCTACCCTACTAGAAAAAATAGAATGCATCAACTAAACACCCCTTCAAATGTGATTTAAAAAACATAATTAAAAATTGAAGAATGGTTTGAAATGATTTTGTTGTTATCGTATTGTCTGTGTGAGTCAGAAGTTAATTCAAAACAGATGCTTTGATATAAAAAATAATTTAGACCAAAAGCATGAAGATAATTATTCTGTTGATTTTTTTTGTCTTTACTTGCAATGCATTATTTAAAATAAAAAAAGACAAAAGATATATCTGTTTTGTACGTAACTGCTTTATTTCCCTATACTGCAACCTGGAGTATCAACACTGCATGACAAATAAACAACAAAACATTTATTGGACAATGCTTATATCAAAATATACCGTTAAAGGTGATTTTATTTTTAACATTTTTATTTTACCTAAACCTGTTAAAATATATATATATATTATATTTATAATAATCTCTTATTGAAATAACAGCATTTATTATAACCTTAAATGATATTGTTTGCAATCAAATCAAAAAATCAATCAAACTCTACATAACATCGCTCAGAAAAAAAAGATTAAATACACCCGATTCCGCCCGATTGTTCGTGCGACACCTATGTAAGCTCGCTCCTTACGATCGTCGATCGGCAATTTTTGGCCGCATATTCGGCTATTAGGCTTCACGTTTGGCCGGATATATGGTGACCGGTATCTGGCCAAACCGCTATTGTTTCATCACTAGCCCTAACCATACCAATCAAAATAAGGTTACCAAAATAAGGATTAATGCTTTAAATTCAAACCAACTGTTAGGTGCAAGTTTAATTGGATTTTCCTGCTGCAATTTGAGGCGTAAGCTTCACCCTGCGCAGATGTAAATCTGAAAACATCTCGCTGGTGTGAGACTTACACTACTTACTGCAAACATCACCTGTCCGCTGTTGAAAACGTTTTAATAACTATTTGATGTTAGCTATTTACTTTTGCTTTCTTTATAAATTCTTTAAATAAAAACAATTATTTAAAATTGTACAAATTTTTATGTACTTTAATCAAAATGCAGCAAATAAACGGCAGTAATTTCTTATAATTTAATTTATACATCATTAACTAGAGTGGTTAAAGGAAACCCAAAAATAAATACTTTTTTGTTAGCAAACACATAATTTATGTAATAGATTGATTTTATATAGTACGGGTAATATTTAACTAAACAAGAGTGGGAAAGATAATCTGCAGTAAACAAAATTCTCCAATTGATTCATGCTGAGTTCGAGGTGTGATGAGCAGTTGTATTTGCTGGTTATATTGAATGCCAACTTTTTTATTATTTGATGGGCACGGCGTATATCTTTTTTGGACTTGAAGTAGCAAGATACGACAGAATCGTAAAAATTAAGATGACTTCGCAAATCTTCGAAGGTGTAGTAGTCTACGAATCAAAAGCACAAAAAGGATAAAAAAGAATTTGCGAACCTCCTACTCTCATTATGTTAATATTATATACATGTATGAACTAACTGTAGGCCCTACCTTTTTCATGTTTAAGGTGCAGATGTTACGACTAAAAAATTGTTTTTTTTTTAACTTTGACAAATGTCTTTTAATGCAAAATTTGTTTAACTAATTATATCAAGTAGAATATTAATATTTAGCATTGAGAGTTTTAGTAATAGAAATAAACGCAAGAGGTCGGGCTGAAGCTTGTTCTAGGAGTCTGGTTAATCGAGTTCTTTCTACTATAAACAATGGCTGGTTGTCTTGTGCAATTATGTTTCTATGAAATAATGGTAATTCTTGGCTTTACCTATATTAAAAACAAACTTGTTCCCGGGATGAATAAAGGCATTGTAGTGGGCACTAAAGCTGCTGGATCTTAATTCAGTGCACTGAATTCAACTGGTTGTTTTGTTTTCATATGATTCTTCATGGCAGATGTACTAGAAAGAATATGATACATCAACAAAGTTCTCGTTTAAATATGCTTTACGAAAAGTAATTAAAAATATAAAAATCGTTTAAATGATTTTTTGTTCTCGTATTGCTTGTGTGAGTCATAACTTTATTCAAAACTTTGTTTGATATAAAAATGTATAAAATTTATTCCGATAGCATTAAGAATAAATTCTTGATTTTTTTTTATGTCGGTACTAGACTCTTTTTATTAAAAAAATTAAGATAGGATCGTTCTGTTTGTTATATACCTGCTTTCTTTTCCTTTACTGCAACGAGGAATTATAACACTGCGAAACAAATAAACGGGAAACCTTTTATTGGTAACTGCTTACATCAAAATATTTCGATAAAGACGATATCCGTTTTACCGATTATGTTTTTTTTTCCTAAACCTGTTGAAAATATATATAAAATATATATTTTATTATAAACTCCTCCTATAATAGTAGGTTTTTTTATAACCTCAAATGATATAGTTCGCAATCAATTCAACAATTCAATGACACTTCCTAACTTCGCTCATGTAGAAAAGATTCTAATTTATCTGATTTAGCCCGATTGATCGTAAGCTATCTCGTTACGAGGCTCAATCAGCAATGTTTGGCCGCATATTCGGCAGCCAGATATTCGGCTATCAGGCACCAAATTTGGGCGAATATATCGTAACCGATGTCCGGGCAAACAGCTATTTGTTTAATCAATATCCCTAACCATACCGATCAAATATAGGTTTCCAAAAAATTAGTTGACCGCTATAAATTCCAATAACTATTGGGTGTAAGTGAAATTGTATTTAACTATTGCAATATGTGGTGTAGGTTTCACCCTGCGCAGATGTAGATCTAAAAACATCTCGCGGGTGTGAGACTTTCACCACTAACTGCAAAATCTCATGTGCGCTGATAAATACGATTTAATAAGAATATGAAGTTTGCTATTTACTCTGGCTACTCTATCAAATTTCGAAATAGCAATAATTATTGAAATTCGAATTTTTTTTTATCTACATGATTGAAAATAAAGCAATAAAAAATAGTGGTAATTTCTAATAGATATATTTATACATCATAAACGAAACTGGATAGAAAACGCAAAATTAGATAGTTTTAGGTAAGCCAACATATTATTTATTTAATAGATTGTTTTAAATAATACTAGCTGAAATTTTATTGTACAAAAGAGGCACAGTTAATCTGCAGTAGCATTCTCCAAGTGGTTGATTGCAAGGTCCAGCTGTTATGAGAATTTGTATTAGCTGGTTATATCGAAAGCAAGCATATAGGACATTTGATGGGCATGGTGTATGTCTTCGTTGGTCTTGAAGTACAAAGATACGACGGAATCGGAAGACTGAAGTAAACTTCGCAACTCCTCGAAGGTGTAGTAGGTATTCTGCTCATGACCACCACGAGAGAACTAAAAGAAATGTGAATCTCCTACTCTCGGTCTGTGAGTAGTATATAAATGTATGAATTGTCCCAAGTTCATGTTTGTGGTGCCATGTTTCTGACCAAAATATTGTTTTTTGAACTTTGACAAAACAATTTGCAATGCTACATTCCCATTAATTAGTTGTAACTAGTAGAATATTAATTAATAGAATTTTGGTTTTTTTTTTGTACAAATTGATGTATGAGGACTGGGTGAAGTTTGTTCTAGGAGTCTGGTGAATCGAGTTCTTTCTACCGTGGATAAAGGCTGGTTGTCTAGTACAATCATTTGTGCTATTAAATAATGGAACTTCTTGGCTTTTGCGTCATTTACTTCCCTAAAATATTTTCTTTCGGACGTTTAAGTTATACTAATACTGATACAAAGTTGTTCCCCGGATGACTATAGGCAATGTAGTAGTCACGACAGCGGCTGCATTGTTATTTAGTGCACGGAATTAACTGGATTTTTTTGTTTTTGTATATTTCATGTTAGAAGTACTAGAAAAAATAGAATGCATCAACAAAACACCCCTTCAAATGTAATTTACAAAAGATAATTAAAAATCGAAGAATGGTTTGAAATGATTTTGTTGATATCGTATTGTCTGTGTGTCAGAAGTTAATTCAAAACATATATTTGACATAATAAAAAATTAGGCCAAAAGCATGATCATAATTCTGTTAATTTCTTTAATGTCGGTACTTGCTTAGCATTATTTTTTAAAAAAAAGACAAATATAGATCTATTTAGTACATAACTGCTTTTTTTCCCTTTACTGCAACGTGGAATATCAACACTGCATGACAAATAAACAACAAAACATTTATTGGACAATGCCCACATAAAATTACACCGATAAAAGTGATTTTATTTTTAACATTTTTTATTTTACCTAAACTTGTTAAAATATATATATAATTTATAATAATCTCTTATTGAAATAACAACATTTATTATAACGATAAATGATATTGTTTGCAATCAAATCAACAAATCAATCAAACACTACATAACATCGCTCAGGAAAAAAAAGTTTAAATACACCCGATTCCGCCCGATTGTTCGTGCGACACCTATGTAAGCTCGCTCCTTACGAGCGTCTATCGGCAATTTTTGGCCGCATATTCGGCTATTAGGCTTCACGTTCGGCCGGACATATGGTGACCGGTATCCGGCCAAACAGCTATTGTTTCATCACTAGTCCTAACCATACCAATCAAAAAAAGGTTACCAAAAACATAGGATTAACGCTTTAATTCAAACCAGCTGTTAGGTACAAGTTCAATTGGATTTTCCTGCTGCAATTTGAGGCGTAAGCTTCACCCTGCGCAGATGTAGATCTGAAAACATCTCGCTGGTGTGAGAATTACACTACTTACTGCAAACATAACCTGTGCGCTGATGAAAACGTTTTAATAAGTATTTGATGTTAGCTTTTTACTCTTGCTTTATTTATAAATTATTTAAATAAAAACAATTATTTAAAATTGAATAAATTTGTCTGTACTGAAATCAAAATGCAGCAAATAAACGGAAGTATTTTTTTATAATTTAATTTATACATATAAACTAGAGTGGTTAAAGGAAACCCAAAAATAAATAATTTTTTGTTAGCAAACACATAATTTATGTAATAGATAGAATTTATATAGTACGGGTAATATTTAATTAAACAAGAGTGGGAAAGATAATCTGCAGTAAACAAAATTCTCCAATTGGTTCATGCTGAGTTCGAGGTGTGATGAGCAGTTGTATTTGCTGGTTATATTGAATGCCAACTTTTTTATTATTTGATGGGCACGGCGTATATCTTTTTTGGACTTGAAATAGCAAGATACGACAGAATCGTAAAAATTAAGATGACTTCGCAAATCTGAGTCTGGTTAATCGAGTTCTTTCTACTATAAACAATGGCTGGTTGTCTTGTGCAATTATGTTTCTATGAAATAATGGTAATTCTTGGCTTTACCTATACTAAAATTAAACTTGTTCCCGGGATGAATAAAGGCATTGTAGTGGGCACGAAAGCTGCTGGATCTTAATTCAGTGCACTGAATTCAACTGGTTGTTTTGTTTTCATATGATTCTTCATGGCAGATGTACTAGAAAGAATATGATACATCAACAAAGTTCTCGTTTAAATATGCTTTACGAAAAGTAATTAAAAATATTAAAATCGTTTAAATGATTTTTTGTTCTTGTATTGCTTGTGTAAGTCATAACTTTATTCAAAACTTTGTTTGATATAAAAATGTATAAAATTTATTCCGATGGCATTAAGAATAAATTCTTGAATTTTTTTATGTCGGTACTAGACTCTTTTTATTAAAAAAATTAAGATAGGACCGTTCTGTTTGTTATATACCTGCTTTCTTTTCCTTTACTGCAACGAGGAATTTTAACACTGCGAAACAAATGATCAGGAAACCTTTTATTGGTAACTGCTTACATCAAAATATGTTTGATAAAGCCGATATCCGTTTTACCGATAGTAGTATATAATAGTTCCTCCGAGATCAGGGTTCAGGGTGTGGTGCCGAAAGCGGAGCCACATCTCTGACGTCACGTCCATCTCTGACGTCACGGCGGCCATCTTGGATGAGCGTAACGGGACACAACGTAACGGGACACAACGTAACGGGACATAACGTAACGGAACAAGTAGATCACTGTGACCCTTTTTGATCCGCCATCATTAAATCGAGCGCCCCACTCATTATGACGAAATTTTCGTCTCTGTCGCCATATTGATTTTTTTATGTTCCACTGGAGGCCGACATCTTGGATACCGTCGACTTTGTTTCAGCTGTTTGTTCCTAGATAGCGCCAGCGTTGCTCTTGACTTTTTTCTGTTCCACTGGAGGCCGCCATCTTGGAAACCGTCGACTTTGTTTCTGTTGTTTGTTCCCAGATAGCGCCAGCGGCGCTCTTGATTTTTTTTCTGTTCCACTGAAGTCCGCCATCTTGGATACCGTCGAATATGTTTCTGCTGTTTGTTCCTAGAGAGCGCCAGCGTCGCTCTGTCTCGTCACATAAGGTCGATGTTCCATTACCTACCATGGCTATTATGGTCTTTATCGACATATAAAAAAATTTTTTATGAAAAATATATCGGAAGCGCTGAGATTCGAACCAGCGCAGCTCTGATAATAGGTTGGAAAACATACGCCTTTAACTGCTCGGCCATCGAGACATTTAACAAACTGAAAATTAAATAAGGTATATATAAAAATAACATGCATATTCGGACCTGTAATTTTTTTTTAATTTAAAGTAATAATATCATCACCTGTTCGAGACAGAACCGCCATCATGGATTATGAGGTCACCGTTGCAGTTTCCGTTACGGTCGCCATCTTTAAAATCATTATTTATTATCCTAATTTAATGATTTTTTTAATTTATAAAAAAAATTCACTTAATAAAATTTTAATAAATTTTTTAAAAAAAACATACTTTTACAACACGGAGTTCAGAGTCCTCGGTTCGAACCCGACGAGTGCAAAAAAAATAAAAATGATGACCGATCCTTCCCCTGCGGTGGTTGCTGACATACTGACTCCCGCCACTTTTTTTCAAAGCATATATATCGCCAGAGAGCATGACAAGATGTCCGCCATCTTGAAAATCCGTAATTTTAATGCTAGAGATTCGGGAAAAAATTAAAAAATCATAAAAAAAATTAATCAAACTAATTAAATAATAAAAAATCCTTAAAACCACCGTTGCCCTTTTCGTGACAGCTGCCATTTTGAAATCACCTGCTGGAGGTCACCATCTTGTTTTCGTCCGCTAGAGTGTGCTGATACCATCTTAGTAAAATTATCTGGTCACCACACCTTTGACCTTGAACTTGAAAATTGACCTTGACCTTGAAATTTGACTTTGACCTTGATATTTGCCCTTGACCTTGAAATTTGCCCCTGACCTTTTAATTTGACTTTGTCCTTGAAATTTGACTTTGTCCATGTCGACTATCATGGATCCGACATTTTATGTTCAGTACATACTACCAGGAGCTACCACCTGCTGGAGTACACCATCTTGTGTGTGTACTCGTATTATAGAGTACATTTCCATCTGAATCATTTTATTTTAACCCGCTATAGTGCAGTAATCATTAATTATTATTGCTGTGACACCCGCCATCTTGAAAATCCGTAATTATTTAGCTAGAAATTCGAGAAAAGTTCCAAAATCATTAAATAAATCACTCATTAATTTACATATTGATTCGACCCGCTCCTGTCCTCGGTTTGATACCCGATCGATGCAATAATGTTTAATTTTATGTAAAAAATAATAATTTAAATAAACCATGTTCAAAATTCATTAAATAAATTGTCAATAAATATAATGATTGATTAGATCGAATAAGGTCCTTGGTTTGACCCCTGGTCGATACAAAACAACTTTAATTTTAAAAAATACCACAAAAGTGACAGGTTTGAGAAATAAAAACACCGTAAGTTCTTTTAAAAAATTTTATTACATAAACTCAACACAACTACAAGTAAAAAAAAACACAGACAAAGTACTAAAGTCTTGTGGATTTCTCGATTTAAACAGACTTCTTATTGTACGGACCAAGCCTTTTACATGACTTTAAATGTTTATCCGATTCGTTCATCACCGCAGCCAGAGACGGACTGAAGTTCATATCACTTATATAGTCTCATTAGCCGATACAACACATGAGTCAAATCAATAACCATGTTCATTATACTTCTCGGAGCAATTTTTATAATGACGATGTAAGCTGTCGAGACGTGAAATTAGTTTACCGCACTTATTGCACTGAAATTGTATTCGTTTCAGTAAATTATTCGGACAACTGCTTCTTTCATGTCTGCGAGCATTTGAGGTGATGGTAAATGATGCGTCACAGTATTTGCACTGACGCAATGTACGCTCTTCATTAGTGGAAGTATTCAATGCTGATGAAACTTCAGCGGATAGTGGAACAGCACATATCGTAGTCTCCTCCAGTATTGTCATCGGCGTTGCGAACGGGATCTGCTCCAACATCGTCGGCGTTGACGTCATGGTTCCCGCAGTCGATGGTACAACCTCCATCGAGTTCTTCGTTAAAGTCGGTAAAGATGCCATCCAAGTCTCCAAAACAGGCAATTACACGACTTATTAACCAGAAGAAACAAACTAGGAGATCCGTACACCGTCGACGGCAGTAACAAACTGATCGTCCTGCTGTCTAGGACTCGCCTATATACATGCACCATATGGAATAATACGCTAGTCAAATCAAGAACCATCTACAATAATACTAGAGTCAAAACAACATTAAAAATAGAAGGACCATCAACGAAAGGCAGCACATTTGGAAGCACCGACAGCGAAAAGGCAGCACATTTGGAAGCACCGACAAAGAAAAGGCAGCACATTTGGAAGCACCGACAACGAAAAGGCAGCACATTTGGAAGCACCGACAACGAAAAGGCAGCACATTTGGAAGCACCGACAACGAAAAGGCAGCACATTTAGAAGCACCGACAACGAAAAGGCAGCACCATCATCGAAAAGGCAGCGCATTTTGAAGCACCGACAACGATAAGGCAGCACCGTCATCGAAAAGGCAGCACATTTGGAAGCACCGACAACGAAAAGGCAGCACATTTAGAAGCAACGACAACGAAAAGACAGCACATTTGGAAGCACCAACAACGAAAAAAGGCAGCACATTTGGAAGCACCGACAACGAAAAGACAGCACATTTGGAAGCACCATCAAAAAAAAAGGAAGCACATACGAAAGCTCCATCAAAAATATGAGGCACATTTGGAAGCACAAGTTACAAGAACTAAGTCTTAGTTAGAAATCAGAATACAAGAAATAAAAACATTAAATTTTTATAATTGAAATTATTTATTTCTTTACATTATACAAATGCAAGTAAAACATGCCATTATTGTATGTAGCCAGCTTTCCTCAGTTCTTTGAGTATGAAGGATATTTCTTTGATGCACGAATAGTTTCCTGCACAAAGCGAGCCATGTAGAAGTCTTAGCCGGTCAACCAATACGTTTGGATCTTTCCATGATGTGTAATCAATCTCCTCTACCACCATTTTCCTTGTACGTTTATAATAAGTATTATGATCTCTGGTGTCTTCCGTTTTAACACCAGCCTCAGGGTAACTTTCATTATCGAGACAGTGATCATCACAAGCTTTATCAGATTTATTTAATATATCACGACGTTTCCATCGTTTCGGTCTCAGGACACCGACACATTCTTCGATATTGGCAGCTTTAGGTGCTTCATCACAGTCTATGTCTTTGTCAACAGCCTCAGAGTCACTGTAACAATCACCGTAGAAGGCATCGTCTTCATGCTTCCTTTTTAGGAATCCATCATTTTTACAAAGTAGGAAAGATCTACTTGAATTCGGCTGTATTATAGTCTCACTTTTCACGTTAAGGATTCTTCCATTGTCTTCATTCTTCCATAAATCATCAACCTCCTTCAATTTAAGTTCTTTGTCGAGATCGGAAGAACCAGGAACATTATTATCGTAATGCAGATCACTCTTCCGTAGTCTAGTAGATTCATCGTTGTCCTCTAGCTTGTACGCAGGCTTGACGTTACAAGTTCTGCCATGTCTTTTTAAGCTCTCTCTCCGCGTAAACGACTTGCTACATCGAACCCAACTTATCATATTGCGTAGTGGATTTTTAACACAGTCATACTTCTCTGTTGTCTTCCATTCTTTCTCAAGATAAATTCTTTGCTGCAAAACTTACACTTGTGTTCTTTCGATACAGCGTCCGATCCCAAATTGGGATTCATATTAGTTACTGAGACTAATGTCAGATACCAATTTTGCGTTTTTTTTTTTTTTTAAATAAAACTTTTACTTAAATAGAAATGTTTTCATATTTCATCAGCGAGAATTAATATATCTCATTCAAAGGTACTTGATGCATGTAGTTCTGCTTTTCAACAACAGATGTCGCCACATGTTGCTTGCAGGTAAATAATATTTAGTTATTTTATGCGGGATGCGGGATGCTCACTAACGATCGCAAAAGAAGGATGGCTTCGCTAGACACCAAGGAGAAGAAATTTCTTCTTGTACGTTAAAGCTTCACAGAAGTCTCATGATATATTATTTGACCGAGTAATGATTTTTTTTTTGTTTCCACCTGATAAAATCCTTCATGCACAGATCAACTTCTCATCTGTAACCAGAAGCACTCGGAGAATACCATCAGATGTCTAGTAAGGAATAATCAGAAGTACTAAGAGAAAACCATAAAAAATATTGTCAAGAATAATAAGGAGCACGCGGAGAAAACCACCATAATATTGTCAAGAATAATAAGGAGCACGCGGAGAAAACCACCATAATATTGACAAGAATAATCAGCACACGGAGAAAACCACCACAATATTGACAAGAATAATCGGGAGCACACGGAGAAAACCACCAAAAGTTTTCTTTGATATCATAAAATTACAGAAAAAAATTTAATAAAAAATTTAAAATAAATACAAAAAAAGTACAAAATCAAATTCTACTAGCTTGTGAACTTATCATTGACGTGCAAAGTTAGAGTTCTAGTACAAGCCAGAATTTGATTTTATATTTTTTTGTATTTATTTTAAATTTTTTATTAAATTTTTTTCTGTAATTTTATGATATCAAAGAAAACTTTTGGTGGTTTTCTCCGTGTGCTCCCGATTATTCTTGTCAATATTATGGTGGTTTTCTCCGTGTGCTGATTATTCTTGTCAATATTATGGTGGTTTTCTCCGCGTTCTCCTTATTATTCTTGACAATATTATGGTGGTTTTCTCTGCGTGCTCCTTATTATTCTTGACAATATTTTTTATGGTTTTCTCTTAGTGCTTCTGATTATTCCTTACTAGACATCTGATGGTATTCTCCGAGTGCTTCTGGTTACAGATGAGAAGTTGATCTGTGCATGAAGGATTTTATCAGGTGGAAACAAAAAAAAATCATTACTCGGTCAAATAATATATCATGAGACTTCTGTGAAGCTTTAACGTACAAGACGAAATTCCTTCTCCTTGGTGTCTAGCGAAGCCATCCTTCTTTTGCGATCGTTAGTGAGCATCCCGCATCCCGCATAAAATAACTAAATATTATTTACCTGCAAGCAACATGTGGCGACATCTGTTGTTGAAAAGCAGAACTACATGCATCAAGTACCTTTGCATGAGATATATTAATTCTCGCTGATGAAATATGAAAACATTTATATTTAAGTAAAAGATCTAATTTAAAAAAAAACGCAAAATTGGTATCTGACAATAGTCTCAGTAACTAATATGAATCCCAATTTGGGATCGGACGCTGTATCGAAAGAACACAAGTGTAAGTTTTGCAGCAAAGAATTTATCTTGAGAAAGAATGGAAGACAACATGAGAAGTATGACTGTGTTAAAAATCCACTACGCAATATGATAAGTTGGGTTCGATGTAGCAAGTCGTTTACGCGGAGAGAGAGCTTAAAAAGACATGGCAGAACTTGTAACGTCAAGCCTGCGTACAAGCTAGAGGACAATGCTGAATCTACTAGACTACGGAAGAGTGATCTGCATTACGATAAAAATGTTCCTGGCTCTTCCTATCTCGACAAAGAACTTAAATTGAAGGAGGTTGATGATTTATGGTAGAATAAAGACAATGGAAGAATACTTAACGTGAAAAGTGAGAATACATTCCAGCCGAATTCAAGTAGATCTTTCCTACTTTGTAAAAATGATGGATTCCTAAAAAGGAAGCATGAAGACGAGGAAGACACTTCGACATCATCAACATCGAATTCTTACGGTAATTTGGGTGAAGACGATGCCTTCTACGGTAATTGTTACAGTGACTCTGAGACTGTTGACAAAGACATAGACTGTGATGAAGCACCTAAAGCTGCCAAGATCGAAGAATGTGTCGGTGTCCTGAGACAGAAATGATGGAAACGTCGTGATATATTAAATAAATCTGATCAAGCTTGTGATGATCACTGTCTCGATAATGAAAGTTACCCTGAGACTGGTGTTAAAACGGAAGACACCAGAGATCATAATACTTATTATAAACGTACAAGGAAGATGGTGGTAGAAGAGATTGATTACACATCATGAAAAGATCCAAACGTATTGGTTGACCGGCTAAGACTTCTACATGGCTCGCTTTGTGCAGGAAACTATTCGTGCATCAAAGAAATGTCCTTCATACTCAAATAACTGAGGAAAGCTGGCTACATACAATAATGGCATGTTTTACTTGCATTTGTATAATGTAAAGAAATAAAATAATTTCAATTATAAAAATTTAATGTTTTTATTTCTTGTATTCTGATTTCTAACTAAGACTTAGTTCTTGTAACTTGTGCTTCCAAATGTGCTTCATATTTTTGATGGAGCTTCCGAATGTGCTTCCTTTTTTTTTTAATGGTGTTTCCAAATGTGCTGCCTTTTTTCGTTGTCGGTGCTTCCAAATGTGCTGTCTTTTCGTTGTCGGTGCTTCTAAATGTGCTGCCTTTTCGTTGTCGGTGCTTCCAAATGTGCTGCCTTTTCGTTGTCGGTGCTGCCTTATCGTTGTCGGTGCTTCCAAATGTGCTGCCTTTTCGATGACGTTGCTGCCTTTTCGTTGTCGGTGCTTCTAAATGTGCTGCCTTTTCGTTGTCGGTGCTTCCAAATGTGCTGCCTTTTCGTTGTCGGTGCTTCAGAATGTGCTGCCTTTTCGTTGATGGTCCTTCTATTTTTAATGTTGTTTTAACTCTAGTATTATTGTAGATGGTTCTTGATTTGACTAGCGTATTATTCCATACGGTCAATTAATATAAGCGAGTCCTAGACAGCAGGATGATCAGTTTGTTACTGCCGTCGACGGTGTTCGGATTTCCTAGTTTGTTTCTTCTGGTGCATACGTCGTGTAATTGCCTGTTCTTGAGACTTGGATGGCATTTTTACCGACTTAAACGACGAACTCGATGGAGGTTGTACCATCGACTGCGGGAACCATGACGTCAGCGCCGACGATGTTGGAGAAGATCCCGTTCGCAACGCCGATGACAATACTGGACGAGACTACGATATGTGCTGTTCCACCATCAGCTGAAGTTTCATCAGTATTGAATACTTCTACTTATGAAGAGCGTACATTGCGTCAGTGCAAATACTGTGACGCATCATTTACCATCACCTCAAATGCTCGCAGACATGAAAGAAGCAGTTGTCCGAATAATTTACTGAAACGAATACAATTTCAGTGCAATAAGTGCGGTAAACTAATTTCACGTCTCGACAGCTTACATCGTCATTATAAAAATTGCTCCGAGACGTATAATGAACATGGATATTGATTTGACTCATGTGTTGTACCGGCTAATGAGACTATATAAGTGCTATGAACTTCAGTCCGTCTCTGGATGCGGTGATGAACGGATCGGATAGACATTTAAAGTCATGTAAAAGGCTTGGTCCGTACAATAAGAAGACTGTTTACATCGAGAAATCCACAAGACTTTAGTACTTTGTATGTGGTTTTTTTTTACTTGTAGTTGTGTTGAGTTTATGTAATAAAATTTTTTAAAAGAACTTACAGTGTTTTTATCTCTCAAAACTGTCACTTTTGTGGTATTTTTTAAAATTAAAGTTGTTTTGTATCGACCAGGGGTCAAACCAAGGACCTTATTCGATCTAATCAATCATTATATTTATTGACAATTTATTTAATGAATTTTGTACATGGTTTATTGAAATATTATTTTTTACATAAAATTAAACATTATTGCATCGATCGGGTATCGAACCGAGGACAGGAGCGGATAGAATCAATATGTAAATTAATGAGTGATTTATTTAATGAATTTTGGAACTTTTCCCGAATTTCTAGCTAAATAATTACGGATTTTCATGATGGCGGCCAAATTTCAAGATGGCGGGTGTCACAGCAATAATAATAAATGATTACTGCACTCTAGCGGGTTAGAATAAAATGATCCAGATGGAAATGTACTCTATAATACGAGTACACACACAAGATGGTGTACTCCAGCAGGTGGTAGCTCCTGGTAGCATGTACTGAACATAAAATGTCGGATCAATGATTGTCGACAAGGACAAAGTCAAATTTCAAGGACAAAGTCAAATTTCAAGGTCAGGGGCAAATTTCAAGGTCAAGGGCAAATTTCAAGGTCAAGGTCAAAATTCAAGGTTAAGGTCAAGGTCAAATTTCAGGTCAAGGTCAAATTTCAAGGTCAAGGTCAAAGGTGTGGTGACCAGATAATTATACTAACATGGTATCAGCACACTCTAGCGGACGAAAACAATATGGTGACCTCCAGCGGGTGATTTCAAGATGGCAGCCGTCACGAAAAGTGCAACGGTGGTTTTAAGGATTTTTTTATTATTTAATTAGGTTGATTAATTTTTTAATAATTTTTAAATTTTTTCCCGATCTAGAGCATTAAAATTACGGATTTTCAAGATGGCGGACACGACGTCATGCTCACTGGCGATATATATGCTTTGGGAGTCAGTATGTCAGCATATACCGCGGGGGAAGGATCGGTCATCATTTTTATTTTTTTTTGCACTCGTCGGGTTCGAACCGAGGACTCTGAACTCCGTGTCGTAAAAGTATGTTTTTTATAAAAAAAAATTATTAAAATTTTATTAAGTGAATTTTTTTATAAATCTAAAAAAAATTTCAGAAAATAGGATAATAAATAAAGATTTTAAAGATGGCGACCGTAACGGAAACTGCAACAGTGACGTCATCATCCAATATGGCGGAAAACACATCGCCGGAATGTTTGAGAACACAATGACGTCATCCAAAATGGCGGATCCAAGATGTCCTCCGTGATATACTTGTCCCGTTACGTTATGTCCCGTTACGATGTGTCCCGTTACGCTCGTCCAAGATGGCCGACGTTACGACACAATCCAATATGGCTGACCGACAATCTTCAATCCAGCGCCTGGCGCCTGTGCCCGGCGCCCCTTTATATACTACTACCGATTATGTTGTTTCTTTCCTAAACCTGTTAAAAAAATATATATATAATATATTTTATTTTAAACTCCCAAAATAGTAGGATTTTTTAAACCTCAATTGATATAGTTCGCAATCAATTCAACAATTCAATGACACTTCCTAACTTCGCTCATGTAGAAGAGATTCTATTTTATCTGATTTCGCCCGATTGATCGTAAGCTATCTCGTTACGAGGCTCAATCAGCAATGTTTGGCCGCATATTCGGCAGCCAGATATTCGGCTATCAGGCACCAAATTTGGGCGAATATATCGTAACCGATGTCCGGGCAAACAGCTATTTGATTAATCACTATCCCTAACCATACTGATCAAATATAGGTTTCCAAAAAATTAGTACACCACTATAAATTCCAATAACTATTGGGTGTAAGTGAAATTGTATTTAACTATTGCAATATGTGGTGTAGGTTTCACCCTGCGCAGATGTAGATCTAAAAACATCTCGCGGGTGTGAGACTTTCACCACTAACATCAAAATCTCATGTGCGCTGATAAAACGATTTAATCAGAATATGAAGTTTGCTATTTACTCTGGCTACTCTATCAAATTTCGAAATAGCAATAATTATTGAAATTCGAACTTTTTTTTATCTACATGATTGAAAATAAAGCAATAAAAAATAGTGGTAATTTCTAATAGAAATATTTATACATCATAAACGAAACTGGATAGAAAACGCAAAATTAGATAGTTTTAGGTAAGCCAACATATTATTTATTTAATAGATTGTTTTAAATAATACTAGCTGAAATTTTATTGTACAAAAGAGGCACAGTTAATCTGCAGTAGCATTCTCCAAGTGGTTGATTGCGAGGTCCAGCTGTTAAGAGCATTTGTATTAGCTGGTTATATCGAAAGCAAGCCTGTAGGACATTTGATGGGCATGGTGTATGTCTTCGTTGGTCTTGAAGTACAAAGATATGACGGAATCGGAAGACTGAAGTGGACTTCGCAACTCCTTGAAGGTGTAGTAGGTATTCTGCTCATGACCACCACGAGAGAACGAAAAGAAATGTGAATCTCCTACTCTCGGTCTGTGAGTAGTATATAAATGTATGAATTGTCCCTGGTTCATGTTTGTGGTGCCACGTTTCTGACCAAAATATTGTTTTTTGAACTTTGACAAAACAATTTGCAATGCTACATTCCCATTAATTAGTTGTAACTAGTAGAATATTAATTAATAGAATTTTGGTTTTTTTTTTGTACAAATTGATGTATGAGGACTGGGTGAAGTTTGTTCTAGGAGTCTGGTGAATCGAGTTCTTTCTACCGTGGATAAAGGCTGGTTGTCTAGTACAATCATTTGTGCTATTAAATAATGGAACTTCTTGGCTTTTGCGTCATTTACTTCCCTAAAATATTTTCTTTCGGACGTTTAAGTTATACTAATACTGATACAAAGTTGTTCCCCGGATGACTATATGCAATGTAGTAGTCACGACAGCGGCTGCATTGTTATTTAGTGCACGGAATTAACTGGATTTTTTTGTTTTTGTATATTTCATGTTAGAAGTACTAGAAAAAATTTACAAAAGATAATTAAAAATCGAAGAATGGTTTGAAATGATTTTGTTGATATCGTATTGTCTGTGTGTCAGAAGTTAATTCAAAACATATATTTGACATAATAAAAAATTAGGCCAAAAGCATGATGATAACTCTGTTAATTTTTTTTAATGTCGGTACTTTGTTTGCATTATTTAAAAAAAAGACTAATATAGATCTGTTTTGTACATAACTGTTTTTTTTTTCCTTTACTGCAACGTGGAATATAAACACTGCATGACAAATAAACAACAAAACATTTATTGGACAATGCCTACATAAAATTACACCGATAAAAGAGATTTTATTTTCAACATTTTTTATTTTACCTAAACCTGTTAAAATATATATATATAAAATTTATGATAATCTCTTATTGAAATACCAACATTTATTATAACCTTAAATGATATTGTTTGCAATCAAATCAACAAATCAATCAAACACTACATAACATCGCTCAGGAAAAAAAAGATTTAATACACCCGATTCCGCCCGATTGTTCGTGCGACACCTATTTAAGCTCGCTCCTTTCGAGCGTCGATCGGCAATTTTTGGCCGCATATTCGACTATTAGGCTTCACGTTTGGCCGGATATATCGTAACTGATATCCGGCCAAACAGCTATTGTTTCATCACTAGCCCTAACCATACCAATCAAAAAAAGGTTACCAAAAATAAGGATTAACGCTTTAAATTCAAACCAACTGTTAGGTGCAAGTTCAATTGGATTTTCCTGCTGAAATTTAAGGCGTAAGCTTCACCCTGCGCAAATATAGATCTGAAAACATCTCGCTGGTGTGAGACTTACACTACTTACTGCAAACATAACCTGTGCGCTGATGAAAACGTTTTAATAACTATTTGATGTTAGCTATTTACTCTTGCTTTCTTTATAAATTCTTTAAATAAAAACAATTATTTGAAATTGAACATATTTTTCTGTAGTGAAATCAAAATTCAGCAAATAAACGGCAGTAATTTTTTATAATTTAATTTATACATCATTAACTAGAGTGGTTGAAGGAAACCCAAAAATAAATATTTTTTGTTAGCAAACACATAATTTATGTAATAGATAGAATTTATATAGTACGGGTAATATTTAATTAAACAAGAGTGGGAAAGATAATCTGCAGTAAACAAAATTCTCCAATTGGTTCATGCTGAGTTCGAGGTGTGATGAGCAGTTGTATTTGCTGGTTATATTGAATGCCAACTTTTTTATTATTTGATGGGCACGGCGTATATCTTATTTGGACTTGAAATAGCGAGATATGACAGAATTGTAAAAATTAAGTTGACTTCGCAAATCTTCGAAGGTGTAGTAGTCTACGAATCACAAGCACAAAAAGGATAAAAAAAGAATTTGCGAACCTCCTACTCACATTATGTAAATATTATATACATGTATGAACTTACTGTAGGCCCTACTTTTTTCATGTTTAAGGTGCAGAGGTTACGACTAAAAAATTGTTTTTTTAACTTTGACAAATTTCTTTTAATGCAAAATTTGCTTTAACTAATTATATCCAGTAGAATATTAATATTTAGCATTGTGGGTTTTGGTAGTAGAAATAGACGCAAGAGGTCGGGCTGAAGCTTGTTCTAGGAGTCTGGTTAATCGAGTTCTTTCTACTATAATAAATAGCTGGTTGTCTTGTGGAATTATTTTTCTATTAAATAATGGAAATAATTGGCTTTCTTGTCATTTCTTCTCAAATCAATTTCCTTTCGAACATGTCTGTTATAATCAATTTCGTTTTACTTATACTAAAGACAAACTTGTTCCCGGGATGAATAAAGGCATTGTATTGGGCACGATAGCTGCTGGATCTTAATTCAGTGCACTGAATTCAACTGGTTGTTTTGTTTTCATATGATTCTTCATGGCAGATGTACTAGAAAGAATAGGATACATCAACAAAATACTTGTTGATATGTGCTTTATGTAAAGTAAATAAAAATATAAATATCTTTTAAAATACTATTGTTATCGTTTTGTTTGTGTGAGTAATTAATTGATTTAAAACATATGTTTGAAATAAAAAAGTATAAAATTTACACAGGTCACATAAAGAAACCATTCTTGAATTTTTTAAATTTTTATGTCGGTACCAGCCATGCCGTTATTTAAAAAGAAGATAGGACCGTTCTGTTCTGGTATATACCTGCTTTCTTTTCCTTTACTGAAACGAGGAATTTTAACACTGCGTAACAAATAAACGGGAAACCTTTTATTGGTAACTGCTTACATCAAAATATTTCGATAAAGACGATATCCATTTTACCAATTATGTTTATTTTCCTAAACCTGTTAAAAATATATATAAATTATATTTTATTATAAACTCCTCCTATAATAGTAGGATTTTTTATAACCTCAAATGATATAGTTCGCAATCAATTCAACAATTCAATGACACTTCCTAACTTCGCTCATGTAGAAGAGATTCTAATTTATCTGATTTCGCCCGATTGATCGTAAGCTATCTCGTTACGAGGCTCAATCAGCAATGTTTGGCCGCATATTCGGCAGCCAGATATTCGGCTATCAGGCACCAAATTTGGGCGAATATATCGTAACCGATGTCCGGGCAAACAGCTATTTGTTTAATCAATATCCCTAACCATACCGATCAAATATAGGTTTCCAAAAAATCAGTTGACCGCTATAAATTCCAATAACTATTGGGTGTAAGTGAAATTGGTTTTAACTATTGCAATATGTGCTGTTGGTTTCACTCAGCGCCGATGTAGATCAAAAAACATCTCGCTGGTGTGAGACACTACTTACTGCAAACAACACCAGTGCGCTGATGAAAACGTTTTAATAAGTATTTTATATTGGCTATTTACTCTTGCTTGCCCTATTAAATT
The DNA here is from genome assembly GCF_032445375.1 of Bacillus rossius redtenbacheri. Classification (NCBI taxonomy): domain Eukaryota; kingdom Metazoa; phylum Arthropoda; class Insecta; order Phasmatodea; family Bacillidae; genus Bacillus; species Bacillus rossius. The sequence goes on from NC_086331.1 coordinate 19,447,541, forward strand.
AAAAAAAAACTATTATTTACAATTGAACATATTGCAGCAAAAAAAACGGAAGTTATTTCTTATAATTAAATTTATACATCATAAACTAGAGTGATTAAACGAAACCCAAAAATAAATAGTTTTTGTTAGCAAACCCATAATTTATATGAAAATTGTATTTATATAATACTGGCTATTATTTAATTAAACAAGAGTGGGACAGATAATCTGAAGTAGACAGCATTCTCCAAGTGGTTGATGCTGAAGTCCGGCTGTGATGCGCAGTTGTATTTGCTGATTAGATCGAATGCCAATTTTTTTAACATTTGATGGGCATGGCGTATGTCTTCGTTGGTCTTGAAGTAGCAAGATACGACAGAATCGTAAAAATGAAGTGGACTTCTCAACTCTTCGAATGTGTAGTATTCTACGAATCACAAGCACGAAAAAAGATTTAAAAAAATTGCGAACCTCCTACTCTCGGTCTGAATATAGTATATACATGTATGAACTAACTGTCCCTGGTTCAGGTTTGAGGTGCCGAGGACACAACAAAAATATTATTTTTTGAACTTAGACAAAAAAAAATTTAATGCGAAATTCGCTTTAATTAATTATATCCAGGAGAATATTAATATTTAGCATTGTGGGTTTTGGTAGTAGAAATAGACGCAAGAGGTCGGGCTGAAGCTTGTTATAGGAGTCTGGTTAATCGAGTTCTTTCGACTATAAACAATGGCTGGTTGTCTTGTGCAATTATTTTTCTATGAAATAATGAAAATTCTTGGCTTTCTTGTCATTTCGTCACAAATCAATTTCCTTCCGAACATCTCTGTTATAATAAATTGCGTTTTACTTATACTAAAGACAAACTTGTTCCCGGGATGAATAAAGGCATTTTGTTGGGCACGATAGCTGCTGGATCTTAATACAGTGCACTGAATTCAACTGGTTGTTTTGTTTTCATATGATTCTTCATGGCAGATGTAGGTACTAGAAAGAAAATGATACATCAAAAAAGTTCTTGTTTAAACGTGCTTTACGAAAAGTATTAAAAAATATAAATATCGCTTAAATGATTTTTTGTTATCGTATTGTTTGTGTGAGTCATAATTTTATTTAAAAATTATGTTTGATATGAAACCGTTTAAAATTTGCACCGATAACATTAAGAATGAATTCTTGAATTTTTTAATTTTTATGTCGGTACTAGCCTCGCGTTATTTAAAAATGAATATAGGACCGTTCTTTTTGGTATATACCTGCTTTGTTTCCCTTTACTGCAGCGAGGAATTTTATCACTGCGTAACAAACAAACAGGAAACCTTCTATTGGTAACTTCTTACATGAAAGTATTTCGATAAAGTCGATATCCGTTTTACCGATTATTTTTTTCGTTCCTAAACCTGTTAAAAATATATATATATAAAATTGGTTGTCTGTAAGTCGGTTTACGGACGATAGTTTAACGTGACAACGTCATAACAAAACATTGATGAAATCATTGATCCAGAAGAAAAGGAACTATCATATTCGGCCTGAGACTGAGCCGTAATAGGTTTTTGCAACCAAACCATTTAGGCATTAAAAATATTATATTCTTTGAGGAAGAATTTGTTTTTAATTGTTCTATCTTTTGTATGATAAAATCTACCTCTGCATACTTTGATGAATAAAATTGAATCATTTTTATTGAATTATCACTATTTTGTATGGATACAAAGGAGTGAAATGAAATGTACAATTTAATTAATAAATTTACTTTTATTTCCATTCATAAATTCAAATATATTTATTACTTTTGAAATGTTACATGCGCCGTATTTATTTTTACAAGTACAAAAAAAATTCGCACCTGCCGTGATTCGAACCGACAACCTTACGATAAGAAGATAGCGCCGCTGACCGCTTAGCCACGAAGCCATATTTGATAATTAGTAGTTTCAGATGGTATATATAGATTTATAAAAATTTCGTTCACGGTAGGGGAATAATATGATTTCGTTTTTATAACTCGATTTTATAACAAATACGCATCCCAAATACACCAAACTTATTTATAATATGTTACAATATTTTTTAAAACATTGTGCAATAGGTCCCGGTTGTAATTTGAATTATTATGTGTAACTGTAAAACACCATTGTTGGTTCAAAACATATTTGAATATTCAACATTACTTTTAAATAACCGTACCGATTGTGCTGAAAATTGGTGGACGATCGTTAAATTACATAATATTAATAATTCAAACGACGAAAATATGATTGAAAAGTCAAATCGATGGTCGTTCCAATCGAGTGGAAGAGAGATGCCACGCATGCGTACAATGAGCAAACAGGACATCCATCCGTAGTGGGACATCCGTAGTGGGACACTTTTTCGTGCGTGCAGCCGGCGTTCATCGATTTATTAGACGTTGTCACGTCAAAAATATTTTATAGTAAAGTCCTCCCAAAATAGTAGGATTTTTATAACCTCAAATGATATAGTTTGCAATCAATTCAACAATTAAATGACACTTCCTAACTTCGCTCATGTAGAAGAGATTCGAATTCATTGGATTTCGCCCGATTGTTCGTGCTGACACCTACATAAGCTATCTCGTTACGAGGCTCAATCAGCAATGTTTGGCCGCATATCCGGCAGCCAGATATTCGGCTATCATGCACCTAATTTTGACGGATATATCGTAACTGATATCCGGGCAAACATCTATTTGTTTAATCACTATTCCTAACCATACCGATCAAAAATAGGTTTCCAAAAATTTAGTTGATCGCTATAAATTACAATAACTATTGGGTGTAAATGAAATTGGATTTAACTATTGCAATATGTGGTGTTGGTTTCACCCTGCGCAGATGTAGATCTAAAAACATCTCGCTGGTGTGAGACTTTCACCATTAACTGCAAAATCTCCTTGCGCTGATAAATACGATTTAATAAGAGTATGATGTTTGCTATTTACTCTGGCTTACTCTATCAAATTTCGAAATAGCAACAATTATATTTTAGATAGGTTGTTTTAAATAATACTGGCTGAAATTTAAGTGTACAAAAGAGGCACAGTTAATCTGCAGTAGACAGCATTCTCCAAGTGGTTGATTGCGAGGCCCAGCTGTGATGAGCAGTTGTACCTATATGCTGGTTATATTGAATGCCATCTTTTTTATCATTGGATGGGCATGGCGTATATCTTCGTTGGTCTAGAAATAGCAAGATACGACAAAATCGTAAGAATGAAGTGGACTTCGCAAATCTTCGAAGGTGTAGTAGTCAGGGCGTCACAAGCACGAGAGAGAAAGAAAGGAGTGGCGAACCCCCTACTCTCGGTCTGTGAGTAGTATATACAGTGTGAACTGTCCCTGGTTTATGTTTGAGGTTCCTACCAAAATATTGTTTTTTGAACTAAGACAAAAAATTTTAAATACTACATTTGCTTTAATTAGTTGTAATCAGTAAATCATTAGTTATTCGTATTTTGGGTTTTTGAGTATAGAAATAGACGCAAGAGGGCTTCGATAGGCTTCAAGGAGAAAGGAATTCGTCTCGAATGATAGTGTTCTCAGCTGTTTTATTTTATAGTGATCGACTGAGTAAGGAATAATTTTGTTTAATTCCTGTTAAAAGGGTATAATTATAATATTTATATCATGTTGTATTCACCAATTAAATGAAACTTAATATAAGGTCAAAGGTCAAATTCGTCCGAAATACATGTGACGTCACCATTCAAGATGGCGTTCTCTCATTGACTCGCCCCTCGCACCACAATCTGTATAGTGATGGGGAGAGTAATGAATAAATTGGAATATAAGATTGGAGAAGGAAATATGAAGACCATGCTATTTTCTAATGAAGTGATTGATGATTTAGGGAGAAAAAGAAGATGAAGGGCAAGAGCAGAGGAAATTTGGTATATGATTCTACACTAAACCTATTGAAGTGATGGGCATAACCAGGAACAAAAATTAAGTTAGATAATACATTGAATTAGATGGTGTTGAGTTAAAACAGCTAAAAACTTTCAAGTATGCAGAAAGTGTATTGGAGGAAGGGGGCAAAAACAAGGAAAAATTATAAGGCGATGACAACAATTTCGGATGCATTCTACAAGTGATAGTTTTTAATATGGAAGAGGGAGGTGCCATAATAAGAAGAAACGAGTGTTGTACAATACCTAATTTGTGCCCATAGTCACTCATGGAGTAGTGACTTGGACTGTAGATAAAAGACATGCTGGGAAGATCAGAGCAACAGAAATAAAGATTATGAGAAGTACGAGACGAGACAGGATCAGGAATGAGGTAGTAAAAGCAATAGCAAGAGTACAGTACTTGAATAACATCATTGAGTAAGCGAGTTTCATATTGTTACGAACGCAAGCAGGGCCGCGGCTCGCTCTTGTTCGGAGCTGGCTGGCGGCCCCGCACGGCCACTGACGTCACGTGACCGCCGCAAGGTGAGGCGTGCCGCGCCGCCTGGCGGATTACAAGGGTCGTCGTCACCTCCCTCCTCCCCACCGCACCCCACACGACGCTCTGTCTCGGCGTCGTTACCTGACACCTGGCAGCTTCGGGAATTCCGCGGGCGGTCACGCGAGCTGGCGACGCTTTTCTCGACAATTCTGGCGTCGGGTCGGCGCGGAATGACCCGACTGGCCCCAGCCGCGCTCGTCACTTCTAGAAGTGGCGCCTGGGCCTATATAAGCCTGTACACCGGTCTCGGCGACTGTTCCTGGGCGATGAGTTCTTCGGTGAGCGAGTTTCTCGGCGTTAGTTGGGTGGTGAGAGTATCGCGGTTGCGACGAGAGATCCGAGCAAAGCGTCGAGTGGACCTCGGCGAAGGGAAGTGCGACGGCGGCGATGAAGTGCAGCGACGGAGTGCAGCGACGGAGTGCAGCGACGGAGGCCTGCGAATGAGGTTCACAATGGGTGCTCCGGTGAGAGTTGCGCCATAGGTGCGGCCCGGCGAGTTGTGTGGTGTGTAAAAAGCGAGTGACTGTTGAATATACATTTTTAAGTGTAATTGATTACTAGGCATTTTAAGAAGATTATTTTTAAGTTATGTAAATATTGACAATCAATGAACCTGTGTAGTAAAATCTTTAATTGGGCTATCCATTTACGAACCCAGTAGTTTCCCCACGACGATTATTGTTTTAATAATCATAACAATATTATAAATACCTTTTCTGAGAATGCAAAAAGAGAGGCAGTCTAGGAAAATGATGGTGCTGAAGTACACAGTAGAAAACAGCCCCCAAGAAACATCAAGGAGGAGATGGGAAAAGCAGATAATTAAAACTGCTGGAGAGAGGAGAAGACTGGAATAAAGTGAATAAAAAGGGGAATCGTAGAAAGTCATTGGAAGACAGAGAAGTATGGGTTTTAAAGAACAGAGACACATTACACAGAAAAAGGAGAATTTAAGTGACCCTTACTTCGATGACGTTTCGATTGTGTTTATTGGATATGTTAAGTTTATTCAATATGACAATGTTACTGCCTATGAGCTGGGAGCAAGAGAATGAGAATCAATGCGCATGTTTTCGCTTCTACTCCTTTCCGTTTAGCGTTACCTTGGTTGTCACACAGACGGTCATTCCAATCTGCTGCATTCCCATTCTCTAATTTGCTTTAAAATTTATTAGGATTATACCAAGCAGTTGGAAGAAATTATTTTTTATGGATTTAAAAAAATTAATTACATAATTAGGGACATATTTAAGAAGATTTTTATGCACGTGATCAGTAAATCATTCTTAAGAAAAACCAAATAGAATATATATTTTTTAAGTCGATTTGGAAAAATCAATGCTGATTACTTATTACTTAACCAAAAATATTTACTGTCCTCTGAAATTTTTGTAGACTGATAGTCAAGAAGACATTTTTCATGTGATTATATTTTGGCGTATCTCGATGCACCGCTCACCAACTTCTCCAAAAGGCCTTGAAAAATCGCCTGGTTATTACAGGTGCAGATTTTGATCCGTCGGTCCACACTGCACACAATTCCGTGGATTTGCTTCGATGCAGCTTCATCCAACACTTCAAATTCTGCCTTCCCGTGGTAGCCAGGCCTGCAGCCACCTTGTACGGATTCAATTGAAGTGATGTGTCTGTAAAACTTCTAATCTCTATTATTGGCAATTCACAATTAATCAAGTTATTTGAAACATGTAGTAGTACACATTTTGAATTATATACATTTTAGAAAGATGACTATCTTAACTGTAACCTCGTTACATGTAAATCATAATAAGTTGTTTTATAATGTTTGTCATGCGTTAGGCTTCCGCATGAGGTGCCGTATGTGCCGACCGCCTTCTAGGATTTTGGCGTCATTGCGACCATCTTGGATAACCTTTACCTTGAACCTTGACCTTGACCTTCAAAATTAGCACAATTTCATTAAAAAATTCAAGGTTTTAGGAAATAAAATTCCACAAAATAATCTCAAATAATTTGACAAATAAAAAAATTCTGTACTTTGAAGGAAAAATTCCATTTTTGAGCAAAACATTTCAGTTTGAATTGTCAAAAATGTCAATGACTTAAAAATTCCTAAAAACAGTTTAGGAGTCCTAAAGCAAGCCTCCCTAAGCTGGCTGGGTATTGACCTTAACAATTAGGGTACATGGCAGCCATTTTAAATTTTGACATAACTGTTGCAATTATCTTTGTCAGCCATCTTGCTATACTATATTATTTATGCTAGAAAAAGGGGACTTAACATTCATAAAAAATATTATTTCAAAACACCATTGCACTTATCATTACGGTCAAAATATGGGATTCTGGAAATGTTGCATGTTTTGGTATGCCTGTCATCTTAAAAGTGTATGACCTCAGCTTTGCAGTTTAGTTACGACGACATCTTGGATACTAAAATGTATCATTTTCGTTACGACCACAATTTTGAAAACCAAATTTTTTATGCTAGAAAATCGGGAAGATATTAAAAATTCATAAAAAAATTAAAATGTAAATAAAAGCAAATCACGATCTATGATTATTAAGTAACATCCGTCAAATTGAATAACCGATGCTATCATAAAAATTAGGAAAAAATATGAATTTATATTAAAGTCAATTAATTAGACAGTTAAAAAATCACATCATGGAGTACTCGGTTCGAACCGGGTGAGAGCAAAATAAAATAAATGATTACAGAACCTTCCTCCATGGAAGCCACCGACAGACTGACATAACATCACTAATGTCAAGGCATACATATCGCCAGCTATTATGATGACACGTCCGCCATCTGGTTGTAGTCTGCTAGAGTGTACTGCCACAAAGTTAGATTAATGTTTACCCACTAAAGTGCAGTAATCATTTATTTTACATGGCTCCCACCATCTTGAAATTCTGACACCACCTTGTAAATTCGTTATTATTAAGCTATAATTTCGGGAATATTACTTAAATTGATTAAAAAAATCTTCAATTAATATACTGATTAATTCGAACAGTTTCTGTCATCTTTTCGAAACTTGATCGATTCAAATATGTTAATTCTATGTATAAAAAACTCTAATATATTAAAATATGGTAAAAAGGCCTAAAGGAGGCTCGAATTCCTCTACCAGCCTCTATTAAGCTGATGATGACATATTGACCACCATCTTGAAACTTCGTAATAATTAACCTAGAAATTCCTTAAAAAATCCAAAATTCATCAAAAGAAGCACCTGTTCTGCTTGGTGTCATCAAGAAAAGTACAAATGTCATTCAACTCTCTAAATTAATTTAGATAATAGTCGTATTGCAATGTTCCACGAAATGCCGATTTTGCCAAGTTGAATTTACTCATTACTCTATTTGTAAAGAATATCTCCTCAGTAGTATGTAAATGGGGCTACGAGATCAGGCTTCAGGCTGTGGTGGTGGTGTCGGCGTCCGCCATCTTGGATTGTGACGTCACGGCGGCCATCTTGGATTGTGACATCACGGCGGCCATCTTGGATAAGCGTAACGTGACACTTTTTCGTGCGTGCAGCCGGCGTAACGGTCCACAGCGTAACGGGACACAACGTAACGGGACATAACGTAACGGGACAAGTATATCACAGCGTCCATCTTGAATCCGCCATTTTGTATGACGTCATTGTGTGTTCTCGAAAATTCCGGTGATGTGTTTTCCGCCATTTTGAATTATGACGTCACCGTTGCAATTTTCGTTACGGCCGCCATCTTTAACTTTTTTATTTATTATCCGATTTTAACGATTTTTTTTTAAATTTATAAAAAAATTCACTTAATATAAATTTAATAAATTATTTATAAAAAATTACATAAACGACACGGAGTTCGGAGTCCTCGGTTCGAACCCGACAGAGGCAAAAAAAAATAAAAATGGCGACCGATCCAACCCTCACAGTGGACGCAGGCAGACTGACCCCCACCACTTATGTCAATGCACATATACCATCAGGTAGTATGACATCATGTCCGCCATCTTGAAATTCGGACGCCATCTTGAAAATCTTTATTTATTATCCGATTTTAATGAAAAAAATTCCAAAATTCATCAAAAAATTAACGTATTTGAATTCTGTTTGATTATATCGATGCACGTCCTTGGTTCGATTCCCGACGAGAGTAAACAGTCGATCCTTCCTCCATGAAAGCTACCTAGACTGATCTACCACCACCAATACCAAAGTATATACCGTCAACTGGTATGACATCATGTCCGCCATCTTGTCTTCATCTGCTGGAGACCGCCATCTTGTTTTCGTATGCTAGAGTGTGCCGATACCATGTAGTATAATTATCTGGTCACCACACCTTTGACCTTGACCTTGAAATTTGACCTTGACCTTGAAATTTGACCTTGACCTTGAAATTTGACCTTGACCTTGAAATTTGACCTTGACCTTGGAATTTGACCTTGACCTTGAAATTTGACATTGACCTTGAAATTTGACCTTGACCTTGAAATTTGACCTTGACCTTGAAATTGGACATTGACCTTGAAATTTGACCTTGACCTTGAAATTTGACCTTGACCTTTAAATTTGACTTTGACCTTGAAATTTTACTTTGTCCTTGTCGACCATCATGGACCCGACATTTAATGTTCAGTACATGCTACCAGGAGCGACCAACTGCTGGAGTACGTCATCTTGTGTGTGTACTCATATTATAGAGTACATTTACATCTGGTTAATTTTATTTTAACCTGCTACAGTGCAGTAATCATTTATTACCGAGGTGCCCACCACCATCTTGAAATTCGGACGCCATCTTGAAATCATGTAATAATGTAGCTAGAAAAGCGGGAAAAAATCCAAAATTCATCAAAACAATCACTCATTAACTTACAAATCGAATCGATGGATCCCTGTCCACGGTTCGATTCTTGACCAGAGACAGTTGTAACTAATTATTAAATAAATGTTAGGTTCTGTTTTCCATTACCTTTCGCGGAGTTTATTAATCATTCACTCTACGAAAATCAACTCAAGTCAATATACCGGACCAACGAATTAAATCAGTGCCGATTAGCCTATTATGAAAGTCTAATTTTTCATTAATCTGAATAACATATAAGCCGTTCATGTACAAAGCCACACATATAGATCAATTGCCTTCAGTCCATGAGACCGAGTCATGTCATTATCAATCGTATAGGCTAGTCATTTCAGGACCACATGACCTTCGTAATCCATCGTGACATTTTTATACATTCTAAAGGACCAAGTAACCTTGTAAAATATTTTAGTAACACCAAGAGGTGATAAACTAGTAAATATTCAATCACTACATTTTGTACTACGCGCAATCAACAAAAAAGGAAGCACCAACAACGAAAAGACAGCACCACCAACGAAAAGGCAACACATTTGGAAGCACCGACTACGAAAAGGCAGCACATTTGGAAGCACCGACAACGAAAAGGCAGCACATTTGGAAGCACCGACAACGAAAAGGCAGCACCGACAACGAAAAGGCAGCACCGACAACGAAAAGGCAGCACATTTGGAAGCACCGACAACGAAAAGGCAGCACCGACAACGAAAAGACAGCACATTTGGAAGCACCGACAACGAAAAGGCAGCAGCGACAACGAAAAGGCAGCACATTTGGAAGCACCGACAACGAAAAGGCAGCACCGACAACGAAAAGGCAGCACATTTGGAAGCACCGACAACGAAAAGGCAGCGCCGACAACGAAAAGGCAGCACATTTGGAAGCACCGACAAAGAAAAGGCAGCACCGCCAACGAAAAGGAAGCACATTTGGAAGCACCGACAAAGAAAAGGCAGCACCGCCAACGAAAAGGAAGCACATTTGGAAGCACCGACAACGAAAAGGCAGCAGCGACAACGAAAAGGCAGCACATTTGGAAGCACCGACAACGAAAAGGCAGCACCGACAACGAAAAGGCAGCACATTTGGAAGCACCGACAACGAAAAGGCAGCACCGACAACGAAAAGGCAGCACATTTGGAAGCACCGACAAAGAAAAGGCAGCACCGCCAACGAAAAGGAAGCACATTTGGAAGCACCGACAAAGAAAAGGCAGCACCGCCAACGAAAAGGAAGCACATTTGGAAGCACCGACAACGAAAAGGCAGCACCGCCAAAGAAAAGACAGCACATTTGGAAGCACCGACAACGAAAAGGAAGCACCATCAACGAAAAGGCCGCACCGCCAACGAAAAGGAAGCACATTTGGAAGCACCGGCAAAGAAAAGGCAGCACCGCCCACGAAAAGGAAGCACATTTGGAAGCACCGATAAAGAAAAGGCAGCACCGCCAACGAAAAGGAAGCACATTTGGAAGCACCGACAACGAAAAGGCAGCACCATCGACGAAAAGGAAGCACATTAATTTGTCATTGACTGCAATATTCATTGGTTCCAATATTCATTGGCTCCAATATTCATTGGCTCCAATATTCAATGGCTCCAATATTCATTGACTCCAATATTCATTGGCTCCATCAGTCATTGACACCTACAGTCTTTTGGTTCCAAAAGTCTTTTGGCCCCAAATATATTAGGCTAGAATTCTTCGAGCCATGAGGTTACGAGACTACGTGACTACGAATCTTCAAGTTTACGAGACTGCGAGGCTACAGAGCTACGAAGTTTCTAGTACACAGGTTTACATGACTGCGAGGATACAGGACTACAAGTCTGCAAGAGTACTTGACTACGAAGGTACTCGTCTACATGACTCCAGTTACCGCATCTGTCTTCGACAGAATTTTCTCTTTTGCTCCAACTGCTCCATCAGCATTATGTTATAAGATTACAAGGCCTCTTGCTTACGTAGCTTCAAGTCTACGAGCCTCCAATGCATCATGACTACGAGACTACGAGCCATGAGGTTACGAGTCTATGCGATTGCGAGTCTTCTAGGTTACGTGATCGCGAGGCTATAGGACTACGAAGCTTCCAGAACGCATGGTTACGAGACTGCGAGGCTACAATTCTACGAGGTCCCAAGACATCCTGGCTACGCGACTACGAGCCATGAGGTTACGAGACTACGTGACTACGAATCTTCAAGTTTACGAGACTGCGAGGCTACAGAGCTACGAAGCCTCTAGTACACAGGTTTACGTGACTGTGAGGATACAGGACTACCAGTCTGCATGAGTACTTGACTACGAAGCTACTCGTCTACAAGGCTACAATTACAGCATCTGTTTTCGTCAGAATTTTCTCTTTTGCTCCAACTGCACCACCAGCATTATGTTATAAGATTACAAGGCCGCTTGCTTATGTAGCTTCAAGTCTACGAGGATACTTGGATACGTAGCTTCAATTCTACGAGGTCCTAAGACTTCATGACTACGCGACTTCGAGCCATGAGGTTACGAGATTACGTGACTACGAATCTTCATGTTTACGAGACTGTGAGGCTACAGAGCTACGAAGCCTCTAGAAAACGAGTTTACGTGACTGCGTGGATACAGGAATACAAGTTTGCATGAGTTCTTGACTACGAAGCTACTCGTCTACAAGGCTCCAATTGACACATCTGTCTTCGATGGAATTTTCTCTTTTGCTACATCTACGCCATCAGCATTATGTTATAAGATTACAAAGCTACTTGCTTACGTAGCTTCAAGTCTACGAGGCTCCAATACATCATGACTAAGAGACTACGAGCCATGAGGTTACGAGACTATGCGATTGCAAGTCTTCAAGGTTACGTCATCGCGAGGCTATAGGACTACGAAGCTTCCAGAACGCATGGTTACGAGAATGCATGACTAATTGGCCGCATGGCTACGAAACTTTATGTCTCTAACTGACTACAATAGCACTATTCAGTGGTGAGAGTTAATTTATTTCATGCAAAGGTACTTGCTGCAAGCAGTTCCGCTTTTCAACATCAGATGACGTCACGTTTTGCTTGCAGGTAAAATAATATTTATTTATTTTATGCGGGATGCGGGTTGTTCAATATCGATCGCATAAGAAGAATGGCATCGATAGTCTTCAAGGAGAAGGAAGTTCGTCCTTCCTGCTAGTGCTTCTCAGATTTCTCACGGCCCGCCATATTGGATTGCGACGTCACGGCTGCCATCTTGGATGGGTGTGACTTTGACCTTTGACCGAAACCGCAGGAATGATCGCAAGCACTCGGATTAATCATCAAAATATTGATAAGAATAATCAGGAGCACACGGAGAAAACCATCATAATATTGGCAAGAATAATCAGGAGCACACAGAGAAAAACGACACACGATTTCTTTGATATCATAAAATTAAAGAAAAAAATATTTAAAAATAAAAATAAATTAATAAAAAATTTAAAATAAAAACAAAAAATACATAAACAGATTCTGCTAGCTTGTAAACTTATCATTGTTGAGCAAAGATAGAGTTCTAGTACATGCCAGAATTTTATGTATTTTTTGTTTTTAGTCACGTAAACTCGTTTTCTAGAGGCTTCGTAGCTCTGTAGCCTCACAGTCTCGTAAACATGAAGATTCGTAGTCACGTAATCTCGTAACCTCATGGCTCGAAGTCGCGTAGTCATGAAGTCTTAGGACCTCGTAGAATTGAAGCTACGTATCCAAGTATCCTCGTAGACTTGAAGCTACATAAGCAAGCGGCCTTGTAATCTTATAACATAATGCTGGTGGTGCAGTTGGAGCAAAAGAGAAAATTCTGACGAAAACAGATGCTGTAATTGTAGCCTTGTAGACGAGTAGCTTCGTAGTCAAGTACTCATGCAGACTGGTAGTCCTGTATCCTCACAGTCACGTAAACCTGTGTACTAGAGGCTTCGTAGCTCTGTAGCCTCGCAGTCTCGTAAACTTGAAGATTCGTAGTCACGTAGTCTCGTAACCTCATGGCTCGTAGTCGCGTAGCCAGGATGTCTTGGGACCTCGTAGAATTGTAGCCTCGCAGTCTCGTAACCATGCGTTCTGGAAGCTTCGTAGTCCTATAGCCTCGCGATCACGTAACCTAGAAGACTCGCAATCGCATAGACTCGTAACCTCATGGCTCGTAGTCTCGTAGTCATGATGCATTGGAGGCTCGTAGACTTGAAGCTACGTAAGCAAGAGGCCTTGTAATCTTATAACATAATGCTGATGGAGCAGTTGGAGCAAAAGAGAAAATTCTGTCGAAGACAGATGCGGTAACTGGAGTCATGTAGACGAGTACCTTCGTAGTCAAGTACTCTTGCAGACTTGTAGTCCTGTATCCTCGCAGTCATGTAAACCTGTGTACTAGAAACTTCGTAGCTCTGTAGCCTCGCAGTCTCGTAAACTTGAAGATTCGTAGTCACGTAGTCTCGTAACCTCATGGCTCGAAGAATTCTAGCCTAATATATTTGGGGCCAAAAGACTTTTGGAACCAAAAGACTGTAGGTGTCAATGACTGATGGAGCCAATGAATATTGGAGTCAATGAATATTGGAGCCATTGAATATTGGAGCCAATGAATATTGGAGTCAATGAATATTGGAGCCATTGAATATTGGAGCCAATGAATATTGGAGCCAATGAATATTGGAACCAATGAATATTGCAGTCAATGACAAATTAATGTGCTTCCTTTTCGTCGATGGTGCTGCCTTTTCGTTGTCGGTGCTTCCAAATGTGCTTCCTTTTCGTTGGCGGTGCTGCCTTTTCTTTATCGGTGCTTCCAAATGTGCTTCCTTTTCGTGGGCGGTGCTGCCTTTTCTTTGCCGGTGCTTCCAAATGTGCTTCCTTTTCGTTGGCGGTGCGGCCTTTTCGTTGATGGTGCTTCCTTTTCGTTGTCGGTGCTTCCAAATGTGCTGTCTTTTCTTTGGCGGTGCTGCCTTTTCGTTGTCGGTGCTTCCAAATGTGCTTCCTTTTCGTTGGCGGTGCTGCCTTTTCTTTGTCGGTGCTTCCAAATGTGCTTCCTTTTCGTTGGCGGTGCTGCCTTTTCTTTGTCGGTGCTTCCAAATGTGCTGCCTTTTCGTTGTCGGTGCTGCCTTTTCGTTGTCGGTGCTTCCAAATGTGCTGCCCTTTCGTTGTCGGTGCTGCCTTTTCGTTGTCGGTGCTTCCAAATGTGCTGCCTTTTCGTTGTCGCTGCTGCCTTTTCGTTGTCGGTGCTTCCAAATGTGCTTCCTTTTCGTTGGCGGTGCTGCCTTTTCTTTGTCGGTGCTTCCAAATGTGCTTCCTTTTCGTTGGCGGTGCTGCCTTTTCTTTGTCGGTGCTTCCAAATGTGCTGCCTTTTCGTTGTCGGCGCTGCCTTTTCGTTGTCGGTGCTTCCAAATGTGCTGCCTTTTCGTTGTCGGTGCTGCCTTTTCGTTGTCGGTGCTTCCAAATGTGCTGCCTTTTCGTTGTCGCTGCTGCCTTTTCGTTGTCGGTGCTTCCAAATGTGCTGTCTTTTCGTTGTCGGTGCTGCCTTTTCGTTGTCGGTGCTTCCAAATGTGCTGCCTTTTCGTTGTCGGTGCTGCCTTTTTGTTGTCGGTGCTGCCTTTTCGTTGTCGGTGCTTCCAAATGTGCTGCCTTTTCGTTGTCGGTGCTTCCAAATGTGCTGCCTTTTCGTAGTCGGTGCTTCCAAATGTGTTGCCTTTTCGTTGGTGGTGCTGTCTTTTCGTTGTTGGTGCTTCCTTTTTTGTTGATTGCGCGTAGTACAAAATGTAGTGATTGAATATTTACTAGTTTATCACCTCTTGGTGTTACTAAAATATTTTACAAGGTTACTTGGTCCTTTAGAATGTATAAAAATGTCACGATGGATTACGAAGGTCATGTGGTCCTGAAATGACTAGCCTATACGTCTGATAATGACATGACTCGGTCTCATGGACTGAAGGCAATTGATCTATATGTGTGGCTTTGTACATGAACGGCTTATATGTTATTCAGATTAATGAAAAATTAGACTTTCATAATAGGCTAATCGGCACTGATTTAATTCGTTGGTCCGGTATATTGACTTGAGTTGATTTTCGTAGAGTGAATGATTAATAAACTCCGCGAAAGGTAATGGAAAACAGAACCTAACATTTATTTAATAATTAGTTACAACTGTCTCTGGTCAAGAATCGAACCGTGGACAGGGATCCATCGATTCGATTTGTAAGTTAATGAGTGATTGTTTTGATGAATTTTGGATTTTTTCCCGCTTTTCTAGCTACATTATTACATGATTTCAAGATGGCGTCCGAATTTCAAGATGGTGGTGGGCACCTCGGTAATAAATGATTACTGCACTGTAGCAGGTTAAAATAAAATTAACCAGATGTAAATGTACTCTATAATATGAGTACACACACAAGATGACGTACTCCAGCAGTTGGTCGCTCCTGGTAGCATGTACTGAACATTAAATGTCGGGTCCATGATGGTCGACAAGGACAAAGTAAAATTTCAAGGTCAAAGTCAAATTTAAAGGTCAAGGTCAAATTTCAAGGTCAAGGTCAAATTTCAAGGTCAATGTCCAATTTCAAGGTCAAGGTCAAATTTCAAGGTCAAGGTCAAATTTCAAGGTCAATGTCAAATTTCAAGGTCAAGGTCAAATTCCAAGGTCAAGGTCAAATTTCAAGGTCAAGGTCAAGGTCAAATTTCAAGGTCAAGGTCAAATTTCAAGGTCAAGGTCAAATTTCAAGGTCAAGGTCAAAGGTGTGGTGACCAGATAATTATACTACATGGTATCGGCACACTCTAGCATACGAAAACAAGATGGCGGTCTCCAGCAGATGAAGACAAGATGGCGGACATGATGTCATACCAGTTGACGGTATATACTTTGGTATTGGTGGTGGTAGATCAGTCTAGGTAGCTTTCATGGAGGAAGGATCGACTGTTTACTCTCGTCGGGAATCGAACCAAGGACGTGCATCGATATAATCAAACAGAATTCAAATACGTTAATTTTTTGATGAATTTTGGAATTTTTTTCATTAAAATCGGATAATAAATAAAGATTTTCAAGATGGCGTCCGAATTTCAAGATGGCGGACATGATGTCATACTACCTGATGGTATATGTGCATTGACATAAGTGGTGGGGGTCAGTCTGCCTGCGTCCACTGTGAGGGTTGGATCGGTCGCCATTTTTTTTTTTTTTTTGCCTCTGTCGGGTTCGAACCGAGGACTCCGAACTCCGTGTCGTTTATGTAATTTTTTATAAATAATTTATTAAATTTATATTAAGTGAATTTTTTTATAAATTTAAAAAAAATCGTTAAAATCGGATAATAAATAAAAAAGTTAAAGATGGCGGCCGTAACGAAAATTGCAAAGGTGACGTCATAATTCAAAATAGCGGAAAACACATCACCGGAATTTTCGAGAACACACAATGACGTCATACAAAATGGCGGATTCAAGATGGACGCTGTGATATACTTGTCCCGTTACGTTATGTCCCGTTACGATGTGTCCCGTTACGCTGTGTCCCGTTACGCTGGCTGCACGCACGAAAAAGTGTCACGTTACGCTTATCCAAGATGGCCGCCGTGACGTCACAATCCAAGATGGCCGCCGTGACGTCACAATCCAAGATGGCGGACGCCGACACCACCACCACAGCCTGAAGCCTGATCTCGTAGCCCCATTTACATACTACTCTCCTCACTTGTCAGAAAATCTTTATGATTTACAGTTGTTTGGGCTAAGGGTGGGAAGTACTGTAGGGCCGCGACGTCTTGGCGTGTCGTTTTGCGGGGAAGCGGGGAAGAGTAAATGAGAGGGGAAGCAGCTGCGCGCGCACATCAGCCGCTATGCGGTTCATAGCAAAAACATCAGGCGCCACGCTCTCAGTCTGAAGTGAACAATGGAGCCCGACGCAGGACGTTCAAGATACAATAAAGTAATACATTGTGGGGAGAGGGAAATTAGAAGTAGTGTAATCCAGTGTTGTGATGAAGAAGCTGCCAACATATGTCTGCTAGTACCTCTAACAAATGCAACCGAAAGAGCTGCGCGATACACAGGTATAAGCCAAAGATCAGTTTCGCGCATCCGAAAACACAACAGAGAGACGCCAAATAAAAAACAAACAACAACATTATAAGTTTTTCAACGCATTCCCCGTAATTTCACCCGCGGTTTGTTTGTTTTGCATTTGGCAATTTTCCAAACTTTCTGCACCGCTTGTTAGAATATGTTTTATCTACAAGTGTAGCCGATATTGCTACACATTATATTGCATTATATTACATGATATTATATTACATTATATACATTATATATTGCATTATATATTTTATGATATATATGATTTTATGATATATATAAATGTTTATTAATACATTATTTATTTATCACTCCTTTATTTGACCGTTAAACAGCCTCTCATGTTTAATTATTCATTTCAAGCAAAAAAAAAAAACTGGGAAACGTTTGTTGTCAGTTGATGACTTTGATAGAAGAGTGATCAGACACACTAGCCACGAATTTTGTGCAGTAAAAAAACGACAAGGAAACTACTGCCAGTTTTGAAAGAAAAAATTCGGATGGAGTTAGGGAAAGACATCGCTGCGTAAAATACTCAAAGAAATGGGTTTTGTGTGGAGAAGAAGCCAAAATAAGCGAATGCTTCTTCTCGAAAGATCTGACGTTGTTGCTTGGCGATAACGGTAGCTGACTCAGATGAAACAGTGCAGGGAGACTGGGAAGAATATATTTGACATGGATGAATCCTGGGTTGACACTAATTTAACCTTTCAGAAATGTTGGCAAAAGAAAGGTGACGTTGAAGGTGTAGGTAATGGCAACAGGAAATGCAGCGCACAGGCTGATAGTTTTAAGCGTTGGTTCTAGGCAGGGTTTCCTTCCTGGAGCCTCTCTTGTTTATAAAGCAAGCACAACAACAGGAGACTATAAAATACGCGAGGATGGTTTGTTATAAATATGGTTTTCGGACCCCTCGAAATTACTAAAATGGTTCTTTCAGAGTGCTGTTATGGAAAAAATACCAACCCGTTTGCATAAAAGTGGTAAGGTTCTTGAAGTGCGTGAAAGTGTCATGTCGATCGTCTTCACATTTCAGCCAAACCAAATGGAAAAGTAAGCATCAGCGAGGGAGTTAGCTGCAAGTCTTAATTAATTGTGTTTTCTACAGCAACCCACAATTACAAATTTAGTTCTTAACTTTTAAAGTATTGTATATCTATGTTTAACTATGTTTAACTAAGCTGCCCAGTCGAGAAAATAGTACGCTACCTTTAAATAATAAATTACCGTAAAGCATTATCGCATCTTTGTATCATTAAGATCTGCGCTGTGTTGCACCGTACGTGAGATTGTTCTCGACCAATGTTTTCGGAACGGCATGGAGACTTCCAGGCCGTTGTTATCTGCGGAGCAGACAAGGAGGGACGTGTCGATTACAAGGTCGCTGAGCTCTAGGGAGTCGACCCGCCAAGACGTCGCGGCCCTACTATAGCACCTGTAGTCTTACCATTTTTATCCCCCTTCTACTTGCAAGCACAGGGCCGGCGCAAGGTAAATTGGCGCCCTAGGCGAAAAACCTTAATGCCCCCCCCCCCCCCCGAAAAACCTTAATTACCATCCCCCCCCCCCCCCCCCCACGGCCGGACACCCCATAAAAATTATCCTTGCCTCAAAATACATCACGTAAGCCTAATATTTTGTCAACAATCAAATGTAAGCAGGCTTGTGTTTTTTTCTTTTTTACTTATTACAAATCATAAACAGGTCACTGTGGACTTTAAATAATTACTTATATCAATATAAACATTCCAAAGTGTTACAAAAATCCAGTTTCATCTAGTTTCAATATTCGTTAAACATATTATATCAGCTGTTATGTGTCGTGCTGCGCCGCCCCCAGCTACTTGGCGCCCTAGGCGGTTGCCTAGTTCGCCTATATGGACGCTCCGGCCCTGTGCAAGCAGAATACTAAATAATATAATTTGTGTTTTCAATGACAATAAAGGATTAAATAAATTTGATACCTTAAAACGACATACAAAATATTCTTGACTAGAACCGACTATTAAAAACAGCCCCGCTAATTGCACGACGTTATCCAAATTGTTACTACCCTTATGAATGGTGGTTGTTGTAATGTAATGTCAAAACAAGCGGTGGACTGGTGACAATGGCTGTTCCTCATCGCTGCTCGCCACCTCTGGTTGCTATCCTCCCAGCTACCTGCCTCTTGGAGCAACTCGCTACCTCATATCTTCGAAGCTGACAGGACAGAAGACCATAACCCTGGTGTATGTTGGGTCGTCCAGGCTATTTGATTCTTGGAGAGTGGATGAGCCCACCATCCTAACGGGATCCACGAACATCGTCATAATTGTTTGCAGACCAGTGAAGTGCATTTTTCCTGTTGGCTTTTGTGGTGTTATTCACACATCCAGGTGATATTGATTCAAAATCATTGCTTGGGTGTGTGTCTTTCACTACAAAAATCAAACTCAAAGTGCTTAAAGTATAATTTGCTACCCAAACAATCCACAAAATAATAGTGTGCATTTTAATTTATTAATAAATGGAACATTGTTATTAATGTAAATTAAATGTAATTTTCGATATGAATACCATTAAAGAGCTTTATTTCAGTTGGCTTTTGTGGTTTCGGACAGATTGGCTGGTTGATGTCGTTTCAAAAGCATTGCCAGCTATCCTGTCTGTTACTAAAGAAGATAAACACAACCATCTACAGAATGAATCAGATTGGTCGGTCATTTTTTAAAAACCACATGTTTACCACGACCTGCCATAGAGGATAACATAGTGTGCTGGAATGTAACTTAGATTATAAAGGTTTTTTTTTTTGCACAATTCGCCCTATTATTAAAACAAGCAGAAAAATAATTAAAAACTTTGATCAAAATGAAATTCATAGAATTACAATATTTTTTAAAGTTATTTTTTTAGTGAGTTTTATGTGTTATGTACACAAATACAAAGATTATATTATTCTCTGTTGGATAATTTTTTACTGTATTGCCGTCACCCGCGGTCTCGTGATCGAGACCCGGGGTGGTCCTAGTGGTTTTCTGTGGCTCTTAATGAAATCTCCGGCGGGCGCCAGGTTAATTCGAGGATTAACCGAGGTGGTCGTGGCTTTTTGCCCCTGCGTGTTCCACTAGGATCGGTGGCTGTTGATGGTGGGAGGGAGTCCCTGCTTTTAATACGCACTGGCCCTAAACAGTGTAGAGGACTGTTTCCTAATTGTTCAAGAGGCGTCTACGAAATAAAGAAAACGGTATTTAGGTGCTGGTTTTTAATTCCGCATCTCACAAAGTGTGGATGGACACAAGTTACACAATTACACTTGACAAAATACGCTGGCACTACACACACTCGCACTGAATACTTAATTACGTGTTACGTTGCGTCACTTGCAAATAAGATCCCTACATGGGTTTGAGGGTCGTCGAAGAGTTTGAGTGGGTTAACGGCCACTCCCGTGATGAACTGGAACTAGCTTCGTGCCCGGGCTCACCTGTGTGTACCGTGGGCCCACGAAGGTAATATTAAGAGGCAAGTCTTTAAGTTTGTAGTCGGCAGGCTTGTGCTCGACGAATTATATTAATTTCTGTTCGCGGGAGTCGGCCCGTACCGTAAAGTGACTGCGTCGCGAACCGTTGTCCCGCGACGAGCAAAAATTAACATGGCCGGGTTAAGCCCTGCACCGGAAAAGGGCACGGGGGCACACGGGGAGAGGAAAAAGAGGTTTTAATTAATTATGATATTTACCAGTATGAAGAATCAGGAGCACAAAAGTTGAAGTCTCCCCGCGGGATCACACGTCCGCCCCGGCCCGTGAGTAAAACTCTACTGCCGCTTTGTGCGGGCTTGGGAGGGGAGGAAACTACATGACGCGCCGAACTTTCTAATATGCCGTTATTCCAAATTTATAATTATAATTAGGCATTATTATTTCTAGAACCCTCGTAACTTAATGACATGTGCCTGAATTAGTTGGCGGAAGGCCTATAATAATAATACATCAAAAAATTGAGATTAATAATATTTGAAAATCAAAAGTCAAGCTGGAGACTGTCTGTCACTTGTTGACTACTCCAGTGGCTATTTGCAGGTGAAAACAGGTAGGTGAATTAGGTTGATTAATGCTGTGGTTAATTATTGGCGGAAGGCCGCAAGGGATGTTCCGAACTTTTATTAATTGCAGTTTCCCACAGGGAAAACCGCTGCACCCCTACGACGCACTTTCACTCTTAAGGGTTGTTTTGTTTATTAGAAATCACTTAATTACTCACAGAAATTAATGATGTATGAGAACTGTTTGGCGGAGTTGTCATATGGGCGTAATATGTGAAAACACTCACCGACATCGACGGCTCGCTTGACTCACGTGGCCTGGGCTAGGGGTGCGTTCCTTTAGCGGGGTTTAATACTGGCGGGTGGAGGCCGGGCTTTATGGCCTTCGGACGGACAACGACAGTATATGTTCGAATGAGTAGCCTGAAGTTATGATTGTATAATTAACTAACAACACAAGACAACAGAATATCATAGTTATGGTTCTTGCACCGAGAGTAGTGTGCAATGTGTTAACGAGGAACTTTATGTGATTTAAAGTGCCATGATTATTTCATTGATTCAAAACTTATTATATAATTAAGCAGTTTAAAATGGTTATTGGTCGATAACAAAGGCCACATTCATATGTGTGTTTCATTTAATTGGGTAACCAAATATTATCCATTTATTTAACTGGCTGAGTGTAGTAAATGGTGGTATAGTGCGATGCAGACTAATCATTAATATCAATCAGATGTGTATGTGTTTCATGATTAGTTTGCTATCCAATGAATCCAACAAGTAATCATGTACACTTTATTTGTTTGTAAATGGAACATAAATTTTACTTTGAATTACATGCAATTGTTATATAATATATATCACGGCAATCGTAATATATATATAAATATATTTATATATAAACACTCCAAGTAAGTAGGTATTCGAGTTGGAATATGTATTGTCAGAAACATAGCCTGGTTGCTTCACTAGACTGTGTGGCTTTCACTGCAGAAGTCAAACTTAACCATCTACATAAAGAATCATAGTGATCGATATTTCATTAAAACCTTCACCTGCCCTTCATTATAACAAACTGTGCAGTAATGTATTTCAGATATCATTGTAGTGCTTAAATAATAATTTGGTCCCTAATTTACACTAGTATTAAAACAAGCAGAAAAATAATTCAAAACTTTTATTAAAATGGGAAAAATAGTTCTAAAGTTTAATTTATTTTTTTCAAAATTATATTGGTATACTAAACACACATACGTACCCTGGTTGATGCCGTGTTTTTAATCATCAATAGTCTCTGTGCCTTTCACTACAGAAATCAATTGCCATGATCTGCTTTATTAAACATTTTATCTCAGCCACTTTGTTACTACAAAATAGTGTTCGCATTAATTGTGGATTTGGATTCTTACCCGAGATGTTTGCTTCTTTGGACCAGTACCTCTGATATTAAAATTATTTTTAATCCATCCACTGAATATCTATTTGGTTTCAACTGTGAAAATTGGTTAGCATAATATATCAAAATAATACCAATTTATTGAAAATTCGGTAATCGTTAAAAGAGTTATAGAAATTATGCTAGAATGAAACATAAATTCAAATATAAAAATTTGACACATTTTCCGTAAGAAATACTCAGTATATTTTCGAAAAAGTATTTTAATATGCAATAATAACCTTTGCCATGGGCTGTACAAAGTTACAATATATTTTTGTTTGATAACCAGCTCTTTCTTGGCCATTGGATTACAAAGGAATTACTTGTAAACTATAGAAAATTGTTTTCAGTTTAGTGAGTTCGCGCGAGCACAGGCCTATCGTGACTGTCTACATAGGGCGCATGGAAGCTTAGAAAGTCGTTGGTGTCTTCAAAATCTCCGGTTCCACCTTCGCTGTGTTCTCAAAAGCAAAGAGACTGTTCCGAATCCAGTTGGCTCTCCAGGATCTCCCACAGGCACCATCTCTACCTTTTTAATAACATCCTACCTTACTCAGCGCTTAGTGCTGTTATTTATCACTTGTGGCACACTGGGTACAATTGGTCTGCGACTGCTCGAAATGACTGCTGGCATGCACCCTAACCGAGCCACGTGGTCGCGCCAAGAACAAAGCGGTCGAAGGAGCAGCAGCAGCAAGTCAGCTCTCTCCGGCGGGCGGAAGGCTACCGGGTGGAGGCGAGTGCTGATAGGCTCCAAGCTAGCGTCGCGCCAGTTACAAGACATGTTCAAGACAAAGCACTGGTAGTAAATAAAATATTACGAAATTAAAAGTTTGCTCTTGGTCGGGTGGTTCGCCATGGCGATGATGATAATCTCTGTTAGGATGTCATGAATGACTGAAATAGAACTAGGGATCTGAGCCATGCTTTTTTCCCTATAAATTAAAAAAAAAAAACGTTATGAAATGCATTTGTGAAATTTCTTTTAAAATATTTCTTTTATTGGTTTACATTTTCCGATTAAATAAAATGGTTTTTTACAAATTACTGTACATATATTGCGAGATGCTGTTCACAACTGTAGAGACTATTACAAACTGTAGGGTAGTAAGTTATAATAATGGCCGACTATATAGGATTTTAAGCGGCTCTCTTAGTAGAGTCAAAAAGTATTTTTTAAAATAAAAAAATCCCGGAGTAAGTCCACCAACCACAAGCTATATCTTAAAGTTCGTACGTTACTTATTATATGTGTGCTGAATTGTTATGTTCGGCTTGATATCATCAATTAAGTACAAATGTCTTTCAACTCTCTAAATTAATTAAGATAATAGTCGTATTTTAATGTTCCACGAAATGCAGATTTTGCCAAGTTGAATCGTTTAGATTTACTCGTTGCTCAGTACTCGTTACTCATTACTCTATTTGTAAAGAAAATATCCTCAATTATCATAAAATCTGTTTGATTCACAGTTGTTGGGGCTAAGGGTGGGAAGTGGCACTTCTAATCTTACATTTTTATCCCCCTTCTACTTACAAGCATAACACTATAAAAATATATTTTTTGTTTTCAAATAAAATAAAGGTTTAAATAGATTTGATACCTTAATACCAGTTAATACAAAATTTACTTGACCAAACCGACTAAAAAAACAGCCCCGCTAATCGCGCGACGGTATCCAAATTGTAACTATCCTTATCAAAGGTGATTGATGTAATGTAATGTCAAAACACGTGGTGGACTCGTGACAATGGCTGTTCCTCATGGCTACTCGCCACCTCTGGTCGCTATCTTCCCAGCTACCTGCCTCTTGGAGTATCTCGCTACCTCATATCATCGAAGCTGACAGGACATAAGACTATAACTCTGGTGTATGTTGATTCGTCCATGCTATTTGATTAATGGAGACAGGGGCGACCCCACTTTGCTAACTTAATCCACGCCCATCGTCATAAATGTTTGAAGACCAGTGAAGTGCTTTATTCCAGTTGGCTTTTGTGGTTTCGGACAGATTGGCTGGTTGATGTTTAAATAACATACCTAGCCTTTCTGTATATTACTAAACAAGTCAAACACAACCATCTACAGAATGAATCAGACTGGTCGCTAATTTTTTTAAAACACATGTGTACCACGTTTTGCCCTACAGTATAACAAACTGTGCAGTAATGTAATTTAGATTTCAAAGTTGTGGCGTAAGAATGTTTTTCACAAGTTGCACTGTTATTAAAACATGCCGAAACATAATTGACAACTTTAATTAAAATGAACATAACAGAATATCAATATTTATTATAGTTTTATTTTTGGTGAGTTATATGTGTTCATGTACACAAATACAAATGTTATATTATTCTCTGTTGATAAATATTTTACTATATATGTTCGAATGAGTAGTCTGAAGTTATAACTGGATAATTAACGACATAAGACAACAGAATATCATAGTTATGGTTCTCACAGGGAGAGTAGTGTAGCCTACAATGTGTTAAGGAGTCGCTTTATGTGAATTAAAGAGCCACGATAGTTTCCCGGATTCAAAAATTATTTTTTTATAATTGGGCTGTTTAAAACGGTCATTGGTCGATAACAATGGTCATATCCTTATGTGGATTCCATCTAATTGGGTAACCAAATATTCTCCGTTTTATTAACTGTCTGTGTGTTCCTAAATTGCGGTATAGAGCGATGCAGACTAATCATTAATATCGAGAAGATGTGAATGTCCTTCATGATTAGTTTGCTATCCAATGAATCCAAGAAGTAATCGTGTACACTTTAATTTTTTTGTAAATGGAACATAATTTTTGCTGTGAATATATATATGTGTGTGTGTGTGTTTATATATATATTACAATTGCCTGTAATTCACAGCAATATATATATATATACACACACACACACCAGTGAAGTGAGTATTCCGGTTTGCATATGTATTTTCAGAAAACATAGCCTGGTAGATGTCATTTCAAAAGCATCACAAGAGACTGTGGCTTTCACTGCAGAAGTCAAACTTAACCATCTACAGATTGAATCAGACTGGTCGCTATTTCATTAAAACCTTGACCTGCCCTACAGTATAACAAACTCTGCAGTAATGTAATTCAGATATCAATGTTGTGCTAAATAATAATTTGGATTCCCCATTTACAGTAGTATTAAAATAAGCAGAAAAATTATTTAAAACTTTTATTAAAATGGAAAAATATATTTTTACAGAATTTTGATCAAATTATATTGGTAGAGTGAACACACATAACCTGGTTGATGCTGTGTTTTTAAGCATCACTAGTCTCTTTGCCTTTCACTACAGAAGTCAATTGCCTGGATTTTCTTTACTTAGCATTTTATCTCAGCCACTTTGTTACTACTAAATAGTGTTTGCAGTAATTGTGGGGTTATATTCTTTCCCGAGAATTTTTCTACTTTGGCCCAGTACCCCTAATATTAAAATTATTTGTAAACCATCCACAATAGTTTTTAGTTTTAACTTTAAATTAGTTGTAGTTCAAGTGATCTGACATAGAGTCGAGCCCAGGCCAAATGTCACAAAAACGAATTCGCAATAAAAATTAATAAAAAAAAAACAAATCTTTATAAAAACTCAATTTTCTACAAATGTTCGAAGTGATTTAAGTGCTCCAACTGCTTAAACTGCTCCAATTGCTCCAACTGATCCAACTGCCCAAGTGCTTCAACAGCTCCTAATGCTCGAATTGCTCTAATTGCTCAAATTTATTCTGGTGCTCCAACTGCTATAATTTCTCCAAGTGCTCCAACTACTAAATTCGATCCATGTACTCAAATGTCCAAGTTCTCCAAATGTATTCTTTTCATTGATTGTACTTCCTATTGTGCTTCCTTTTCGTTGATTGTTCTTCCAGTTGTTTTTCCTCTTCGTTGACTGAGCAGCAGATTGTAGTTCCTTATTGTTGATATAGCTTCCTATTGTACTTCATTTTCGGTGATAGTGATTGTATAGATTTGTTTTTCGTAGAGAGTATGATTAATAAACTCTACAAACGTTAATAGGAAACAGAATTTAAAATTTATTTTATGCGTCGATTACAGTTATCTTTATCTGAGAATCGAACCAAGGATGGAAATAAATCGCGTCAATGATTATTTTCATATGTGATATTTTGATGAATTTTGTAGTTTATCCTGAATTTATAGGTAATTAGATATTTCCTAGATAACTGTCATATTGGCTCACTGGAGGCTAATATATCTGGAACTTAAGCTATTTGAGGAATTTGAACTAGATTTATTAAATAAGTATTTTGGGTCTATATACTATTTTTTTTGAATTGATCAACTATCGGATCAAGGACGGGAATCCATCGATTCAATCAGTAAATTAATGAGTGATTTATTAATGAATTTTTCAAATATTTTCCCCGATTTTTTTTTAATTATTTTATTTCATGATCTAGTTTAATATGTTATATGTTAACTGGAGGCAGATAGTAGTTAAGAATTTAAAATTCTTTTAGGATTTACCACCATATTTATTTGAAATAATATATTTTACATAAAATAAAAATATTTCTATTCCCCAAGGATCGAAACAAGGAAAGGAGTCGATCGTATCAATCAGTATATTTATTGCATATTTATTTAATGAATTTTGGAAAAAATCCCAAATTTATACCCAAATAATTACGAATTACCTAGATGAATTCAAAATTTCAAAATGGCTGGTGCCACAGTACTAACAAATGATTAATGAAGTCTGTCCAAAACTTATGTTTGATATAAAAACATAAAATTTACACCAAAAACATTAACACAATATTCATTTTTTATGTCGGAACATACCCACAAAGAATTATTTTTAAAAAAGGCTATAAAAGATAGTAGTGTTTGGTATATACCTTGTTTATTTTCCTTCACAGCAAAGTGGAATTTTAACACTGCATGACAATTAAAACACAAACATTTTATTGATCACTGCTTATATTAAAATTGTACGATAAAGGCGATATTGTTTTAACCATTTTTTTGTTTAGATCCTCAATTTTGAAAAATACATTTTAAAAAATATTTCATCATAAACTCTTTCTATTATAGAAGGATTTATTATAACCTCAAATGATATTATTTGCAATCAATGAAACACTGCCTAACTTCGCTCGTGATGAAACCTTTAAAATTCACTCGGTTCCGCCCAATCGATCGTTGGACACCTACATAAGCTCGCTCGTTACAAGGGGCCAATCGGGTGTGTTTGGCCTCATATCCGGCAGCCGGATATTTGGCTACTAGGCGTTAAGTTTGGCTGGATTTATGGTAACCGTTATCTTGCCAAACAGCTATCCTTTTCACTACTAGCCCAAAACATACCGATCAAAAATAGGTATTAAAAATTAGGTTAATCTCTGTAAATTCCAAGCAACTATTAGGTCTATGTGTAATTGGACTTTTCTACATCATATAAATAAAAAATCAAAGGCCAATTTTCGTAAGAAATACAAAGTATTATCTCGAAAAAATAATTTAAGGATGAAAAAATAACTTTATCCATTGCCAAGGAATTTTTTTGTCAAAGTATAGAACTTTTTTTTTCTGTGTAGTAAATTTTCGTGAGCAAAGACCCAATAAAACTTTCATCTTATTATCCATGGAAGCTTTTAGAATTGCTGGTGTCTTTACACACTCAGCAGCAAAGTAACCGTTCCCAATCCAATAGGCTCCTCAGGTATCCAAGAGGCACACATCTCTCCTGTTTGAACATCTTCCTACCTTACTCAGTGCTCATTGCTGTTATTTATCACTTGTGGCACACTCGGTACAATTGGTCTGCGACAGCTCGAAATGACTGCTGGCATGCACCCTAACCGAGCCACGTGGTCGCGCCAAGAACAAAGCGGTCGAAGGAGCAGCAGCAAGTCAGCTCTCTCCGGCGGGCGGAAGGCTACCGGGTGGAGGCGAGTGCTGATAGGCTCCAAGCTAGCGTCGCGCCAGTTACAAGACATGTTCAAGACAAAGCACTGGTAATAAATAAAAATTTACGAAACTAAAATTTTGCTCTTGGTCGGGTGGTTCGCCATGGCGATGATGATAAGCCCTGTGAGGCAGGGGCGCAGCCAGGGGGTGGTGGGTAGGGGTTCAACCCCCCCCCCCCCTAGCAACAAATTTTTAATTAATTTCTTATTCATCACTAAAACAAATTTCATATTAAAATTAATAAAAATTTTACCAATACAATATTTAAATTTAAGAACCGAAAACTGCTAAAATAGCACTATTTTACACCTTAAAATCCAAATTTTCCCGGGGGAGGACCCCCGTACAACCCGCTTTAATACGGGGGGGGGGGGGGGGGAGGCATGTTTCTTAACACCCCCCATACACAAATCCGGGTTACGCCACTACTGTGAGGATGTCATGAATGACTGAAATAGAACTAGGGAACTGAGCCATGTTTTTTTTCCTATAAATTAAAAAAAAAACATTATGAAATGCATTTGTGAAATTTCTTTAAAAATCTTTCTTTTATTGTTTTACATTTTCCGAATAAATAAAATGTTTTTTTTTGACAAATCACTGCACATATATTGCGAGATGCTGTTCACAACTGTAGAGACTATTTCAAAATGTAGGGTAGTAAGTTATAATAATGGCCGACTATATAGGATTTTAAGCGGCTCTCTTAGTACAGTCAAAACGTTTTTTTTAAATAAAAATCCCGGAGTAAGTTTCCTCAGCCTTTTATTTTTTTATTTTTTTTTATTTGGGGTTCTGAATCCAAATTACAACTTTGCCGCGCCTTACAGGTGATGCATCATCCTCAAAATATAACAAAATGAAGAAAAAAGATCTGGCTCTTTTGGACATTTATGCACAGAATATTCTTATAGAAAAACATAAATAGGCTCCTCATCTGGTTTTTATGGCATACATTCCAACATATTTTTTTTCCCGTGTCTTGATTGGCTCGTATAATTGAAGAAACTCTGCTATAAACATGCTGGTTCGAAGTTGCGAAAATACTACAGAAAAATTTCCAAAGCATCACAAACTTCTTGTTGGGCAGCCAATCCTTGTGTCTATCTTTAAATATACTATCACTGACTCCAAGGTGTCGTGACAGTACCCAATCTCTTTTCATTTGACTCATTCAAAATTGTTCAATGGACATGTCACTCCATGTGCCACTCCACAACTTTTCACTTCGCCGAATCGTTAAAGCTTCAAACCTCTTTTAGTGGCAAATTGACTTCCAAATCCCTCATATCTTTGAGATAGAAGTGCTAAGCGCATAAGTAATGTCCACTTGCATAGTAATATGGTTTCTTCTTGTTTATGGTTTCCAGTTTAAGGTCCCACTTACCAATTGTTTAAATAGGATGAACCTCATCATCAATGTGTCTACTCATAAATGTAACCATAATTTGGTTCTAGCTCCAATCTGTGTCAATCGTTGCACCTTAGCTGCAAAATGATGTTGCAGTTCAATAATGCATTCTTGTTTGTTTACTGTAAGAAGTTCTGAGAGGTCAGATCCTTAAATTCCCTTTTCTATGTCGGTCTGATTTGAGGGGAAATGTTGATGGATTCTATGACCAGATTAGATAAATTATATTAGCTATTACGTGAGCTCTGGCAGTCCTTGCGTAGGCTTGTCCCGTCAGGATTTCGTCAGTGCCATTCACAGAATAATTTTTTTTTACACAGTTTTGTTATACCACTGCCAATTAATATGAACCCCACATCCTCATGAAAGACATTGGCAAATGGAAACCTACAAGCTGTAATAATAATGAAAATACATATAATCCTGACGGCTGATGACAAGTGTTGAGGGCGGTAAAAACGAGTTCGTACGAAATAAAGAACTGGTAAAGTATTACCTACTTAGAAGAAACTGTAAACATCTTGTTGTAATCACAAAACAAGTATGGGTGTTAAGGAACAGAAACACAATGCACAGAAAAAGGAAAATTTAAGTGACCATAATTTTGGTGATGTCGCGATAGTGTTTATTGGATATGTTAAATTTATTGAATAGGACAATGTTACTGCCTAAGTGCAAGTAGCAAGAGTATTTGAATCCATGCGCATATTTTCCCTTCCACTCCTTTCTCTTCGATGTTACTTTGGTTGTCACCCAGACGGTCATTCCAATCTTCTTCATTCGCTTTTCTCTATTTTGCTGTTAAATGTATTGAGATTATATAAAGCAGGCGAAAAAAGAGTTTTTTTGTGGATTTAAAAATTTAATTACATAATTAGAAACATTTTTTTGGTAGATTTTTATGCACGTGATCAGTAAATCATGCTTAAAAAAACCCAATAGAATATATATTTTAATTCGATTTGGGAAAATCAATGTTGATGACTTATTACATAACCAAAAATATTTACTGTCCTCTGAAATTTTTATAGACTGATAGTCAAAAGGAAAGTTTTCATGCGATTATAGTACGACGGCTCTGGATACACCGCTCACCAACTTCTCCAAAAGGCATTGAAAACTTCGCCTGGTTGATATAGATGCAGATTTTGAGCTGTCAGTCCACACTGCACACAATTCCGTGGATTTGCTTCGATGCAGCTTTATCCAACACTTTAAATTATGCCTTCCCGGGTAGCCAGGCCTGCAGCCACCTTACACGGAATCAATTGTAGTGGTGTGTCTGTAAAATTGTTCATCTCTATTATTGGCAATTCATAATTAATCAAATTATTTGAAACAATAATTTCCCTATAGTGGTAGGCCTACACATTTTCAATTATATAATTTTAGAAAGATGACTATCTTAACTGTAACCTCGTTACATGTAAATCATAATAAGTAGTATAAAAATGTTTGTAATGTGTCAGGCTTCCTCGTAAGGTGCCATATGAGCCGACCGCCATCTATGATTTTGGCGTCATGGCGGCCATTTTGAATAACCTTTGTCTTGACCCTTGACCTTCAAAGCTTGCCATTATGGACCAAATTTTGCAAAAATTCATTAGAACTTTCCAATTTTTAGGAAAAAATTCCAACTGAAAAACTCAAATAATTTTAAAAATAAAAAATGTCTCTATTTTATGTGGAAAGTTCCCATTTTGAGGGAAAAATTTCCTTTTAAGTCGTCAAAAATTTATATGGCTTGAAAATTCACAAAAGCAGCTTAAGAGTCCTACAAGCAAGCCTCCCTGAACTGCCAATGTCATGACCTTGACAACGTACATGGCCGACATTTTAAATTATGACATAACTGTTTAAATTATCTTTATTTCAGGCATCTTCTTAATCCGTATTATTTATACTAGACAATAGGGATTTTAAGTTCATTAGAAATTAAATTAATAAAATATTAATTAAAAACACCATTGCTCATTTAGTTAAGGTCCAAATATGGGATTCTGGAAATGTTGCATGTTTCGTTACGCCTACCATCTTGGATGTGTATGACCTCAGTTTTGCAGTTTAGTTACTATTATATCTTGGATACTAATATGTTGAAATTTTCGTTACGACCACCATTTTGAAAACCACATTTTTTATCCTGAAAAACAGAGATGCTAAAAATTTATATAAATATTAAAATGTAAGTAAAATAAATCAGCCATCTTTGCTTATTAAATCACGGCCGTCAAATTAAATAACTGTTACTATCATAAAAATTAGGACATGTTGGAAATTTATATGAATGTGGATCAATTAGATTTTAATATTATATTATTATTTAACAAAACATTTACATAATGGAATAATCGGGTAAGGGCAAAATAAATTAAAAAATTACAGACTCTTCCACTACAGAAGCCACCGACACATTGACTTCCCATCACTAATATCAAGGCATATATATTGTTAGCTATTATGTTACGGCCACCATCTTGTTTTCGTCTGATGGAGTGCACTGCAACAAAGTTATAATAGTTATAATGTGCAGTTTTCATTTATTATTACATGGATCCCACCATTTTAAAAATTGGACACCATCTTGTAAATTCGTAATTATTTAGCTATAAATTCGGATCTATTAATCAAATTCATTAAAAAATCTTCGATTAAGATATTGGTGAATTTGATCAGTTTCTGTCATCTTTTCGAAACATAATAGATTTATATATTTTATTCTATGTATAAAAAAAATCTCATATATAATAAAATATGGTGAAAAGACCTAAAGGTGGTTTAAATTCCTCTACCAGCCTCTAGTAAGTTGATGATGACATATTAACAATCGTCTTGAAAATTTGTTATAAATAACCAAGAAATTCGGGATGGTTTCAAAATTCATCAAAACATTTCACATTTAATTACTTATGTAATCGATCCATACGTTTCCTAGGTTTGATCGTTGATGTTTATTGAAAAAGCAATTTAATTTAACATCTCATCAATTTAACATAAAATTGACAGGTTCAAAAAAAACTTATTTATTTACAAATACAGTTTTTTACAAAATTTCTACTCTGCTGCAGGAACACTTGCGAAAGTTAGATATCTAAAAAACAATTGAAACTTACATCGGCTTAAACTCACTAATACTTAACTCCAATCGGTTTACTGAAGACAGAGACCAGCCAGACCCTTTGCAACATTATCTTTTTTCTTCCCGACAATGTTTCTCAATACTATATTAACAGACTGCCTCGAATAGTCGGAAAGGTAAATGGGAGTATTCACTGACTGAATGCAGTTTACGTCACTTTGTCCTCAATAGGTATGGTTTGATACATAGGACAGTCCAACCACAAGCTATATTTTAAAGTTCGTACGTTACTTCTTTATCTGTGTGCTGAATTTGGTATATTGTGCTTGGTGTAATCAAGAAAAGTTTAAATGTCATTCCACTCTCTAAATTAATTTATATAATAGTCGTATTTCAATGTTCCACGAAATGCAGTTTTTGCCAAGTTGAATCTGTTGGATTTACACATTACTCAATTTGTAAAGAATATCTCCTCAATTGTCAGAAAATCTGTATGATTAATAGTTGATTGGGCTAAGAAAGGGAAGTGGCACCTGTAGTCTAAACATTTTTATCCCCCTTCTACTTGCAAGCAGAATTCTAAATTATATAATTTGTGTTTTCATGTGACAATTTTTTTTTTAATAGACATGATACCTTAAAACAAAATATTATTGACCAGAACCGACGATTAAATACAGCCCCTCTAATTGCGCGACGGTATCCAAATTGTTATTACCCGTATGAATGGTAGTTGTTGTTTGTTATGAAAAAAATAGTGGTGGACTCGTTTGACAATGGCTGTTCCACATCGCTGCTCGCCACCTCTGGTTGCTATCCTCCCAGCTACCTGCCTCTTGGAGCAACTCGCTACCTCATATCTTCGAAGCTACCAGGACAGAAGACCACAACCCTGGTGTACGTTGAGTCGTCCAGGCTATTTGATTCTTGGAGAGTGGGTGAGCCCACCGGGCTAACGGGATCCACGACCATTGTCATGATTGTTTGCAGACCAGTGAAGTGCATTTTTCCTGTTGGCTTTTGTGGTGTTGGTCACACAGCCAGGTGATGTTGTTTCAAAATCATTGCTTGGGTGTGTGTCTTTCACTACAAAAATCAAACTCATGGTCCTTCAAGTTTAGTTTGCTACCCAAAGTATCCACAAAATAATAGTGTGCATTTTAATTTGTTAATAAATAGAACATTGTTATTAATGTAAATTAAATGTAATTTTTAAAATGAAGACCAGTGAAGTGTTTTATTCAGTTGGCTTTTGTGGTTTCGGACAGATTGGCTGGTTGATGTCGGTTCAAAAGCATCAGTAGCCTTTCTGTTTGTTACTAAAGAAGTTAAACACAACCATCTACAGAATGAATCAGACTGGTCGCTAATTTTTTAAAACCACGTGTGAACCACTTCCTGCTATACAGTGTAACAAACTGTGCAATAATGTAAATTAGATTTCTATGTTGTAGCTGAAGAATTTTTTTTACAAGTTGCACTATTATTAAAACAAGAACAACATAATTGAAAACTTTAATAAAAATGAAAATCACAAAATTTCAATATTTTCATAATTATTTTTTGGTGAGTTGTATGTGTTAATGTACACAAATACAAAGATTATATTATTCTCTGTTGAATAAAATTTTACTCTATATGTTAGAATTAGTAGCCTGAAGTTATGACTGGATAATTAACTAACAACACAAGACAACATAATATTATAGTTATGGTTCTTGCACCGAGAGTAGTGTTCGAAGTGTTAACGCGGAACTTTATGTGATTTAAAGTGCCAAGATTATTTCATTGATTCAAAACTTGTTATTATTTCATTGGGCTATTTAAATTTGTCATTGGTTTATAAAGAAGGCGACATCCATATGTGGATTACATCTAATTGTGTAACTAAATATTCTCAATTTATTTAACTGGCTCAGTGTTGAAATTGGTGGTATAGAGCGATGCAGACTAATCGTTTATATCAAGAATATGTGTATGTGTTACATGATTAATTTGCTATCCAATGAATCCAACAAGTAATCGATTACACTTTAATTTGCTTCTAAATGGAACATAAATTTTACTGCGAATTACAGGCAATTGTAATATATATTACAGGCAATTGTAATATGTATATTTATTCCAGTGAAGTGAGTATTCCGGTGGCATATATATTGTCAGAAACATAGCCTTGTAAATGTCATTTCAAAAGCATAACTAGACTGTCTGGTTTCACTACAGAAGTCAAACTTACCCATCTACAGAATGAATGAGACTGGTCGCTACTTCATTAAAACATGACCTGCCCTACGGTATAACAAACTGTGCAGTAACGTAATTCAGATATCAATTTTGTGGCTTAATAATAATTTGGTCCCCAATTTACACTAGTATTAAACCAAGCAGAAAAATAATTCCAAAATTTGCTAAAATGGAAATAATAACTAAACAGCATTTTTTGTTCATATTATATTCGTAGAGTAAACACACATACCCTGGTTGATGCGGTGTTATTAAGCAACAATAGTCTCTGTGCCTTTCACTACAGAAGTCAATTTTCCTGGTCTTTCTTACAAAATAATTTTATTTCCGCCACTTTGTTACTACAAAAACGTGTTCGCAGTAATTGTGGATTTCGATTCTTACCCGAAATTTTTCCTTCTTTGGCCCAGTACCTCGAATATTAAATACATTTTTTAACCATCCACTGAAAAGCTTTTTAGTTTTAACTGTAAATATTAGTTAGCATGATAAATCAAACTAATACAAATTTATTGAAAATTCGGTGATCGTTTAAATAATTTTATAAATTATGCTTGAATGAAACATCAATTCAATTATAATATTTTGCGCCATTTTTCGTAAGTTATACTCAGTATTATCTCAAAAAAAAAGTATTTTATATATGCAAAAATAACATTTGACATGGGATGTACAAAGGTACAATATATTTTTGTTTGATTACAAGCTCTTATTTGTCCACTAGTTTCCAAAGGAATTTCTTGTAAAACTATAGAAATTTGTTATTGTTTAGTGAGTTGGCGCGAGTATAAGCCCAACGTGACTTTCTACATAGAGAGCATGAAAGCTTATAGAGTAGTTGGTGTCTTCAAAATCTCCGGTTCCACCTTCGCTGTGTTCTCAAAACCAAAAAGACTGTTCCTAATCCAGTTGGCTCTCCAGGATCTCCCACAGGCACCATCTCTACCTTTTTAATAACATCCTACATTACTCTGCGCTTAGTGCTGTAATTTTTCACTTGTGGCACACTCGGTACAATTGGTCTGCGACTGCTCGAAATGACTGCTGGCATGCACCCTAACCGAGTCACGTGGTCGCGCCAAGAACAAAGCGGTCGAAGGAGCAGCAGCAGCAAGTCAGCTCTCTCCGGCGGGCGGAAGGCTACCGGGTGGAGGCGAGTGCTGATAGGCTCCAAGCTAGCGTCGCGCCAGTTACAAGACATGTTCAAGACAAAGCACTGGTAGTAAATAAAATATTACGAAATCAAACATTTGCTCTTGGTCGGGTTGATGATAAGCCCTGTGAGGATGTCA
Organism: Bacillus rossius redtenbacheri; assembly: GCF_032445375.1. NCBI lineage: Eukaryota > Metazoa > Arthropoda > Insecta > Phasmatodea > Bacillidae > Bacillus > Bacillus rossius. Next base: position 19,484,389 of record NC_086331.1, read on the forward strand.
GGAATGACTGAAATTGATCTGAGGGATCTGAGCCATGCCTTTTTCTTCATAAATCTAAAAATCATTATAAAATACATTTGTGAAATTTCTTTTAAAATCTTCATGAATAGTTGTAGTTTCCAGTTTTTCACTTATTACTTCACTAGTGAAAAAAACCTGTTGGGTCTTTATTTGCCAATAAAATAAAAAAGATTTAATGACAAAACATTACAGACTTGCGGGGAGATGCTGTTCACAAATGTAGAGACAGTTATCTGTTTCATCACTAGTCTTATACCATATCGATAAATATATATTTCAAAAAATTTAGTTGATTGCTGTAAATTCAAACCAACTATTGGGAGCAAATTAATTTTGATTTTACTACTGTAATATTTGGTGTAAGTATCACCCTGAAGATCTGAAAACATCACTCTGGTGTGAGATTTTCACTATGTACCATACTGTAAAACTACCTGCGCACTAATGATTACGATTAAACAAGAACATAATGTTGGCTATTTACTCTGGCTTGCTGTATCAAATGACGAAAAATCCATCTACTATTATTTCAAATCAACATTTTTTTGTAGAATTTAAACTGCAGTATTAAAAAATTGTTATTGTTTCATACAATAAATTTATATTTTATAAACTAGAGTGATTAAAGAAGACCCAAAATTAATTTTTCTTAGGTAAACCAAAACATATTTATATGAAAGAAGGTATTTATATGATACTGGCTGCCATTTGAGTGAACAAGAGAGGCACGGATCATCTGCAGTGGACAGCATCTTTATAGTGGTTGATGCTGGGGTCCAGCTGGGTTGAGCAGATGTATTTGCTGCTTATATCGAATGCCATCTGGTTGAAAATTTTATGGGTTATCGTATGTCTTCTTTGGTCTTAAAATAGCAAGATACGATGGAATCGGAAGACTGAAGTGGACTTCGCGAATTTTCGCAATTGCACGATAGGGAAGAGAGTTGTGGCGAACCTCCTACTCTCGGTATGTGAGTAGTATATACATGTGTGAACTGTCCCTGGTTTTTGTTTGAGGTGCCGAGGTTCGGGTAAATTTTTTTTGAACTTGTACAAAATTATTTTAATTCTTCATCCGCATTAATTAGTTGTTATCAGTACAATATCAGTTTTTAGAATTGTGGGTTATGGTAGCAAAAATAGTCGCAATGGGGCGGTATTAAGCTTGTTTTATTTGACTAGTGAATCGAGTTCTTTCCACTATGGATAATGGCTGGTTGTCGAGTACCATCATTTCTGTTATAAAATAATGGAATTTCTTGGCTTTTACATCGTTTATATTCCAAAGCAAATTTCAATTTTGAACGATTATTTTATATTAAATTGCATTTTTACCAATACTGAAGACAAAGTTGTTCCCGGGATGACTAAAGGCATTGTAGTAGGCACGACAGAGACTGGGTCTTAATGTATTGCACGGATTTGAACTGGATATTTTTTTTTGTTTTTTATATGATTTTTCATTGCAGAAATAAAAGAAAAAAATACGATACATTAACAAAACTCTGCTACAATAATGTGCTTTACGAAAGGTAATAAGTAATGGAAAATTTTTGTAATTTTTTTTTGTGTTGTTCTATTATCTGAACCTGAATTTTTTTAACCTATGTTTTATATAATAAATATATATAAATATAAATTTACACCAATAAGGTTAAGAAAACATTCTTGAAAGTTTTCAATTATGTCGGTACCAGATATGTGGTATTAAAAAAAAAATTGCTTGTTTTGTTTGTAACATATTGTTACGAACGTGATCAAGGCCGGGACACGTGCAGGTACAGAGCTGGCTGGCGACTGCCGCAACATGCGCCGCGCGCGCTTGGAAGATAACAAGGATTGTCGCTTCCCCCCTCCCCCCAACTCCCCGCGTGACACACTGCCTTTGACACGTAACTGACACCAGACAGCTGGGAGTTACGCGAGCCGCCGACACGTGTTTCGAGAGATTTCTACCGTCATGTCGACGCGGAATGACGCTACGGGCCCCGGCAGCTCTCGTGAGTTCTGGAATTGCGCCGGGGCCTAATTATATATGCCCGAGGACGCCGATCGGAGAGAGTCAGTCGGAGTCCCGAGCGAAGTTGCGAGCGAGGCCCAACGACACTTTCTACATAGAGCTCTTGGAAGCTTAGAGAGTCGTTCGTGTCTTTAAAAACTCCGGTTCCAACATCGTCCTGTTTTCAACAGCAAAGAGACCATTCCCAATCCAGTTGGCTCTCCAGGATCTCCCACAGGCACCATATCTCCTGTTTAAACAACTACCTGCCTTACTCAGTGCTCATTGCTGTTATTTATCACTTGTGGCACACTGGGTACAATTGGTCTGCGACTGCTCGAAATGACTGCTGGCCTGCACCCTAACCGAGCCACGTGGTCGCGCCAAGAACAAAGCGGTCGAAGGAGCAGCAGCAGCAAGTCAGTTCTCTCCGGCGGGCGGAAGGCTACCGGGTGGAGGCGAGTGCTGATAGGCTCCAAGCTAGCGTCGAGCCAGTTACAAGACATGTTCAAGGCAAAGCACTGGTAGTAAATAAAAATTTACGAAACTAAAATTTTGCTCTTGGTCGGGTGGTTCGCCATGGCGATGATGATAAGCCCTGTGACGATGTCATGTATGACTGAAATTGAACTGAGGGATCTGATCCATGCTTTTTTCACTATAAATTTAAAAAAAAACATTATGAAATGCATTTGTGAAATTTCTTTTAATATCTTTAGTAGTATATGAATGTATTTCCGACGGCAGGATTCAGGTTGCGGTGCTTGGTGCCGAGCCACATCTCTGACGTCACGTCTATCTGTGACGTCACGGCGGCCATCTTGGACGAGCGTAACGTGACAATATGCGTAACGTGACACTTTTTCGTGCATGCAGCCGGCGTAACGGGACACAGCGTAACGGGACATAACGTAACGGGACAAGTATATCACGGCGGCCATCTTGGATCCGCCATCTTGGATGACGTCATTTTGTTTTCTCGAACTTTCCGCCATTTTGTTTTCCGCCATATTGGATGATGACGTCACCGTTGCAATTTCCGTTACGGCCGCCATCTTTAACTTTTTTATTTATTATCCGATTTTAATGAAATTTTTTTTTAAAAATTATAAAAAAATTTAAATAATATAAATTTAATAAAATATTTATAAAAAACAAACATTATCGATACGGAGCACGGAGTCCTCGGTTCGAACCCGACGAGGTCAAAAAATTAATAATGGCGACAGATCCTTCCCCCTGTGGTGGCTGCTGACAGACTGCCCCCCCACCACTTTTTTCAAAGCATATATATCGACAGTGAGCATGACGTCATGTCCGCCATCTTGAAATCTGGACGCCATCTTGAAAATCTTTATTTATTATCCGATTTTAATGAAACAAATTCCAAAATTCATCAAAAAATTAACGTATTTGAATTCTGTTTGATTATATCGATGTACGTCCTTGGTTCGATTCCCGGCGAGAGTAAACGATCAATCCTTCCTCCATGAAAGCTACCTAGACTGATCTACCACCAACAATACCAAGGTTTATATCATCAACTGGTATGACATCATGTCCGCCATCTTGTCTTCATCCGCTGGAGTCCACCATCTTGTTTTCGTCTGCTAGAGTGTGCCGATACCATGTAGTATAATTATCTGGTCACCATACTTTTGTCCTCAACTGTTGTCATTGACCTTGGCCTTTGACCTTGACCTTGGCCTTTGACCTTGACCTTGAAATTTGACCTTGACCTTGAAATTTGACCTTGACCTTTAAATTTGACCTTGACCTTGAAATTTGACCTTGACCTTGAAATTTGACCTTGACCTTGAAATTTGACCTTGACATTGAAATTTGACCTTGACCTTGAAATTTGACCTTGACATTGAAATTTGACTTTGTCCTCGAAATTTGACTTTGTCCTTGTTGACCATTATGGATCCGACATTTTATGTTCAGTAGATGCTACCAGGAGCTACCACCTGCTGGAGTAAGCCATCTTGTGTGTGTGTACTCGTATTATAGAGTTCATTTCCATCTGGATAATTTTATTCTAACCCGCTACAGTACAGTAATCAATTACTACTGTGACACACGCCATCTTGAAATTTGGACGCCATCTTGAAAATCCGTAATTTTAATGCTAGAGATTCGGGAAAAAGTTCAAAATTCATTAAATAAATTTGTAATCTATATACTGATTGATTGGATCGACTAAGGTCCTTGGTTCGACCCCTGACCGATACCAATCAACTTTAATTTTAAAAAATACCACAAAAGCGACAGGTTTGAGAAAATAAAAAACACCACAAGTTCTTTTAAAAACTTTTATTACATACATTCTAATCTACTACAAGTACATAATAAACACAGACAAAGTACTAAAGTCTTGTGGATTCCTCGATTCAAACAGTCTTCTTATTGTACGGACAAAGCCTTTTACATGACTTTAAATGTCTATACGATCCGTTCATCACCGCAGCCAGAGACGGACTGAAGTTCATATCACCAGGGTCCCACTTATATATTCTCATTTGCTGGTACAACACACGAGTCAAAACAATAACCATGTTCATTATACTTCTCGGAGCATTTTTTATAATGAAGATGTAAGCTATCAAGACGTGAAATTAGTTTTTTGCACTTATTGCACTGAAATTGTATTCTTTTAACATTATTAGAACAACTGCTTCTTTCATGTCTGCGAGCATTTGAGGTAATAGTAAATGATGCGTCACAGTATTTGCACCGACGCAATGTATGCTTTTCATTAGTGGAAGAATCCATTGCTGACGATGAAACTTCGGATGATGGTGGTATCACATCTGTTGAAATCTCCTCCAATGTTGACGTCGTCGTTGCCAACGGGATCTGCACCTTCTCCATCGTAGCTGTCGTCAAGGTTCCCGTAGACGATGGTACAACCTCCGAGTTCGACGTTAAAGACGGTAAAGATGCCATCGAGGTCTCAAGAACAGCTAATTGACACGTCTTATGCACCAGAAGAAACAAACTAGGTGATCCTTACACCGCCGACGTCAGTAACTAACTGAGCGTCCTGCTGTCTAGGACTCGCTTATATACATGCTCCGGATGGAATAATAATACGCTAGTCAAATCAAGAACCATTTACAATAATACTAGAGTCAAATCTACAAATTAAAAAAGAGGATCATTTGATCGAAAAAAAATTCGATCTCTCCAATATACGCCAGGCTCCAAGAGCTACAATTCACGTCATCAGATCCATCTAAATTTTGCTCCTATGCTTCAATTGACCATTAGCTGCAAGTGCTCCAACAGATCCATCAGCTCCAACACGTAATGTACGCAATGTACGCACAATACATGCAATTTACATGCAATAAATGTAATGATCACTCAGTACACACAGGAAACGGAACGTACACACAGTACACACAGGAAACGGAACGTACACACAATACACACAGGAAACGAAACGTACACACAGTACACACAGGAAACGAAACGTACACACAGTACACACAGGAAACGGAACGTACACACAGTACACACAGGAAACGAAACGTACACACAGTACACACAGGAAACGAAACGTACACACAGTACACACAGGAAGCGGAACGTACACACAGTACACACAGGAAACGGAACGTACACACAGTACACACAGGAAACGGAACGTACACACAATACACACAGGAAACGGAACGTACACACAGTACACACAGGAAACGGAACGTACACACAGTACACACAGGAAACGAAACGTACACACAATACACACAGGAAACGAAACGTACACACAGTACACACAGGAAACGAAACGTATACACACAGTACACACAGGAAACGGAACGTACACACAGTACACACAGGAAAAGGAACGTACACACAGTACACACAGGAAACGGAACGTACACACAGTACACACAGGAAACGGATCGTATACACAGTACACACAGGAAACAGAACGTACACACAGGAAACGAAACGTACACACAGTACACACAGAAAACGGAACGTACACACAGTACACACAGAAAACGGAACGTACACACAGGAAACGAAACGTACACACAGTACACACAGGAAAGGAAACGTATACACACATTACACACATTAAACGGAATGATCACACATACATTAGCGGAAACACACAGGCTTAGTTGGAAATCAGAATACAAGAAACAAAAACATTAAATTTTTACTTTCAATATTTAATTACTTCTCAACATTACACAAATACAAGTAAAAGAAACCATTATTGTATGTAGCCAGCTTTCCTCAGTTCTTTGAGTATGAAGGATATTTCTTTGATGCACGAATAGTTTCCTGCACAAAGCGAGTCATGTAGAAGTCTTAGCCGGTCAACCAATATGTTTGGATCTTTCCATGATGTGTAATCAATCTCTTCTACCACCATCTTACTTGCTTGTTTATTATAAATACTGTTAATATCACAATCGTCCCTGCGATCATAATAAGCATTATCAGATTTATTTTTTATAACACGACGTTTCCATCGTTTCGGTCTCAGGACATCGCCACATTCTTCGATCTTGTCAGCTCTAGGTGCTTCATCACAGTCTATGCCTTGGTCAACAGCCTCAGAGTCACTGTAACAATCACTGTAGAAGATATCCTCTTCACCCATATTACCGTATGAATTCGCTATCGATGATGTCGAAGTGTCTTCATCGTCTTCATGCTTCCTTTTTAGGAGTCCATCATTTTTACAAAGAATGGAGGATCTACTGAATATAGGCTTGAATGTATTCTCACTTTTCACGGTGTTGATACTTCCATTAGTTTCAGTCTTCCCGAAGCCATTAGCATCCTTCAATTTATGTTCTTCCTCACAATCGGGTGAGCTAATACCATCACGCTCAGGACAAGGAAAATTATTGACGTAATGCAGATCACTCTTCTTTAGTCTAGTGGATTCATCGGTGTCCTCTATGCCGTAAGTAGTCTTGACTTTACATGTTCTACCATGTCTTTTTAAGCTGTCAATTCTTGTTAACAACCTGCTACAACGATTACAGCTTAACATGTTGCGTAGTGGGTTTCTAGCACAATCATTCTTCTCATGACGTCTAGCATTCCTTCTCATGGCAAAATCCTTGCCACAGTATCTACAGCGGCTTCCTTCCGTTTCAGCTGCAGATAACAAACCACGATCCATGGTAGCTTCTGTGACTAATGTTAGATACAAACTGTCAGTTTTCTCCAATTGGAACCATTTCTTAAATAGAGTTTTTGAAATGTTTCATCAGCGAGAGTTAAGTTATCTAATGCAAAGAAAATTGATGCAAGTAGTTCTGGCTGTCGTCAACAGATGTCGCTACGTGTTGCTTGTAGGTAAATAATATCTATTTCATTAATGTGGGATGCGTAACGCTCACTATCGATCGCAAAGGGAGGTTGGCTTCGATAGTATCCAAGGAGAAAAAAAGTTCGTCCGTGCTTCTCAGATTTCTCACGGTCCACCATCTTGGATTGTGACGTCACGGCGGCCATCTTGGATGGGTGTGACCTTGACCTTTGACCGAAACCTCAGGAATGATCGCAAGCACACGGATTTACCATCAAAATATTGATAAGAATAATCAGGAGCACACGGAGAAAAACCATCATAATATTGGCAAGAATAATCAGGAGCACACGGAGAAAACCGACACAAGTTTTCTTTGATATCATAAAAATATAAAAAAAAATTAATAAAAAATTAAAAATAAAAACGAAAAAAAAAATCAAACATTCTGGCTTGTGAACTTCTCATTGTTGAGCAAAGATAGAGTTCTAGTACAAGCCAGAATGTTTGATTTTTTTTTCGTTTTTATTTTTAATTTTTTATTAATTTTTTTTTATATTTTTATGATATCAAAGAAAACTTGTGTCGGTTTTCTCCGTGTGCTCCTGATTATTCTTGCCAATATTATGATGGTTTTTCTCCGTGTGCTCCTGATTATTCTTATCAATATTTTGATGGTAAATCCGTGTGCTTGCGATCATTCCTGAGGTTTCGGTCAAAGGTCAAGGTCACACCCATCCAAGATGGCCGCCGTGACGTCACAATCCAAGATGGTGGACCGTGAGAAATCTGAGAAGCACGGACGAACTTTTTTTCTCCTTGGATACTATCGAAGCCAACCTCCCTTTGCGATCGATAGTGAGCGTTACGCATCCCACATTAATGAAATAGATATTATTTACCTACAAGCAACACGTAGCGACATCTGTTGACGACAGCCAGAACTACTTGCAACAATTTTCTTTGCATTAGATAACTTAACTCTCGCTGATGAAACATTTCAAAAACTCTATTTAAGAAATGGTTCCAATTGGAGAAAACTGACAGTTTGTATCTAACATTAGTCACAGAAGCTACCATGGATCGTGGTTTGTTATCTGCAGCTGAAACGGAAGGAAGCCGCTGTAGATACTGTGGCAAAGATTTTGCCATGAGAAGGAATGCTAGACGTCATGAGAAGAATGATTGTGCTAGAAACCCACTACGCAACATGTTAAGCTGTAATCGTTGTAGCAGGTTGTTAACAAGAATTGACAGCTTAAAAAGACATGGTAGAACATGTAAAGTCAAGACTACTTACGGCATAGAGGACACCGATGAATCCACTAGACTAAAGAAGAGTGATCTGCATTACGTCAATAATTTTCCTTGTCCTGAGCGTGATGGTATTAGCTCACCCGATGGTATTAGCTCACCCGATTGTGAGGAAGAACATAAATTGAAGGATGCTAATGGCTTCGGGAAGACTGAAACTAATGGAAGTATCAACACCGTGAAAAGTGAGAATACATTCAAGCCTATATTCAGTAGATCCTCCATTCTTTGTAAAAATGATGGACTCCTAAAAAGGAAGCATGAAGACGATGAAGACACTTCGACATCATCGATAGCGAATTCATACGGTAATATGGGTGAAGAGGATATCTTCTACAGTGATTGTTACAGTGACTCTGAGGCTGTTGACAAAGGCATAGACTGTGATGAAGCACCTAGAGCTGACAAGATCGAAGAATGTGGCGATGTCCTGAGACCGAAACGATGGAAACGTCGTGTTATAAAAAATAAATCTGATAATGCTTATTATGATCGCAGGGACGATTGTGATATTAACAGTATTTATAATAAACAAGCAAGTAAGATGGTGGTAGAAGAGATTGATTACACATCATGGAAAGATCCAAACATATTGGTTGACCGGCTAAGACTTCTACATGACTCGCTTTGTGCAGGAAACTATTCGTGCATCAAAGAAATATCCTTCATACTCAAAGAACTGAGGAAAGCTGGCTACATACAATAATGGTTTCTTTTACTTGTATTTGTGTAATGTTGAGAAGTAATTAAATATTGAAAGTAAAAATTTAATGTTTTTGTTTCTTGTATTCTGATTTCCAACTAAGCCTGTGTGTTTCCGCTAATGTATGTGTGATCATTCCGTTTAATGTGTGTAATGTGTGTATACGTTTCCTTTCCTGTGTGTACTGTGTGTACGTTTCGTTTCCTGTGTGTACGTTCCGTTTTCTGTGTGTACTGTGTGTACGTTCCGTTTTCTGTGTGTACTGTGTGTACGTTTCGTTTCCTGTGTGTACGTTCTGTTTCCTGTGTGTACTGTGTATACGATCCGTTTCCTGTGTGTACTGTGTGTACGTTCCGTTTCCTGTGTGTACTGTGTGTACGTTCCTTTTCCTGTGTGTACTGTGTGTACGTTCCGTTTCCTGTGTGTACTGTGTGTATACGTTTCGTTTCCTGTGTGTACTGTGTGTACGTTTCGTTTCCTGTGTGTATTGTGTGTACGTTTCGTTTCCTGTGTGTACTGTGTGTACGTTCCGTTTCCTGTGTGTACTGTGTGTACGTTCCGTTTCCTGTGTGTATTGTGTGTACGTTCCGTTTCCTGTGTGTACTGTGTGTACGTTCCGTTTCCTGTGTGTACTGTGTGTACGTTCCGCTTCCTGTGTGTACTGTGTGTACGTTTCGTTTCCTGTGTGTACTGTGTGTACGTTTCGTTTCCTGTGTGTACTGTGTGTACGTTCCGTTTCCTGTGTGTACTGTGTGTACGTTTCGTTTCCTGTGTGTACTGTGTGTACGTTTCGTTTCCTGTGTGTATTGTGTGTACGTTCCGTTTCCTGTGTGTACTGTGTGTACGTTCCGTTTCCTGTGTGTACTGAGTGATCATTACATTTATTGCATGTAAATTGCATGTATTGTGCGTACATTGCGTACATTACGTGTTGGAGCTGATGGATCTGTTGGAGCACTTGCAGCTAATGGTCAATTGAAGCATAGGAGCAAAATTTAGATGGATCTGATGACGTGAATTGTAGCTCTTGGAGCCTGGCGTATATTGGAGAGATCGAATTTTTTTTCGATCAAATGATCCTCTTTTTTAATTTGTAGATTTGACTCTAGTATTATTGTAAATGGTTCTTGATTTGACTAGCGTATTATTATTCCATCCGGAGCATGTATATAAGCGAGTCCTAGACAGCAGGACGCTCAGTTAGTTACTGACGTCGGCGGTGTAAGGATCACCTAGTTTGTTTCTTCTGGTGCATAAGACGTGTCAATTAGCTGTTCTTGAGACCTCGATGGCATCTTTACCGTCTTTAACGTCGAACTCGGAGGTTGTACCATCGTCTACGGGAACCTTGACGACAGCTACGATGGAGAAGGTGCAGATCCCGTTGGCAACGACGACGTCAACATTGGAGGAGATTTCAACAGATGTGATACCACCATCATCCGAAGTTTCATCGTCAGCAATGGATTCTTCCACTAATGAAAAGCATACATTGCGTCGGTGCAAATACTGTGACGCATCATTTACTATTACCTCAAATGCTCGCAGACATGAAAGAAGCAGTTGTTCTAATAATGTTAAAAGAATACAATTTCAGTGCAATAAGTGCAAAAAACTAATTTCACGTCTTGATAGCTTACATCTTCATTATAAAAAATGCTCCGAGAAGTATAATGAACATGGTTATTGTTTTGACTCGTGTGTTGTACCAGCAAATGAGAATATATAAGTGGGACCCTGGTGATATGAACTTCAGTCCGTCTCTGGCTGCGGTGATGAACGGATCGTATAGACATTTAAAGTCATGTAAAAGGCTTTGTCCGTACAATAAGAAGACTGTTTGAATCGAGGAATCCACAAGACTTTAGTACTTTGTCTGTGTTTATTATGTACTTGTAGTAGATTAGAATGTATGTAATAAAAGTTTTTAAAAGAACTTGTGGTGTTTTTTATTTTCTCAAACCTGTCGCTTTTGTGGTATTTTTTAAAATTAAAGTTGATTGGTATCGGTCAGGGGTCGAACCAAGGACCTTAGTCGATCCAATCAATCAGTATATAGATTACAAATTTATTTAATGAATTTTGAACTTTTTCCCGAATCTCTAGCATTAAAATTACGGATTTTCAAGATGGCGTCCAAATTTCAAGATGGCGTGTGTCACAGTAGTAATTGATTACTGTACTGTAGCGGGTTAGAATAAAATTATCCAGATGGAAATGAACTCTATAATACGAGTACACACACACAAGATGGCTTACTCCAGCAGGTGGTAGCTCCTGGTAGCATCTACTGAACATAAAATGTCGGATCCATAATGGTCAACAAGGACAAAGTCAAATTTCGAGGACAAAGTCAAATTTCAATGTCAAGGTCAAATTTCAAGGTCAAGGTCAAATTTCAATGTCAAGGTCAAATTTCAAGGTCAAGGTCAAATTAAAAGGTCAAGGTCAAATTTCAAGGTCAAGGTCAAATTTAAAGGTCAAGGTCAAATTTCAAGGTCAAGGTCAAAGGCCAAGGTCAATGACAACAGTTGAGGACAAAAGTATGGTGACCAGATAATTATACTACATGGTATCGGCACACTCTAGCAGACGAAAACAAGATGGTGGACTCCAGCGGATGAAGACAAGATGGCGGACATGATGTCATACCAGTTGATGATATAAACCTTGGTATTGTTGGTGGTAGATCAGTCTAGGTAGCTTTCATGGAGGAAGGATTGATCGTTTACTCTCGCCGGGAATCGAACCAAGGACGTACATCGATATAATCAAACAGAATTCAAATACGTTAATTTTTTGATGAATTTTGGAATTTGTTTCATTAAAATCGGATAATAAATAAAGATTTTCAAGATGGCGTCCAGATTTCAAGATGGCGGACATGACGTCATGCTCACTGTCGATATATATGCTTTGAAAAAAGTGGTGGGGGGGCAGTCTGTCAGCAGCCACCACAGGGGGAAGGATCGGTCGCCATTATTAATTTTTTGACCTCGTTGGGTTCGAACCGAGGACTCCGTGCTCCGTATCGATAATGTTTGTTTTTTATAAATATTTTATTAAATTTATATTATTTAAATTTTTTTATAATTTTTAAAAAAAAATTTCATTAAAATCGGATAATAAATAAAAAAGTTAAAGATGGCGGCCGTAACGAAAATTGCAACGGTGACGTCATCATCCAATATGGCGGAAAACAAAATGGCGGAAAGTTCGAGAAAACAAAATGACGTCATCCAAGATGGCGGATCCAAGATGGCCGCCGTGATATACTTGTCCCGTTACGTTATGTCCCGTTACGCTGTGTCCCGTTACGCCGGCTGCATGCACGAAAAAGTGTCACGTTACGCATATTGTCACGTTACGCTCGTCCAAGATGGCCGCCGTGACGTCACAGATAGACGTGACGTCAGAGATGTGGCTCGGCACCAAGCACCGCAACCTGAATCCTGCCGTCGGAAATACATTCATATACTACTATCTTTTGTTTATGGGTTTACATTTTCCGATTAAATAAAATGGTTTTATGACAAAATCTCTGCACATATATTGCGAGATGCTGTTCACAACTGTAGAGACTATTAAAATCTGTAGGGTAGTAAGTTATAATAATGGCCGAGTATATACGATTTGAAGCAGCTCTCTTAGCACAGTCAAAAGGTAGTTTTTAAAATAGAAAAAAAAGCGGAGTTCGTTTTTTCAGCTTTTTGTTATTTTTTATATTTTTATTTGGGGTTCTGAATCCAATTTACAACTTTGCCGCGCCTTAAAGGTGACGCATCATCCTCAAAATATAACAAAATGAAAAACAAATCTGGCTCATTTGGACATTTATGCATAGAACATTTTTATATAAAATCATAAATAGGCTCCTAACCTGGTTTTATGGCAACCATTCCAACATTTTTTTTCCATGTCTTGATTGTCTCATCTAATTTAAGAAACTCTGCTATAAACATGCTGGTACGAAGTTGCGAAACTGAGACTACAGATAATTTCCATACCATCACAAACTTCTTGTTGGGCAGCCAATCCTTGTGTATATCTTTAAATATACTATCACTGACTCCAAGGTGTCGTGACAGTACCGAATCTGTTTTCATTTGACTCATACAAATATGTTCAATGGACATATCACTTTATGTGCCACTCCACAACTTTTCACTTCGCCGAATCGTAAAGCATCAAACCACTTCTGGTGGAAAATTGATTTCTAAATCCCTTATATCCTTGAGTTATAAGTGCTTAGCGTATAAGTAATGTCCACCTGCATTGTAATATGGTATCTATTTATAGTTGTTAGATTGAGGCCCTACTTACCAATTGTTTAAAATTGGATTAACCTCATCATCAATATTTCTACTCCTAAATGTAACCATAATTTTGTTCTAGCTCCAATATGTGTCAATAGTAGTATGTTTTGGGGGCTCCGGAAACAGGGTCCAGGGTGTGGAGCCTGTGGAGCTGACCGCCATCTTGGATTGTGACGTCACGGCGGCCATCTTGGATGGTTGTGACTTTGACCTTGACCCCGACGGCCATTTTGGATCCGCCATTTTGGATGACGTCATTGTGTTCTCGAACATTCCGGCATTGTGTGTTCCGCCATATTGGATGATGACGTCACCGTTGCAATTTCCGTTACGGCCGCCATATTTAACTTTTTATTTATTACCCGATTTTATCGAAATTTTTTTTTAAAATTATAAAAAAATTCAAATAATATAAATTTAATAAAATATTTATAAAAAACAAACATTAACGACACGGAGTTCGGAGTCCTCGGTTCGAACCCAGTGAGGGCAAGAGAAATAAAAAATGGCGACCGATCCTTCCCCCGCGGTGGGTGCTGACAGACTGACCCCCACCACTTGTACCAATGCATATAAGAACTTACAACCCCCCCCCCCCCCGCCACCCCCCCCTCCACCCCCCTAAAAAAGTTATTATTTCTCGCACACGACGATCCACCCCTCCCCCACCACCCTTCTTTAATTTTTTTTTAATTTTTTTATCGTAATAGCCACCCTACACCACTACTCTAGTTTTTTCCCCTCCCTCCCTCACTTTACCGTCATTCCCACCCCTATCCTCCTCCTCACCCCTATTCTACCTTTTAAAGTATAAATACCGGCTGCAGGACCCGGGAAGCCTTCAGTTTTTGCCGTGGCTCCCAGCCTGAAGGAAAGACGATGTTTGCTTGTTGTGCGAGCGGAGCAAAGATCTTGTCGGCCATCTTAGCATATGGTAAAGTGCGCACGCTTGCGGCACTGGATAAGGAGACGGAGTTACCTTACCTACCAAAGGAGTTTCTCCTGGTATACGCCCCGTACGAGATAAGATACGTCTACAAGTTCCTGCCGGTGTACCTGCAGCTAGACCCAGACATCCAAGACTGTCTACCATGCACCGAGTGCGACAAGGATATGTCGTCCGTGCCCGACACGCCGCACATGAAGTCATGGTGCAAAAAGCGACGAGATGCGTGGCAGCGGCAGCAGCAGCAGTATCCTAGCTCCTGAGTGCCAGGGGTCACAGCTGCGAGCATCCAGACGTCCCGGTCTCCGTCAAGGCCAGCCTCACAGCCTTGTAGTGTCATCTCTCCGGCCTCGCAGCGCCATCCTCGCAGAGCCAGCATCTTAGTCACGTCACTCCAACCTCGTCGTATGTGTAACCGTGAGTAATGACAATATGACACTCTTTCTTGTCAACGTTCAGTGTCTTACGTCCCAAAAGGGGCCTGTAGTGAAGCAACTGTCCGTGACGTCCGTCATTGGCGGTGACGAAGTCAAGACTAGCGAATACATCTTTAGACCGCCGTGTGACTGGACTAAGCTAGACAGAAAGTCACAACGCGAGAACCGACGTCTGACCTATGAAGTGAACGGACTCTCGTGGAATGAAGGTGATTTAGACTATGAACAACTTACATCTGTGCTACGTGATCTCGTCGAGCCGGAAGACGACGTTGTTTACGTCCTTGGTAATGAACAGAAATGTATTGTGAGTGATTTGTGTAGTGCCAATGTAATTGACCTACGTAAACAAGGCAACTGTCCCTCTTTCAACATACTGTTAAAGATGTACCGAAACCAAATTGAAAAGTGCGATAAATTTTATAATGGTTTCCACTGTGCACATTGTAATAGCCAGTTACTGAAGCTGTGGCTCTATGAACATCCTTATTACTACAGTGATGTTTAATTTTTTTATTCCTTATTTCAATTGTAAATATTGTTTCCAATGTCATCTACTGATGGAAGTATGTAAATAAAATATATATAAACCAATATATTTGTTTTATTCTTTTCACCTTTATTTCATTGTATTTTTTTTGTAAAGTCTATTAATTATACTCTTTCGAAAAAAAAAATTAAAATATAATAATCATTTTACATTATTTTCAGCAATGTAATTTAAAGCATAAATTATATAAAAAAATCAGCAATTTAAAAAACAAGGGTATTAGTAGTATAGAAATAAAACTCAAAGTTCAAAAATTTTACAGATATATTTTCGTTAACATATACAATTAAATATATATCCATATTTTATTTGACATGTGTAAGAGTGTAGAATCGCAGGGCCCTCTCTTGCCAGCAGACCATTCTCGTCCCGCCGTCTCTCATCTCTCACCAGCTCTCTCTCCTCACGCTGAATCTCTCTCTCCATCCCAGCAACCACTCACCTGCTAAATACTTAAACAGAATATTAGTCAATTAAACAAAAAGCTTGCATCGCAGCTCTCTGTGTTTGGAACGGGCTGGAGACCGACACCGCTAAACAGGCAGGTCACGCACAAGCCCCTTGCCTCCATATGTAATATACGTCACATATGTAGTCAAGTACTTATTGAAACGCCCCTCGTGCCCAAATTTTATATTATTTCAAATTAATCAAAGAGTCCTTGGAAACTGCTGGGCAAATATTAATAAATAAAAATTAATTACCAGAGGGGGCACGAGACGGTGAACAAGAGAAAATTTACACTCCCTGCACACTAGTAACTTGGGAGTTCGTGGATCGTTACAATGAAGAAGGTATCTGATAAATAAATACACAACCTCGGTAGCTTGGTCTATAGGTTTCCAGGTTTATTATTAAGGAATTTTGTGTTCGCATTATTAAAACTTGACAATAAAATCTTAGTAATTAACGAAGTTAAAGGGGGCGCCCCAGAATAATTTAAAACAATACACATTACACCTTAACTAAATATTATTACATAATCAAAAATTTAAAAATTGCACCAAATTTGAATGTCCCAACAATTACATATATATATGGGTTTCCTCGATTTTACAGATTCTTGAGGATGACGTCCTTAAAACACTGCTCGCTGGTATCTTTGTTTTAGTTCCTTCTATTTAAGTAAAAAATATATATATCTCATATCACCCGGGTCTTTCCAGGATGACCTCGGACTGCCGGCCAAACTATTCTAACAAGGGGGGGGGGATCAGCTGGAGGTCCCGAAGATCATGCGGGGGCAATTTCTCCCCCGTAACTTCGACCCTGTCTGAAACACAGTCCAAATTCAAAACGAATTAGACCTGCGTCCAGACAGTCCTACACAGTTGGCGCGAAAGCCAACAACGGGAATTTGGGAAAAAAATAAAACGGATAACTCACCAAACAGGGTGTGGACACAGGGCTCGCGAGGTGTCTCGCGCCGACATCAGGATGACGCGCACCGAAAATTCGCGGATGCGCGAAGGAAACCAGAATTTTTAGAATTAAATATAAATAAAAAAAAATTAACTACGCATGACTTTTCTAAAAACTACCTCTGCCTGGCTACTGTACAAATGGGATCACATCCCTTAAGCAACTGACTACATCTTTAGTGCAACCGAAAATCGCCGTTCCCGCGAAAGGCCTCTTAGTGCAGAGGACGACGAGCACACGTGGTCAGTAGCCGCGATCAGAGGATAGAGTCCACGAGGGCGGACGAGACTTCTAATTAAAACGGGCGCTCACGCCCGAGGAAGGAGGGGGAAGGTTCGGTTCTAAGCCGAAGATATCCGAAGGAGTCCGAGGCGGGCGTGACAAGAACACGACATGCGCGCTCTCTACCGGACCGAAACGAAAGCAACGAACAATCGACTCCTACAGGTCGGGAGAAGAAAGCATGGTGCCTTATGGCACCGCGACGCTGCTTTCTAGCGGCGTAAGGGGGAACTACTTGACGTGGTGAGCTGACTTGCCACCAGGTGTCATGAGCGTAGTCTCGGCTCGCTGGCCACCATGGGTGAAGTTGCTTTTTTCTGCCGCTAGGTTTCGCGGAGGTCTCTTTAGGTCTCTTGGCTAAGTTCATGTCAGGTCACTGCTCCTGGATTTCTCAGAACTAAAGTGATGTGGAGAGAGAGGAAGGGGGGGCACAGAAAACGCCACTCCGGTGGGAACGCAGCTCCACTGGAGACTGCTTCGTGACGAGACATGCTATTCTCAGCAGGTCTCTACAAGGTAGCAGCTTGCAGCCCAGGAGCTGCTCTATGCAGTTTCGGTCATGCAGGGAATTAAAATTACAAACTCGGGACGTGACTGCAGGCGAGAGAAATTTCAACCGGGCTGACCATGTCCACATTAGACAGCAAAATATCAGATTGACCCCCTGGGAAGGGGCTTCGGTCCACTGCAACAAAGTTTAAATCTGTGGCGTACACCGGCCTAACAAAAGTAAATCACCCCCATTAACAACCAGATAAATTTAAAAAAAATAAGAAACCCCAAAAATTTTAAAATTATAAAAAAAATTAAAAAGGGTGACGAAATGCCTAATTTCCGGCACATTATGAACAACATCTCTATTTAGCCGTGGCCCATTACAACGATGCAAGCCTACCAGAAAGAACTAGCATATGATACATTGACACAAAGCACGTGCTTAAACTATCATATGTCACATACAAACACTGAAATTGACCAGTAACAACGATGTATCAATGCCGAAATCTTGCACGTCAACGACTGTGGGACCCAGCGACGTAACAGTCCAGCGTTGACTCACAACGCCGAAATCTTGCATGCCAACGACTGTGGAACCCAGCGGCGTAACAGTCCAGCGTTGACACACCACGCCGAAATATTGCATGTCATCGACTGCGGAACCCAGCGGCGTAACAGTCCAGCGTTGACACCATCATTATGACACCATCGATGTAAGGAGCCCAACGTCATGACCCCATCGATGACAGGAGCCCATCGTAGTGACCCTATCATCATGACACCATCGATGTTAGGAGCCCATCGTCTTGACACCAACGGCGTAAGGAGCCCAACGATGCATAAAAAAACGCATTGGTGTAAAAAACGCATTGGTGTAAAAAACACATCAGTGTAAAAAACGCATCAGTGTAAAAAAACGCATCAGTGTAAAAAAACGCATCAGTGTAAAATGCATCAGTGTAAAAAAAATATGTATTGCACCAAAAACTACGTAGGTGCATAAAACCACCACTTCCATCCCAACCAACCAACCAAGATAGCGCAGCATCGCAAACAACGAGGATGCATAAAATCACCACTGCCATCCCAACCAACCAACCAAGAAAAACGTAGCACCACAAATCAACGTAAGTGCATAAAACCACCACTTCCATCCCAACCAACCAACCAAAAAACGTAGCATCACAAACAACGAGGATACAATAAACCACCACTACCATCCCAACCAACCAACCAAGAAAAACGTAGCACCACAAATCAACGTAGGTGCATAAAACCACCACTTCCATCCCAACCAACCAACCAAGATAGCGCAGCATCGCAAACAACGAGGATGCATAAAATCACCACTGCCATCCCAACCAACCAACCAAGAAAAACGTAGCACCACAAATCAACGTAAGTGCATAAAACCACCACTTCCATCCCAACCAACCAACCAAAAAACGTAGCATCACAAACAACGAGGATACAATAAACCACCACTACCATCCCAACCAACCAACCAAGAAAAACGTAGCACCACAAATCAACGTAGGTGCATAAAACCACCACTTCCATCCCAACCAACCAACCAAGATAGCGCAGCATCGCAAACAACGAGGATGCATAAAACCACCACTGCCATCCCAACCAACCAACCAAGAAAATGCTTGCACCACAAAACAACGAGGATGCAAAACATCACCACTTCCATCCCAACCAACCAACCAAAAAACGCAGCACCACAAATCAACGCAGGTGCATAAAACCACCACTGCCATCCCAACCAACCAACCAAGAAAAACGTAGCACCACAAATCAACGTAAGTGCATAAAACCACCACTTCCATCCCAACCAACCAACCAAGATAGCGTAGCATCACAAACAACGAGGATGCAAAACACCACCACTTTCATCCCAACCAACCAACCAAGAAAATGCTTGCACCACAAAACAACGAGGATGCAAAACACCACCACTTCCATCCCAACCAACCAACCAAAAAACGCAGCACCACAAATCAACGCAGGTGCATAAAACCACCACTTCCATCCCAACCAACCAACCAAGAAAATGCTTGCACCACAAAACAACGAGGATGCAAAACATCACCACTTCCATCCCAACCAACCAACCAAAAAACGCAGCACCACAAATCAACGCAGGTGCATAAAACCACCACTTCCAACCCAACCAACCAACCAAGAGAGCACAGCACCACAAAACAACGTAGGTGCATAAAACCAAAAAACGCAGCACCACAAAACAACGAGGATGCAAAACACCACCACTTCCATCCCAACCAACCAACCAAGAAAATGCTTGCACCACAAAACAACGAGGATGCAAAACACCACCACTTCCATCCCAACCAACCAACCAAGAAAATGCTTGCACCACAAAACAACGAGGATGCAAAACACCACCACTTCCATCCCAACCAACCAACCAAGAAAAAATGTAGCACCACAAAACAACGTAGGTGCATAAAACCACCACTTCCATCCCAACCAACCAACCAAGAAAAAACGTAGCACCACAAAACAACGTAGGTGCATAAAACCACCACTTCCATCCCAACCAACCAACCAAAAAACGCAGCACCACAAAACAACGTAGGTGCATAAAACCACCACTTCCATCCCAACCAACCAACCAACCAAAAAACGCAGCACCACAAATCAACGTAGGTGCATAAAACCACCACTTCCATCCCAACCATCCAACCAAATAAGCACCACGAATATTGTGGGTGCATGATCAAAACAAATTGCACCACGAAACAGAGTGGGTGCAAAAAATTAAGGTAAAATAGCACCACAAAACAGTGTGGGTGCATGAACAAAACAAGGTAAAATAGCACCAGAAAACCAAAAAATCCAGGTGCAAAAAAAAATAAACAAAAAAAGAGCACCACGAAACAGTTGTGGGTGTAACATAATTACAACGAGCGGACTCAGGAAACCATCGATGAAAAATCCAACGGTGAAGGCTATGTACACCAAATCATCAGAGACATGGGTGGCTACCAAGTGGCAAACACTAGTCCCACACTCGTACATTGCGGTTCATATTCCTGAAGGGCCTTCTCGGCTACCGTAGCGGCTCGGGGCCCACGAAGTCCCCACCGTGCTTCACCCCTACAGAGAATACTGCGCGAAACGTACGAGTATAGGCACCAATTTCAAGTTATATAAAAATTTTCTTGTATATATACATTTTCACATTCTTTTATATTTTAGTCATTCCGTTCATAACCGTATGGCAAAGTATTTATGCCATCGTCGCATATTATGCGTTTATCGTCGTGCCATGATAGTGATATTTTATTTGAGCATTCTGTAAATAATATCATATTATGTGATTGTATGGACCGGACTTGCGCGCGCTTTGTTGTGTGTTCTTCCAGGACCTCGAGGAAATCTTCAAATGTAATTTTATTTTTTACCACGCACTTTTGTATTCCTTTTGCTCTCTTTGTGATATTATTATTGTACTTGTACGTATACAGTTTTGCCCTTAGGCCGACAAACTCCTCCATCGCCACCCTGTTACACTCATCCTTGAACTTACCCACCACCTTTTTATTGGTGGGCGAGTAGCAGGGGTGGTCAATGGGATAGCTGCTCGTGTCAAATATATCCATGAGCGCAGAGTCGTCGGCCAGGTCCTGGTAGAAATTGCGCGTCTTGATGTCATATATGAAGCTGTCCGTGTCCATGTACGCCAGCATGATGTCATCCTTATATTTCTGTTTCATCACATCATAGTGGAACTTGTACATTAACGTCTTGGACAAGTCCAGGACCGAAAAGCCCGCATATATAGGGCGGTCAAGAAAGATGGTTTCATGTTGAAGTTTTACTAGTGATAGATTTTCGTTGAAGATGGTTCGGTCCTGGAACGCTGGCTTGGCAATCACTTTTCTGAGCCTCTTATCGCTGCACACAAGTTCCATACGTTGCCTCAAAAATTTGTTCTCTAAATGTTTACCGAAAGAAGCATTGTTGGCAAGCTTAAAGAATTCTTTTTCAAAGTCGTTTGTAGCTGCTTGTCTTTTCAACGTGTTTTTCATAATAAATGGCTCCATCCAGGCACGCTGATTGAATTCCAGGACTCTATGTATTTTTTTTATTTGCAGTCCGTGCTGGAGACTTTGCTTCAAGTTTCTGTAGTGAACTATATAGTTTTCCTTGTGCTCGAGCGTCGTCATCAGTTTTGACTGACGCGAGCCGGGCGGGCACTGGCTGACGGGCAGGAACGGTAGGTCCTTATGTTCATCGTGGAGGGCAGACGGATACTCCACATCAACTTCTAGGATGTAGCCCGTCTGCCCCTCGTCAGGTATCGACATCACGTCGATATCAGCGCCCACCCACTTGAAGCCGTTGGTCGGAAGAGGCAACGACATGGCCCACCCATATAAATTGTTGGCGTCAACATACATTATATGATTTGACGGCTGGCTGGGATCGTAGGTGCGGGGAAGGCAGGTGTTGTTTGCCTTACAGTGACGCTTCACCACTTGAGCTACCCCGCCCCTGATCCCAGCCTCTATGAACATATACATATCATAATCGGTCATCAGTTCCAGCCGTACTTGAGTCTCCTTTAACATGGCATCGAACGTGAACCCTGGCGCGCTGACGTAGTGGCTGCAGTCAAGGCCATACGTTGTCAGACACAGCTGACGAAAGCTCTCAAAAACATCGGTGAGCAGCAGTACGTCGGTCTTGAGATACACATCACTGTAGTCGCCCAGGGTCACGCAGCCGAACTTGTCCCATACCGCTTTTGCATGATGGTAATCTTCTTCACTTATGTTGCTGTCATTTAATAAATTGTAGAATTTTTCTTTAGGTGGCAGTTGCGGCTCGTCCAGTGTTTCCCAGCTGGAAACATAATCGTAGGGGAAAACACCTTTTCTCGTGACGAGGGACATTTCCTCCGATGTAAAATACTTTGAGGTATCTTTGAATTGGTCGGCTGGCAGGTACGACGCAAGGGACGCCAAACTGTGAGCCATGAATCTAAAACTATCGACAAACTGCACTGAAAATTTGTCGCCCAGCTTCTTTGAAAATGTTACCATCTTCTCTTGCGTGTGGGGGATGATGAATATTTCCTTGTTGTCGAAGCCCAGCTGTTTTATTATGAACTTCTCATCGTAGGCAAGATTGTGAAAGTAAACCACCAGTTTCTTGGGCCGCCTGCGCAGAAGGTTGCAGCTGTTGCAGGCGGCGCCGAGGTAATTTCCACTGAAGTGGTCGTGGTCCTTGACTTTATAATTAGCAGCCGTAAATACTGTATTACAATAGCAGCACTGTTGGGCTGCGACGAAGCTGACGTACTCTTGTGCCGTCAGCGTCGACATGGGCAGGCTGGTCTCGTAAATGTCTTTTACCTTATTTCCAATTTCAACAATCGTCTCCACGAACTTCTTCTCAGCATCGGGACCCCTGTAGAGTATAGGTTCTTGTGGCAGCGAGGAAGTGAGCGTTGCTGGTATGACGTCATTGTCGGTCTTAACGTGTATACAATAGCTATATGCTTCATGTTTTTGATATGCATAGGTGCCTGATTTCTGGGGGTCCGGCTGGCATGTCTGGATGGGTACTAGCAGGGCTTCAAAATCCGCATACACTACTATGGGCATTTTTGACTTATGATGATAGTTTTTAAATTTCATGACTGGGGGCTGACCGTTCTTTTCTGGCTTCGGCATCTCGACGCGCACGGGAGCGTGGGTGTTGCAGAACTTTCTGTGCGCGTCGAGACACTGCTGCCCTGACAGTCCCGAAACATGAGGTCTCTCATCATAATAAGTGAAGCACCTCTTGCAGACATATATTTTCTCTTTGTGGGCTGTGATCTGGGGTCTGACAAGACGTGAAAAGTTTTTTATATAACAAAGGTGCGAGTTGTTTTCTTCGTTAGACAGCAGCAGGAGGTCGAAATGATGTCGTTTTTCTTCCTTCCCCACACGCACTGGCGCGATCTTGTTGTCCTCGTCAATGTTGTAGACGTTGACGGACACATCGGGATTGTTTCGCTCAAACACTTTGATTTGGTGGAGGGGGGTGGGGAACTCAACCCCTGAAAAATCAAATTTGTTTTCAAGCTCGTGGTAGCGCTTGTCAACTTGTCGTGGATTCTCCCCCTCCACGTACCGCGCCAGTATGGCCCACTTGAAACACATGTTGTCACTGAGGTTCTTGGGGTTTATTATAGCCTCGCGGTTCTTGATGACAGCAGGCAGATCAATGTATGAAGATACTCTAAGAGGCACTAGCTTGTTGAAGCGGAGCTGGAGTCGCTTCACGGCAGACAAGGTCCATCCAGATCCCTTGCTGGCATAATCTTCCTCCTCCTTGCATATTTTCAATATACTTTCATCAATGGCCTCTTCAATATCGCTCTCTTCGTAAATAGGAATATTTTTGGTTTTGAACGCTCTTTTGTCCACGCCTTCATCAAAGGGGGCCGGCTTGACATAGTCACACTCGAGCCAGATGTTGAATTTTACTGGACCATTTTCCTGCACTTCATGTGATATCTGATTTATCAGGTTAGTCTTCATATGGGCCATGTAAGTGCAAATATCCTTTGTTGCACCATTATTGTTTTCCGCCACATATGTCTTAATGTTCCGGCGGAACGCACTCTCTACCTCAACAAACCCGGTACCTCCGGCCTCCAAGTCTACTTGTGCCTGGTCAGGCGCTTGCGCCTCCAAGACTACCTGTGCCTGGTCGGGCACACTCGCCACGTATTGCGGACGAGTGCTGGGGCCGGGCTGTTGCAGGCTAGAGGTCGTGTCTACCCGCCGTCTCTTCGTGGCCAGACCATTGCACGTCTTGCTGTGCGTCAATAAATTATCTTTTCGAGTAAACTCACCCTGGCATTTCGTACATGTAAATGTTATGCGCTCGTGATTGAACAGGCACTGGCTCTTTTCATGACGTCTGGCGTGGCGACTATGTTCAAATTGTTGCCCGCAGAACTTGCATCTCGAGCCTGAGCTGTGCTCGGTGGTGGCACGACATGATGACAGGTGTCGTTTGAGAGCGTCTATGCGTGAAAACGTCATGCCGCAAGTATGGCACTGGTTGTTAACAGTGCGGCCGGGATTAGCTGCGCAGATGCACTCATGCCGTCTGGCATTTCGGGTATTGGTAAACCCTTTGCCACAGTATGCACACCCATTCCCTGGTGGTGTTGGTGCACATACCTGTGGCGCAGCTGCAGGGCTGCTGGTCCCCGATGTCGAGGGCTGGAGGGCTCCGGAGGCGGGCTGGCAGGCTCCCGATGTCGAGGGCTCGGCCATGGACGCAGTCCTCTTCATGATGAAGTCTGTAACACCAACGGAAAAA
Organism: Bacillus rossius redtenbacheri; assembly: GCF_032445375.1. Lineage (NCBI taxonomy): Eukaryota > Metazoa > Arthropoda > Insecta > Phasmatodea > Bacillidae > Bacillus > Bacillus rossius. The sequence continues at coordinate 19,509,520 of NC_086331.1, forward strand.
TTATAGCAACAAGAACAGCAAATGAATACACACACATACACACAAACACACACACAGAAACGTGCATAAATACAAGCACACCTACACACAAACAAAATACACTTGCATAAAGACAGCTACACGCACGTACAAACACACACGCACACACACAGAAACAAAATACACTTGCATAAAGACAGTTACACGCACACATACATGTATACAAGCAAAAGTGGAAATTAAAAAAATCAACTCACCAGAAGAACACAGGAACGTCTCTGTGTGTACTGCACGCACGCACAACGAGGAGGGCTGAACGCCGTACAGCACACAGGAACCTGTAACACAGAAAAGAGACCACCTGGCTTAGCACTCGAAATTTTTTTTTTCAAGACAGCGCAAAGACACTGACGTCAAAATTTTATGTTTTATGTACTGACCGGAATCGAAGAGGAACGGTGCAGGACTCCAGAGGGCAGACAGGCGTTCTCCAAGCGGATCACACTGGAGAGTAGCTCGACGCAATGAGAAGCACTGAATACCTGCAACACATACAATATTTTTAACGTAAATGTACTCCTTTTTTTATTTATGTGAAAATATATTTCTGTATTTAGTTGTGATTAGATATTCTGTATTTTATTAAGTATAAAAAAATTCTATTTTTTTTTATGAAACAAAATATTTTTTTTCTATTTGATTATGAAACAAATTTATTTTTCTATTTGATTATGATAGCAAGTGCGCGTGCATCTGTTTTTTTTTTTTGGGGCCAGGCGAGGGGGCAGGCAGGACGACTTGAGCGCTCCATGCGACGGTGTGCGGTAACTAGCCAGACGTAAGCCGCACGGCACGGCGGAAACATCGCTCCGTGCACCACGGGTGGAGGGGTGAAGCAGGGAGGGGGGAGGGCAGGCTCTGCGCGCTGCCCCGTCGGTAGGACACGGGTGTGCACGGCATCCATCTTGTTTCAAGCTAAGACGTTCATGCATGAATAATAACTAACATTTCGTGCCCGGGGAAAAAAATATTATTTCAAGATGTAATATACTGCAACTGATGACTCTAATAATTTCGACTAGAAAAAAAATTGTAATAATCACGACTGTACAATATTAATACTGAACCTAACGAACGCGTGACATCTAAACAGTTCCACTCGCACACATCATCATCTAAACAGTACCAATCATAGATGTGAAAAAATACACTCGAAAAAATTACGAGACGGAAATTGTAATAATTTCTTAAAAATTTTTGGAAAACAGACGGTTACTACTCCTCGTACGTACGCCTTGCTTCTTTATTATTATTATTATTTCTACTCTCTCTCTCTGCCGGCCGGCTGGCCGGGGAGCCGGCGGGCGTCGCGTCAGCCGTGCGCGCTCGCTCGGGTGTTATCACCACGTCACGTACTAGCTGGCTCAGCAACGGCCTTCACCCAGTGGCCAGCTGTTAGGCTTGCTGACTGAGTGAAGGACGTAGCGAAGGCGTACACACACGCGAAACCGTAATGTTAAAATAAAAAAAAATTACAGTTCAAAAAAATTTCAAAGTTGAAAAATGTTCGGAAAAATTTCAAAGTTGAAAAATGTTCGGAAGAATTTCAAAGTTGAAAACGATCGGAAAAATTTCAAAGTTAAAAATTTACGGAAAAAAATTTACAAAGTTGAAAACGTCCGGAAAATTTTCAAAAATAAATTTACGTCAAATTTTTCAAAGTTAAAATTTACGGAGAAGTTGTACTTACCAAACTGCTGGAGTTGTAGAGGCGGAAAGAGTCGCAACGAAGCTCAAACAGGAACATGCGGTGACGGCGGCAAGACCAAAAGTGAAGCCCCCGACGTCTCACACGCCAATTTATAGGTAAATTCCCCCCTTGGTCACAGACTCTAGCCAATCGGGTTCCGCGAAAACTGCAGCACGGTCAGGACGATTTTTGCAATCAGGGGAAGGGATGAGGGAAAAGTGGGAGGAGCGAATGTAGCGGGAATCAGGAGGGAGGCTGACAATCCCCGCCTAGGGCCGACGGCATGGTGGGGATATCCACTAGCCAATCAGATTCACTCAGCTCCTGGCAGCTGGAAGATTCACCATGATACTCGGTTTGCTCCAGACGAAATAATTACCTACTTATTGAAAATTTATATATTATGAAACTTAATAGATTCGGTTATTTTCATCACTTTCATATTTACATAACTGGCTGTAAAATATCATTTGTTTTTTTAATTTTATGATTACCTTTTCAATCCCACATTATTATTTTTTAAACGGAAGGATAAATAAGTAAAACACAATACAATAGTTTTTTAATTTTTTTATTACTTCAAAACATCTAACAAGGCAGAGAGTACAGAACACAGGGTGGTACGAATGGTTTTTACAGAATCAAATTCGTAAAAGTCCGTAGCATTATCACTGTAGATCTGCGGCGTATCGACGCTCAATCCACGTTTCTTGATGCTGCGGCGCCGAGTTGCCGGTTCGAGTCTGGGAGAGGGTCGACGTCGAGTCCTAGTCTTGAGTTCAGGTCTGGACATGTCGCTGCGCTTCGTAACCTCGCGTTTGGACAGGTCGCTGCGTCTCGTAGACACGGGTTTGGGCTGCTCACTGCAGCCCGGGGTGCCGGGGTCGATACCGCTACAGTCTTCTGACGTGCAGTCGGATGCGTGTAGAGTTGTACCGAGAATTTCTTCCTTGGTGCATGGAAGAACGGTTGTTGGTCTGAGGTTAAACACGACGCACTTTTCCGCCCCGCAACAGTTTATTTGTTGTTGGGATGGCTCATGACTGCGTGGCGAATGAGCCATTAGGAAATGTAATACTCCACCGTAACATATTTCCGTATATGTGCGTAAATTTTCTTCTTCGTCCAGGAAACTGTATTCAATACAGTTGTAGTCTGGTTTCGCACTCAGGTACTCGGTTTCCGGCTGGAATGGCGTCATCGTGTCCGAACGTCAACTGATTGATAGAGCTCGATTGTCGAGCTATTTATACTAAAATTACAATTCAGGTGTGCCAATATTTGGCAAAAAAAAATCGGGTTTGGCAATACAGTATTTAAAAAAAAAAGTTATTCGCACTGCTGCGCGTGCCATTTCTGCATTAGCTGCGAGTTTGTGCAGGCACAGACACGTTCAAACTTGTCGTTTGGATGCTTAACGTCGTACATTGCACAGAGTTTGCGCAGGGAAGGACAGCCGTAGTCGGTCTGTATATCTACGATTTCAGCTGCTCCGTCGTCGCACAGTTCTCGTAGCCATTTCTTCTGTTCAGGTCCGGCAACGTAGATTATTTCGTTTTGCAGTAGTAAATCTTGAAGTGTGTTTTTCACTTGGTGGTACGGAATTTTTCCTTCGTCCCACTCTAGTCCGTGATAATATTTACATAGCCATTCGTTCGACCGTTTACTTTTTTCGTCTAGCAGTTTCCACGGATACGGGGGTCGGAAGCTGCGGGTTCGAGTCCGGCCGTCGTGAGTGACGGCAATTTCCTTGAGCACGAATCCATTTTGGCTCTGGAAACCTTGCAGGTTGCAGTACATTCTGAAACCAACTGATGATGGGATGATACATGCAGACGTATTTATATCTAGTTCAATATTTTCACGAGACCTGAAAACGCGTCGTAATTAATTACTCTGTCGTGTAGGATTAGACAGAACGCCGTTGTGAGTGGCCGTACGTCATCTTTCGTGGAAATTTCCAATCGACAATCAATCATAGAACTGCGAATCGATTCGTCTTGTTTGCTCACGTCAAATACGATTAGCGGAGCTAATGTTTTATAGGTGTCTGGACTCAGGATCGGGTGCGATTCTCGTCCGTGGTATGAAGATTGGAACTGCGTGTACATGTGATACGGCAATGAAATACCGCCATTTTCAAAATCAATGTTCATGTCCACGTACGGGTAACTTTCGCTGTTTAAAAATAATTTTACATTTTCCATAAAACAGTGGTCAAACACCGATCTGTCGGTCTTGAGGTTCATTTGTCTGTCTGTCTGCAAAGCTAATATTATATACCTAGGTTTTTCCGTACTGCTCGACGTCTTGACGACCCAGTGATTGCGTCTATTCTGGGTCAGTAAGGGGCACGTTACCAGATTCCTCCTGAACGCAATTTCGACCGTCTTGTCCTTTTTGACGTAACTTAAAAGTCTGACTTTCTTTCGTGCTGACGGTTATGTGCGGAACAAACCACTCGGTGCTCGTGACGGTAACTGCGACCGGCTGGGGGTCGTTTCCGGGTGCTCCCACGACAGCATTCAGGTGCGATGTCGCTAGAATTAACACGAGTTCTTGGCGGGCTTGAATTAATATTTTCTTGTAATCCTCCGCGAAGCCGAGAAGCATCGAAAGCGGTATGCTAACTTCGAATTTTCCAGATTCGTAGATGGGAATTTTGAATCGGGTTCCATTCCAAAACCCGCGATTTTGGTCGCGCTCAGGTCGTTCGGTGTTAGAGACAAGTAATTTTTCATCGTGGCGGTAATGCCCAAGTCCCACGATTCATCGATCGCAATATTGTTCAATTCGAAAATAACTCGTTCGAATAAATGCAATATTCCGTTTCGTCCGAAATACGCAGTTGTCGGGTGCGTACCATCCGCTTTTGTCAGCGTGCCTCTTATACAAATAAACGATTGGCAGGGTAGAGTATATACGTCTTGTTTCTGTACCGGGATGCGTATTTCCCTACCGGGCATATACGGCCCTTGGAGGTAGGGTGCGTAGCAGTGATATTTAAATTTATTTACATCGTCGCTAAACTGAGCTTTTTCTGACACGCTTAAATAATCTTCCATGCTTGTGAACTTTGTAGCCTTAACTGCGGAGATACTTAACGTTAAGAGGTGTTAACGCGCTGCGACCTCGCAACAGACTGGTCCTGGGTTCGTGTCGCTTATTTGATTTATAGGTCTTGAAAATCAGTCCCATCGCTTCAAGTGTACACGTAGTGTAATTTCTTCGTTTCTAAAATTTACTAGTTTATCGTTTTGATCGACAATGTCCACTACCACTTCGTGTACTGTTTTGGCGAGCACAGGGGCGTAAATGATACTTTGCGGTACTTCGACCAGTTTATATCCGGGCGAAACCGTTGGCGAAAACTCGTGTAGCATGTTGTTTATTTTTCCGTTGAGGTACGTTCCACTTGCCAAATTACAGTTTATTCGTATTACATTTGTCGACATGATATTTACTGGTCGCGTGGAGACGTGCAAGGTCTTGGCTGCGTATATTTTCGGTTCGAATCCGAGCATGGTACCTATGGTGCCAGGTTTCTTAAAGTCGACATTTTCACTGCAGTAAAGTTCGCACTGTAGCGTGTTTGGATTATCTCGCAATTCGAAAATTGTGTTTGGAGACAGGGCTTGCTTGATGTAATTTGTAATATCGCTCAACTCGTATGCGCCGGTAGGTATGGCAACTTCCTGAGCTGTTGTTCCATCACTTTTCAAGAAGCACATTTTGCAGTTTTCCTCGTCGATATTAGGTATGGCATTATACGTTTGAAAATCTACGAGCCCGATGCTCCATTCTCCGTTCAAGTCCAGCGGCGGGTAGAATGTGGCTCGTAGCTGCGAGCTACGACCTGTCAATATGAGTGTTACGGACATGACTGATTGTTTTCGCTACTGTACGTTTATTTTATATAAGAAAAAATATACTTGTTTTTCATACTTCATATTTGGTCAGAAATCTCAAGCACAAGTGTCCGCAATTTGTTTGATTAGGTCTCTGTTCCGTTTCGTAATTGTAAAACATCGTAGTGGTCCGACCCAGGTACCACCTAAGTTCGGGCGGAGGGCGTAGATTACCGAAACTGTCGTAGTAAGTTGCTCTTTTTCCCGTCTTTACATAGGCCACCCAGTGCGTGCCGCGACCCGCCGACGTGTCTAAATTAATTATGGAGCACTCACGTGTGTTTGGCTTGCTGGGCAAAGTGTCTCGCATAAACACGCCACGGAAGTTTGGTATTTTAAGTTTGCGTGCGTACTTTATTAAATCTACGTTGGTGAGCGGTCGTTTCGGTAGGGAACTTAGGATTTTCTCTTTACACGTTTTTTTCTCATGCCTCGGCCTGCCTTGTGAGGTCGTAAGTACAGTCCTGCGCCGTTTTTTTTACCGATGGCAATGGCTTCCATGCTTGCATTATGTCTACGTGCTTCCTTTAATTGATTTTTCTGGTTCTTGCTAGTGTTGACTGCTCTAGCGATATTTGCCGCGGCTGTCGCGATCCCGCCTAGTGCACCTATAGCAGGCACCAGCAGCGGTAAAAACCCGCCCTTTTTCTTATTGGATCTTTGTGTCTTGCGCTTCTTGGTCTTGCGAGACCTGGTCCGGCGACGAGCACCCATTCCTAATTTCGTCTTTGCCTTCATGATTTTAGATACGCCCCACGCTGCGATTTTCTCTCCTAGTCCCGCGTCCAGCGATTTGCTTATTTCTTCGGCTTACTGTGCCAATATCTGATCTGCTCTGTGCCTATATTCCAGATCCTTGCTTAATGAATATGCGATATCGTGCTGCTTGCACTCTTCGTCGAGAGAATTAATGCCCACGTCACCACGAGCTAACCTTTTCGCTAGTTTAGTCCCGGGGCCGCAGAATCTGTAGCCGGGAATGTGTAGCTCGAATGGTAGTTTGTTTATCAGCGAGTTCACGAGTCCTGCACCGATGTGTTGTTTGTTCCTGCCTCTTCGAGACATTACATGCAACTGACCTAAAATCAATAAATACGATTGCTCTTATAGAATTTTCGTCAGTAGCGATGGAGGTAGTCAAGCAAGACGTGTGTTTGCCAGTGTGCATTACGCAGGACGATGAAACTGTCGGTCGTGAATCACGACATGGTATATTATTACCGTCCACCGTACGTTGCATCATAGCGGGACCGTCAAACTGTGGCAAGACGTGTGTTTTACTGAGTTTACTGGAGGAGCCAAACGGTCTTCGGTTCGAGAACGTTTACTTGTATTCCAAGTCGTTGCAACAGCCAAAGTACCGGCGCTTGGCCGCTGTTCTACGCTCGGTGGATGGTCTGGAGTATTTTCCGTTTAGCGATAATACCGATGTGGTGTCTACCGACGAAGCAAAGCCTAATTCCGTGTTTGTGTTCGATGATGTGGCTTGTGAGAAACAAGGCATAATACAAGAGTACTTTTCCATGGGTAGACACGCCAAGGTAGACTGCGTATACCTGTGTCAGACGTACGGTAGAATACCCAAACATTTGCTGCGTGATAATGCGAATGTTATAGTTTTATTTCGCATGGACGAACTTAATTTACGCCACGCTTACGACGATCACGTAAACACCGACATGTCGTTTCAGGAATTTAAAGACATGTGTTCCTTGTGTTGGAAAGACGAACACGGATTCCTAGTCATAGTCAAAGACTGGCCTCTATATAAGGGCAGGTACAGACAGGGTTTCGATCAGTTTATCGTCAAACATGAATCATAGCATTTCGAAATTTGGACGTAGCAGTCGAGCTCCGCGTACCGAACTATGCACCGTGAAACACGATGATGAAATACGTAAATACATTTCGCTACTTGGCCAAGAAATAAAACGAGCAAAAGACGAAATAATAGTGTACCTCGTAGCCATAGACCAGCGCGTGGAAGCTTCGGATTCTCGAATTCGCGACATGATCGAAGTTTCGAATGCACAAAGACGCGACGACCTAAAGTCGCTTCTGTCAATACTTAATTCACATCTGGTGTCTAAAGGTGCTTCGAGATAAACAGTATGGATGTTAACACCGATTTGGCTAAGCAACTGCACGATGTCATCGAGGCCATACGAACAAAGTACTTGCTCGCCAAGCAACATAGATTAAGCGACGAGGTTCGAAGAGAGGAAAAATTGAAGCCCTTGAGTACACGTCTGGATAGTTTCATAGCCAGGCGAGGGGACGTCGAAAACGAGAAACCGACTAAAATCGAAATAAAAGAAGAGCCGCAAACTACGTCCACGGGCAAACGAAAGCGAAGTCCACAATTAACAGACGATTCCAACGTATCTACTAGCGAAGACGAAGTTCGTGTCGGTCGAACTCTTAGGAAGAAACCTCGAAATAAAAAAGGTTTCGGAGTCGGTCCTCTCGCTAGCGAGTACCTGGCCTCCTCTGTGCCTCGAAACAGCGATGCGACGTATGGCGTGCATAAACGAGGTAGTAAATGGGTCCTTGGTTCGAAGGAGGTTCATTTCGTGTCCGGCGATAATATTGAATGTGGAAAAGAGGTGATAAAACTTACTCGTGGATTATGCGAACTTTTGTTTCGTAAAAAACCGCGGCGGTATTCAGAGGTGGATTTGCGAAAATATAGAAGATTGCTATATGCTTCCAACGCCGTTTACGCGAAAAATGACCCGTAAACGGGTCGATTCAAAGATTATGAACATGAGAAATATCCTTTGATAGCTAGTCTTTTCTTGGACATCGAAGGGGCCGGACTTTATAAACTCGACACTGGTAGAAAATTGGACTATGTATATTGGGACGACCCCAATGAAATAGTTGATAGTCTTAGACTGCTTCAGGCATCTCAGAGTGTGTGAAATAATTCACACACCAACGAAATCGCTTCCATACTTGAGGAATTACGGGAAGCGGGATATATTGAATAGTTATCATGTCAAAGTTTGCCATTGCGGGCGAGTTGCATAAACCCGCAAGACGTAATTATCCACGTCGAAAAATAAAAATCAAAGGATTGGACGACAATTGGCAGTCTGATCTGCTCGAAATGTGCGAATATTCGCGTGTGAACAAGGGCTACAGGTACATTCTCATAGTCATAGACACTTATTCAAAGTACCTGTGGGCTAGACCCTTAAAACGGAAATCTGCTGTGGAAGTTACGAGTGCCATGGCGAATATTTTGAAACATAAACGAAGACCTTCGTTACTGCAGACTGACGACGGGAAAGAATTCTACAATGCATCATTCAAGGCATTGATGAAAAAGTTTGACATTACGCATTATTCTACGTTTAGCGGTGTCAAAGCGTCAATGGCAGAACGTGTGATTCGTACGATGAAGAATAAACTGTATAGGAATTTTACAGCGGACGGTAATTACAAGTGGCTGAGTTTACTTCCTAAACTCGTACGAGAATACAATTCTACTGTGCATTCTACAACGAAACTCAGGCCGAAGGACGTAAAGGATAATCGACTGCTTCGAACTGTGTACTCCAAGACGAATATACTAGATTCGCGAAAGAAAAAAGCGAATATCGGTGACATTGTGCGGATTTCGAAAAATCGCGGAATTTTTCACAGGCCTTACAAGGGTAATTGGACTGGTGAACTTTTTCGTGTATGTAGAATAAAAAATACGTATCCGCGTACTTATTTTCTCGAGGATCTGAGAGGAAAACGTATAACAGGGGCGTTTTATGGAGAAGAGATTATGAAAACTAAATTTCCAGATACTTTTCTCGTTGAAAAAGTATTACGGCGTAAGAAGGGTAAGGCCTTAATACGGTGGTTGCATCATGGACCAGAGTTTGACTCGTGGATTGATGAAAAGGATATTTTAAAACAATGAGTTTTTTTTTTTAAATTAAATACTTGCGTGTAAAACATATTTTGTGTGTAAATAAATCTTTGTATGTAATAAATTGTATTTTTTTTTAATTTCTGTACGTGTATATATGCATCATGCGGGGAGCGTGCAAGAAGCGCGACCGCGCCGTTACGCGGTCGACGGGACAGTGAGGCGGCTTTTACCCCCTCCACAGCGCCTGTGGCGGTGGTGGGGGCCTGGCGTCCCCTGGCCGCAGCGGTGGAGGCGGGGTGGAGGTGGTGGAAATCTTACTTTGCAAAAATATACTCTCCTCCCCCCTGGTCCATGCAGGTGCATCTTCCCCCTCCATGTGGCTCGCCGAACCGTGGGACCCGGCGCTGGGGGCAGAGACCTAATGTCCTCTTCAAGGACTCGTGTGCTGGTCGCCACGTGCTAACAATATATTACAAAATTATTTTATAAAGAATAACTTTTAATATTTATTCCAAGTATAAAGTTATAAAGAATTCATTTTCGTTACAAGTATAGAGTCATAAAGAAATAATTTTTTCACAAGTATAAAGATGTATAATTTTTTTTCCAAGTATAAAGATGAATAATTTTTTTTCCCAAGTATAAAGATGAAAAGAATTAATTTTCTTCCAAGTATAACGATGTATAATTTTTTTTCAAGTATATTTTTTTTCAAGTATAAACATGAAGAGATATTTTTTTTGTTTTTAAAAACAATGTGTGTACAGTGACTTGGGGGATTTATTATTATGATAAAACACAAACATTAAAATTATTTTCCATTTTATTTTCTTTGCGTTTCATACATACATATATATATACATCACTCATACATTAGTTTTTTGCCCCAATTCCCCCTCCCCCCTACCGAGTACCTTCTTCGTGCCGTTTAGACGTAAATTTGTTTTTTTTTATATATTCATTTGTTTAACAAGTTTTTTTATACATACTTTATCATCACAAACATTATCAGATTTTTAATTCAGTTTTGTAGATATACATTTAAAAAAAAAAAATCTTGATTACAAAGTTTTTTTTACAAAGATGCAAAAAACAAAATAATTGTAAGAACATGGCTATTTTTTTTCGTTCACGTTTTGATTAAAAAGATACACTGCATCAACTATACAACATCAAAATAATAATATTTATAAAGTATATGACGGTTAATTTTTGCATTGCCTATGAATATGCATTGCCACGTTAAAGTCAGCGTCACACAATAGTTTTGATCTGGCCACGGGGCACAGTTCACGACAGCAAGGTGTCTCAAACTTTGAACAATAACCTAAATCATCGTGGTACATGTACCTACAATGTTTTAGTCCACCGCACTGTTCACTGTAGCGATATTTACGATTACCGATTTTCGATGTCTTTAGTTCATCAATCGAACAAGGAAAATACGCTTGCGGATGGCATAGTTTGATTACACAATTTGGGTTCGTACAGTCATATGCAATTATAGGTTTCACGGTACCGAAGGGATCCTTGGAATCCCATTTAAGCCTAAAGTGCATGTCGTCACGACACGATTCAAAATACGTAATGTTCGTGGCGAACACGTCGGTAGTGGAACCGTGATAAAACATTTGATATTGAACACACTGCTGTCCTGATCGTACGAAAGAATAGTTTTCTTGGCTGATGTCGAACAAGGCACACTTTTCAGTCTCGTGAGGGCGTGGGTCCGGACAGAGGTCCCAGCACCACGTGATGACATCTTCGTCATCGTCGTCGACGACGTCGTCGACGTCGCCGACGTGGTCGACAAAGTCTGGGTACCTGATAGAAGATGTCCTCTGGGCGAACCACGTTGACGATCTCCGGGGCAGCTATCGCGTCACGACGGCTGAGACGTCCTCGTTTGGGACGTGCGGCTGCCACGGCCCCTCTGCGAAAGATGTCCAAAACGTGTCGTACGATGGCGACATCGATGGGCTTCGACGATGACCCTCGTCGACGCTGTCACCCGTCGTCGACATGTTGATATTGCTGGAATTGTTACGAGGATGCCGCGACGATGGTGCCTCACTCTTCGATGCCGGAGTCTTGTGCTTCTTGCTGCTGCTGCTGCTGCTGCTGGAGCTCTATGGCTGCCTCCACCGTACACAGGATGCGGTGGTGTAGATACAGGATGAATTCCTCGCATCCGGGAAATGCTTCGAGGGTACTTATGATGGTTGCAGTTAGCGATTGACGAATTTGATCGAACGACATCCCTTCATATCCTGTGATTATTTCAGCGATGAATTCATGCATTTCGGCAAGCGAAACCATGATTATATTTATTACGTGAAAAAACAAAAATCCGTCTCCGCGGCACGAAGTAAGTACTCGGCGTCGACGGAGGAGGAACTGAGGCAAAAACTAACGGCCCCCGTGTCCTGCGGCCGGTATTTATACTTTAAAAGGTAGAATAAGGGTGAGGAAGAGGGTAGGGGTGGGAATGATGGTAAAGTGAGGGAGGGAGGGAAAAAACTAGAGTAGTAGTGGAGGGGTGGTTATTACGATGAAAAATAATAATAAAATAAAAAAGGGGTGGTGGGGGAGGGGTTGGTCGTCATGTGCGAAAAAAATAATTTTTTTAGGAAGGGGGGGTGGGAGGGGGGTTGGAGGGGGGGAGGAGGGGGGGGTGTAAGTTCGTATATGCATTAGTAAATGTGGTGGGGGTCAGTCTGCCAGCAGCCACCACGGGGGGAAGGATCGGTCGCCATTTTTTTTTGCCCTCACCGGGTTCGAACCGAGGACTCCGAACTCCGTGTCGTAAAAGTATATTTTTATAAGTATTTTATTAAAATTTTATTAAATGAATTTTTTTATAATTTTCAAAAAAAAATTTTATTAAAATCGGATAATAAATAAAAAAGTTAAAGATGGCGACAGTAACGGAAATTTCAACGGTGACGTCATCATTCAAAATGGCGGATAACACATCGCCGGAATTTTCGAGAACACAATTACGTCATCCAAAATGGCGGATCCAAGATGGCGGATCCAAAATGGCCGCCGGGGTCAAGGTCTAAGGTCAAGGTCACAACCATCCAAGATGGCCGCCGTGACGTCACAATCCAAGATGGCGGTCGGCTCCACAGGCTCCACCCCCAGGACCCTGTTTCCGGCGCCCCCAAAACATACTACTGTCAAACGTTGCACCTTAGCTGCAAAATGATGTTGCAGTTCAATAATGCATTCTCGTTTGTTCACTGTGAGAAGTTCTGAGAGGTCTCATCCATAAAATATCTCTTCTTTGTCAGTCTGGTTTAAGGGGGAAATATTGGTGGATTCTATGACCAGTTAAGATAAATTATATTAGATATTAGGTGAGCTATGACAGTCCTTGCGTAGGCTTGTCCCGTCATGATTTCGTTAGTGCCATTCACAGAATAAATTATGTTTAAACAGTTTTGTTATACCACTGCCAATTATTATGAACCCCACATCCTCATGAAAAACATTAGCAAATGGAAACCTACAAGCCGTAATAATAATGAAAATATATATAATCCTGATGGCTGATGACAAGTGTTGAGTGCGGTAAAAATGAGTTCCTACGAAATAAAGAACAAGGAACAGTAAAACTTAGAATAAACCGTTATGATCGTGTTGTAATCACAAAACAAATATGAGTGTTAAAGAACAGAAACACAAGGCACAGAAAAAGGAGAATTTAAGCGACCCTAAGTTCGGTGATGTCACAATAGTGTTTATTGGATATGTTAAGTATATTGAATAGGACAATGATACTGCCTAAGTGCAGGGAGCAAGAATATGTGAATCCATTCGCATATTTTCCCTTCTACTTCTTTCCCTTCGAAGTTACTTTGGTTGTCACCCAGATGGTCATTCCAATCTGCTTCATTCCATTTTCTTTATTTTGCTTTATTATGTAGGTATTAGGATTATACCAAGCAGGCGAAAAAAAATTTTTTTGTGGAATGTAAATAAATTAATTACATAATTAGGGACATATTTTATAAGACTTTTATTCATATGATTAGTAAATCATGCTTAAAGAATACAAAAGAGAATATATGTTTTAAGTCGATTTGGGAAAATCGATGCTGATGACTTATTATGTAACCAAAAATATTTTACTCTCCTCTGAAATTTTTGTAGACTGATATTCAAGAAGAAATTTTTCTTGCGATTATATATCGACGGCTCTGGATACACCGCTCACCAACTTCTCCAAAAGGCATGGAAAACATCGCCTGGTTGTTAAAGATGCAGATTTTGATCTGTTGGTCCACACTGCACACAATTCCGTGGATTTGCTTCGATGCAGCCTCATCCAACATTTCCTATTCTGCCTTCCCGTGGTAGCCAGGCCTGCAGCCACCTTGCAGAGAATAAATTGGATTGGCGGCTCTGTAAAATGGTTGATCTCTATTATTGGCAATTCACAATTATTAATCAAGTTATTTGAAACAATTATTTCCCTATAGTGGTACACATTTGGAGTTATATACTTTTTTAGAAAGATGACTATCTTAACTGTAACCTCGTTACATGTAAATCATAATAAGTAGTATAAAAATGTTTGTCATGCGCCAGGCTTATGCATGAGGTGCCGTATGTGCCGACCGCCTTCTAGGATTTTAGCGTCATGGCGGCCATCTTGGATAACCTTTGCCTTGACCCTTGACCTTGACCTTCAAAGCTGGTGATTATGGGCAAAATTTGCAAAAAAATTCATTAGAACCTTCCAATTTTTAGGAAATAAATTACAACTGAAAATTTCAAATACCTAATTTAAAAAATAAAAAGGCATGTTTTGAGGGTATAATTCCCATTTTGAGGAAAAAACTTCCGTTTAAGTCGTCAAAAATTTCAATGGCTTGAAAATTCATAAAAGCAGTTTAAGAGTCCTAAAAGCAAGCCTCCCTAAGCTGCCAATGTCATGACCTTGACAATTAGAGTACCTACATGGCCGCCATTTTAAATTATGTCATAACTGTTGTAATTATATTTACTTCAGCGATCTTAAATATCCCTCATTTTTGTCCAAAAAATAAGATTTTAAGTTCATTAAAAATTAAATAAATAAAATATTAATTTAAAACATTAAGGTTCTTTTCGTTAACGTATAAATATGGGATTCTGGAAATGTTGCATGTTTCGTTATGCCTGCCATCTTGGATGTGTATGACCTCAGCTTTGCAGTTTAGTTACATCTTGAATACTAAAATGTTGCATATTTCGTTACGACCACCATTTTGAAAACCACATTTCTTATCCTAGAACACCGTGATGTTGTGAAAAATTTATAAAAATATTAAAATAAAATTAAATCAATAAGCCATCTTTGATTATTAAATAACGGCTTTCAAATTAAATAACTGTTGCTATCATAAAAATTAGGTAAAATTAGAAATTTATATAAATGAGAAACAATTAGATTTTAATATATTATTATTTAACAAAACACTAACATAATGGAATACTCTGTTCGAACTGGTTGAAGGCAAAATTAATTAAATAATGACAGACTGTTCCTCCACAGAAGCCACCGACAGACTGACATCCCATCCCTAAAGTCAAGGTATATATATATATATATATATAATACCACGGCCTCCAACTTGTTTTCGTCTGCTGGCGTACACTGCCACAAAGTTTTAAAAATGTTTACCCACTTGAGTGCAGTTCTCATTCATTATTACATGGCTCCCACCATTTTAAAATTTGGTCACCATCTTGTAAATTCGTAATTATTTAGCTAGAAATTCGGATCGATTAATCTAATTCATTAAAAAATCTTCTATAAAGGTATTAGTGAATTTGATCAGTTTCTGTCATCTTTTCGAAAATTAATCGATTCAAGTATTATAGGATAGCCGGTCCTGAAACAGGGTCCAGGGTGAGGAGCGAGGAGCTGACCGAGCTCTGAGGTCAAGTCCATCTCTGACGTCACGGCGGCCATCTTGGATGAGTGTAACGGGACACAGCGTAACGGGACACAGCGTAACGGGACAAGTAGGACATTGACCTTTGACCCTCAAAATCCGCCAAAATTGGGCAAAATTTGCCCAAAAATCCTCAAAAATCGCCAAAATGTCTATTTCTGTGAAAAAAAATTCCGCCAAAAAATCTCAAAAAATTCCTCAATTAAAAAATCAGGATTTCGAAAATCCTCAAAAGTCGTTTTGCCCTAGAAAGAACCCTAATTCCTAAAAGAGGCTTAAGCATCCATGTCTAAAGCCTCCGATAAGCCTCTGACGTCATCTAGGATTATGACCGCCATCTTGGATGATGACGTCACCGTTGCAGTTTCCGTTACGGTCGCCATCTTTAAAATCTTTATTTATTATCCGATTTTAATGAAACAAATTTTGAAATTTATAAAAAAATTCAAATAAAAAAATTTTAATAAAATTTTTTTAAAATCATACATAAACGACAATAAAATAATCATCAAAGTCCTAAATGAAGCATAGTTTCCAAATCAACCATCATCCTGTAAGTCATTATGGTCACCATCTTGGAATCGTGTAATTATTTAGCTAGAGATGCGGGAAAAAGTTCAAAATTCATTAACTTAATGTGTAATCTATATACTGATTGATTAGATCGAATGAAGGTCCTTGGTTCGATCCCTGGTCGATACAAATCAACTTTAATTTTAAAAAATACCACAAAAGCGACAGGTTTGAGAAATAATAACACCGCAAGTTTTTTTTTTAAATTTTATTACATAAATTCAATACACTACCACAAGTACAAAAAAAAACTGACAAATTACTAAAGCCTTTTTGGATTCTTCGATTCAAACAGTCTTCTTATTGTACGGACTAAGCCTTTTACATGACTTTAAATGTCTATCCGATCCGTTCAACACAACAGCCAGAGACGGACTGAAGTTCATATCACTTATATAGTCTCATTAGCCGGTACAACACATGAGTCAAATCAATAACAATGTTCATTATACGTCTCGGAGCATTTTTTATAATGACGATGTAAGCTATCGAGACGTGAAATTAGTTTATTGCGTTTATTGCACTGAAATTGTATTCTTTTAACATTATTAGAACAACCGCTTCTTTCATGTCTGCGAGCATTTGAGGTGATAGTAAATGATGCACCACAGTATTTGCACTGATGTGAAGTACGCTCTTCATTAATTGAAGTATTCAATGCTGATGAAACTTCAGCTGATGGTGGAACAGCACATAACGAAGTATCCTCCAGTGTTGTCAGAGGCGTTGCCAACGGGATCTGCTCCAACATCGTCGGCGCTGACGTCATGGTTCCCGTAGTCGATGGTACATCCTCCATCGAGTTCGACGTTAAAGTCGGTAAAGATGCCATCGAAGTCTCAAGAACAGGCAATTACACGACTTATGCACCAGAAGAAACAAACTAGGTGATCCGTACACCGTCGACGTCAGTAACAAACTGAGCGTCCTGCTGTCTAGGACTCGTTTATATACATGAACCGGTTGGAATAATACGCTAGTCAAATCAAGAACAATTTACTAAAATACTAGAGTCAAAACAACATTAAAAAAATAGAAGCACCATCAACAAAAAAAAAAGGCAGAACATTTGGAAGCACCGACAACGAAAAGGCAGAACATTTGGAAGCACCGACAACGAAAAGGCAGCACATTTGGAAGCACCGACAACGAAAAGGCAGCACATTTGGAAGCACCGACAACGAAAAGGCAGCACATTTGGAAGCACCGACAACGAAAAGGCAGCACATTTGGAAGCACCGACAACGAAAAGGCAGCACATTTGGAAGCACCGACAACGAAAAGGCAGCACATTTGGAAGCACCGACAACGAAAAGGCAGCACATTTGGAAGCACCGACAACGAAAAGGCAGCACATTTGGAAGCACCGTCAACGAAAAGGCAGCACATTTGGAAGCACCGACAACGTAAAGGTAGCACATTTGGAAGCACCGACAACGAAAAGGCTGCACATCTGGAAGCACCGACAACGAAAAGGCAGCACATTTAGAAGCACCGACAACGAAAAGGCAGCACATTTGGAAGCACCGACAACGAAAAGGCAGCACATTTGGAAGCACCGACAACGGAAAGGCAGCACATTTGGAAGTACCGACAACGAAAAGGCAGCACATTTGGAAGCACCGACAACGAAAAGGCAGCACATTTGGAAGCACCACAAACGAAAAGGCAGCACATTTTGGATGCACCATCATAAAGGCAGCACATTTTGGAAGCACCATCGAATAAGGAAGCACATTTGGAAGCACCACCAACGAAAAGACAGCACATTTTGGATGCACTATCATAAAGGCAGCACATTTTGGAAGCACCATCGAATAAGGAAGCACATTTGGAAGCTCCATCAACAAAAAAAAAAGGCAAAAAGGAAGCACAAGTTACGAGATCTAAGTCTTAGTTAGAAATCAGAATACAAGAAATAAAAACATTAAATTCTTATAACTTAAATTATTTATTTTATTTCTTTACATTTTACAAATGCAAGTAAAACAAACCATTATTGTATGTAGCCAGCTTTCCTCAGTTCCATGAGTATGAAGGATATTTCTTTGATGCACGAATAGTTTCCTGCACAAAGCGAACCATGTAGAAGTCTTAGCCGGTCAACCAATATGTTTGGATCTCTCCATGATGTGTAATCATTCTCTTCTACCACCATCTTCCTTGCACGTTTATAATAAATATTATGATCTCTGGTGTCTTCCGTTTTACCACCAACCTCAGGGTAACTTTCATTTTTGAGACGGTGATCATCACAAGCTTGATCAGATTTATTTAATATATCACGTCGTTTCCATAGTTTCGGTCTCAGGACACCGCCACATTCTTCGATCTTGTCAGCTTTAGGTGCTTCATCATAGTCTATGTCTTTGTCAACAGCCTCAGAGTCACTGTAACAATCACTGTAGAAGGAATCGTCTTCACCCAATTTACCGTAATAATTCGATGTTGATGATGTTGAAGTGTCTTCATCGTCCTCATGCTTCCTTTTTAGGAGTCCATCATTTTTACAAAGTAGGAAAGATCTACTTGAATTCGGCTGGAATATATTCTCACTTTTCACGTTAAGGATTCTTCCATTGTCTTCATTCTTCCGTAAATCAACCTCCTTCAATTTAAGTTCTTTGTCGAGATCGGAAGAGCCAAGAAAATTATTGTCGTAATGCAGATCACTCTTCCTTAGTCTAGTAGATTCATCTTTGTCCTCTAGCTTGTACGCAGGCTTGGCGTTACAAGTTCTGCCATGTCTGTTTAGGCTCTCTCTCCGCGTAAACGACTTGCTACATCGAACACAACTTATCATATTGCGCAGTGGATTTTTAACACAGTCATTCTTCTCATGTTGTCTTTTATTCTTTCCCAGGATAAACTCTTTGCTGCAAAACTTACACCTATGTTCTTTCGATACAGCGTCAGATCCCAAATCGGAATTCATATTAGTTACTGAGACTAATGCCAGATACCAATTCAGTGTTTTAATTAGATCCATTACTTAAGTATAATTTTTTTCATATTTCATCAGCGAGAATTAATATATCTCATGCAAAAGTACTTTATGCATGTAGTTCTGCTTTTTAACAACAGATGTCGCCACATGTTGCTTGCAGGTAAATAATATTTAGTTCTTTTATGCGGGATGCGGGGATGCTCACTAACGATCGCAAAAGAAGGATGGCGTCGGTAGACTCCAAGGAGAAGGAAGTCCGTCCTTCCTGTTAGTGCTTCTTAGATTTCTCAGAGATTATTATTATTTGACTGAGAAATGATATTTTTTTTAATTTCCACCTGATAAAAATATTACAAGTGTTGATTAAGTAGCAGAAATTCACTAATTAAATGTAACCTTAAATTAACATGACACATTAAATAAAAAAAGTCCTTCATGAAGAGATCAATTGCTCATCTGTAACCAGAAGCACTTGCAGAAAATCATCAAAATATTGTCAAGTATAATCAGGAGCACACGGAGAAAACCATCAAAATATTTACTAGTATATTCAGGAGCACCCGGAGAAAACCACCATGGTATTGACAAGAATAATCGGAAGCACACGGAGAAAACCGCCACAAGTTTTCTTTGATATCATAAAAATACAAAAAAAATTAATAAAAAATTAAAAATAATAACGAAAAGAAATACAAACATTCTGGCTTGTACTAGAACTCTAACTTTGCACATCAAAGAGAAGTTCACAAGCTAGCAGAATGTTTGTATTTCTTTTCGTTATTATTTTTAATTTTTTATTAATTTTTTTTGTATTTTTATGATATCAAAGAAAACTTGTAGCGGTTTTCTCCGTGTGCTTCCGATTATTCTTGTCAATACTATGGTGGTTTTCTCCGGGTGCTCCTGAATATTCTTGTCAATATGTTGATGGTTTTCTCCGTGTGCTCCTGATTATACTTGACAATATTTTGATGATTTTCTGCAAGTGTTTCTGGTTACAGATGAGCAATTGATATCTTCATGAAGGACTTTTTTTATTTAATGTGTCATGTTAATTTAAGGTTACATTTAATTAGTGAATTTCTGCTACTTAATCAACACTTGTAATATTTTTATCAGGTGGAAATTAAAAAAAAAATATCATTTCTCAGTCAAATAATAATAATCTCTGATAAATCTAAGAAACACTAACAGGAAGGACGGACTTCCTTCTCCTTGGAGTCTAGCGACGCCATCCTTTTTTTTGCGATCGTTAGTGAGCATCCCCGCATCCCGCATAAAAGAACTAAATATTATTTACCTGCAAACAACATGTGGCGACATCTGTTGTTAAAAAGCAGAACTACATGCATAAAGTACTTTTGCATGAGATATATTAATTCTCGCTGATGAAATATGAAAAAAATTATATTTAAGTAATGGATCTAATTTAAAACACTCAATTGGTATCTGGCATTAGTCTCAGTAACTAATATGAATTCCGATTTGGGATCTGACGCTGTATCGAAAGAACATAGGTGTAAGTTTTGCAGCAAAGAGTTTATCTTGGGAAAGAATAAAAGACAACACGAGAAGAATGACTGTGTTAAAAATCCACTGCGCAATATGATAAGTTGTGTTCGATGTAGCAAGTCGTTTACGCGGAGAGAGAGCCTAAAAAGACATGGCAGAACTTGTAACGCCAAGCCTGCGTACAAGCTAGAGGACAACGATGAATCTACTAGACTAAGGAAGAGTGATCTGCATTACGACAATAATTTTCTTGGCTCTTCCGATCTCGACAAAGAACTTAAATTGAAGGAGATTGATTTACGGAAGAATGAAGACAATGGAAGAATCCTTAACGTGAAAAGTGAGAATATATTCCAGCCGAATTCAAGTAGATCTTTCCTACTTTGTAAAAATGATGGACTCCTAAAAAGGAAGCATGAGGACGATGAAGACACTTCAACATCAACAACATCGAATTATTACGGTAAATTGGGTGAAGACGATTCCTTCTACGGTAATTGTTACAGTGACTCTGAGGCTGTTGACAAAGACATAGACTATGATGAAGCACCTAAAGATGACAAGATCGAAGAATGTGGCGGTGTCCTGAGACCGAAACTATGGAAACGACGTGATATATTAAATAAATCTGATCAAGCTTGTGATGATCACCGTCTCAAAAATGAAAGTTACCCTGAGGTTGGTGGTAAAACGGAAGACACCAGAGATCATAATATTTATTATAAACGTGCAAGGAAGATGGTGGTAGAAGATAATGATTACACATCATGGAGAGATCCAAACATATTGATTGACTGGCTAAGACTTCTACATGGTTCGCTTTGTGCAGGAAACTATTCGTGCATCAAAGAAATATCCTTCATACTCATGGAACTGAGGAAAGCTGGCTACAACAATAATTGTTTTTTTTCTTACATTTGTATAATGTAAAGCAATAAAATAAATAATTTAAATTATAAGAATTTAATGTTTTTATTTCTTGTATTCTGATTTCTAACTAAGACTTAGATCTCGTAACTTGTGCTTCCTTTTTGCCTTTTTTTTTTTGTTGATGGAGCTTCCAAATGTGCTTCCTTATTCGATGGTGCTTCCAAAATGTGCTGCCTTTATGATGGTGCATCCAAAATGTGCTGCCTTTTCGTTGGTGGTGCTTCCAAATGTGCTTCCTTATTCGATGGTGCTTCCAAAATGTGCTGCCTTTATGATGGTGCATCCAAAATGTGCTGCCTTTTCGTTGGTGGTGCTTCCAAATGTGCTGCCTTTTCGTTGTCGGTGCTTCCAAATGTGCTGCCTTTTCGTTGTCGGTGCTTCCAAATGTGCTGCCTTTCCGTTGTCGGTGCTTCCAAATGTGCTGCCTTTTCGTTGTCGGTGCTTCCAAATGTGCTGCCTTTTCGTTGTCGGTGCTTCTAAATGTGCTGCCTTTTCGTTGTCGGTGCTTCCAAATGTGCTGCCTTTTCGTTGTCGGTGCTTCCAAATGTGCTTCCTTTTCGTTGTCGGTGCTTCCAAATGTGCTGCCTTTTCGTTGACGGTGCTTCCAAATGTGCTGCCTTTTCGTTGTCGGTGCTTCCAAATGTGCTGCCTTTTCGTTGTCGGTGCTTCCAAATGTGCTGCCTTTTCGTTGTCGGTGCTTCCAAATGTGCTGCCTTTTCGTTGTCTGTGCTTCCAAATGTGCTGCCTTTTCGTTGTCGGTGCTTCCAAATGTGCTGCCTTTTCGTTGTCGGTGCTTCCAAATGTTCTGCCTTTTTTTTGTTGATGGTGCTTCTATTTTTTTAATTTTGTTTTGACTCTATTATTTTAGTAAATTGTTCTTGATTTGACTAGCGTATTATTCCAACCGGTTCATGTATATAAACGAGTCCTAGACAGCAGGACGCTCAGTTTGTTACTGACGTCGACGGTGTACGGATCACCTAGTTTGTTTCTTCTGGTGCATAAGTCGTGTAATTGCCTGTTCTTGAGACTTCGATGGCATCTTTACCGACTTTAACGTCGAACTCGATGGAGGATGTACCATCGACTACGGGAACCATGACGTCAGCGCCGACGATGTTGGAGCAGATCCCGTTGGCAACGCCTCTGACAACACTGGAGGAGACTTCGATATGTGCTGTTCCACCATCAGCTGAAGTTTCATCAGCATTGAATACTTCAATTAATGAAGAGCGTACTTCACATCAGTGCAAATACTGTGGTGCATCATTTACTATCACCTCAAATGCTCGCAGACATGAAAGAAGCGGTTTTTCTAATAATGTTAAAAGAATACAATTTCAGTGCAATAAAGGTAATAAACTAATTTCACGTCTCGATAGCTTACATCGTCATTATAAAAAATGCTCCGAGACGTATAATGAACATTGTTATTGATTTGACTCATGTGTTGTACCGGCTAATGAGACTATATAAGTGATATGAACTTCAGTCCGTCTCTGGCTGTTGTGTTGAACGGATCGGATAGACATTTAAAGTCATGTAAAAGGCTTAGTCCGTACAATAAGAAGACTGTTTGAATCGAGGAATCCAAAAAGGCTTTAGTAATTTGTCAGTTTTTTTTGTACTTGTGGTAGTGTATTGAATTTATGTAATAAAATTTTTAAAACAACTTGCGGTGTTATTATTTCTCAAACCTGTCGCTTTTGTGGTATTTTTTAAAATTAAAGTTGATTTGTATTGACCAGGGATCGAACCAAGGACCTTATTCGATCTAATCAATCAGTATATAGATTACACATTAAGTTAATGAATTTTGAACTTTTTCCCGCATCTCTAGCTAAATAATTACACGATTCCAAGATGGTGACCATAATGACTTATAGGATGATGGTTGATTTGGAAACTCTGCTTCATTTAGGACTTTGATGATTATTTATTAAAATTATTATAGTTTACTTAAAATTAATATGTTTTGCAGCGTCCAGGGATCGAACCGAGGACAGGAGCGGATCGAATCAATATGTAAATTAATGAGTGATTTATTTAATGAATTTTGGAACTTTTCCCCAATCTCTAGCTTTAAAATTACGGATTTCCAAGATGGCGGCCAAATGACAAGATGGCGGGTGTCACAGCAATAATAAATTATTACTGCACTCTAGCGGATACGAATTAAACTAACATGGCGTCGGCGCACTCTAGCCGACGATACAATGATGATGATGGCTTCCAGCATCGAAGATAAGATGTCGGTCATGACATCATACTAGATGATGTTATATATGCTTTGAAAAAAAGTGGTGGGAGTCAGTCTGCCAGCAGTCACCACGGGGGAAGGATCGGTCGCCATTTTTATTTTTTTGCCCTCACCGGGTTCGAACCGAGGACTCAGAGCTCCGTGTCGTTAATGTATGATTTTTAAAAAAATTTTATTAAAATTTTTTTATTTGAATTTTTTTATAAATTTTAAAATTTGTTTCATTAAAATCGGATAATAAATAAAGATTTTAAAGATGGCGACCGTAACGGAAACTGCAACGGTGACGTCATCATCCAAGATGGCGGTCATAATCCTAGATGACGTCAGAGGCTTATCGGAGGCTTTAGACATGGATGCTTAAGCCTCTTTTAGGAATTAGGGTTCTTTCTAGGGCAAAACGACTTTTGAGGATTTTCGAAATCCTGATTTTTTAATTGAGGAATTTTTTGAGATTTTTTGGCGGAATTTTTTTTTCACAGAAATAGAAATTTTGGCGATTTTTGAGGATTTTTGGGCAAATTTTGCCCAATTTTGGCGGATTTTGAGGGTCAAAGGTCAATGTCCTACTTGTCCCGTTACGCTGTGTCCCGTTACACTCATCCAAGATGGCCGCCGTGACGTCAGAGATGGACGTGACCTCAGAGCTCGGTCAGCTCCTCGCTCCTCACCCTGGACCCTGTTTCAGGACTGGCTATCCTATACTACTGATTCATATATTTTTATTCTTTATATAAAAAACTCTGATATAATAAAATATGGTGAAAAGTCCTAAAGGAGGTTTAAATTCCTCTACCAGCTTCTAGTAAGTTAATCTTGAAATTTTGTAATAAATAACCAAGAAATTGGGGATAAATTCTAAAATTCATCAAAACAATCACATATAATTACTTATGTATTCGATCCATACATTTCCTCGGTTTGATTGTTGATGTTTATGAAATAAATAATTTTAATTATCATTACATCAATTTAACATAAAAGTGACAGTTTCGAAAAAAATTGCTCTAATTTTATAAATACAATTTATTTCATAAATATTCTGCTCTGCTACAGGAACACTTGCGAAAGTAAGATATCTAATAAATATTTTAACCTACATCGGCTTAAACTCACTAATACTTAACTCCAATCGGTTTCCTGAAGACATAGTCCAGCCAGACCCTTTGCTACATAGTATTTATCTTCTCGACAATGTTCCTCAATACTTTATATAACAGACTGCCTCTAATCTTCGGAATTGTAAATGATTCACTGACTTGAATGCAGATTTCATCACTTAGTCCTCAACGGGTATGGTTGTTAATATATACACAGTCCACCAACCACAAGCTATATCTTAAAGTTCGTACGTTACTTATTATCTGTGTGCTGAATTGTTATGTTCTGCTTGATATCATCAATAAAGTACAAATGTCATTCAACTCTGTAAATTAATTTTGATAATAGTCGTATTTCAATGTTCCACGAAATGCAGATTTTGCCAAGTTGAATCTGTACTCAATTTGTAAAGAATATCTCTTCAATTGTCATAAAATCTGTGTGATTCACAGTTGTTGGGGCTAAGGGTGGGCAGTGGCACTTCTAATCTTACATTTTTATGCCCATTCAACTTACAAGCATAATACTATAAAAATATTTTTTTTTCAATGAAAATAAAGGTTTTAATAGATTTGATACCTTAATACGAGTTAATAAAAAAATTTCCTTGAAGAAAACCGACGATTAAAAACAGCATCGCTAATTGCGCGACGGTATCCAAATTGTTACTACTCTTATGAATGGTAGTTGTTTTAATGTAATGTCAAAACAAGTGGTGTACTCGTTGTGAAAATGGCTGTTCCTCATCGCTGCTCGCCACCTCTGGTCGCTATCTTCCCAGCCACCTACCTCTTGGAGCAACTCGCTACCTCATATCTTCGAAGCTGACAGGACAGAAGACCATAACCCTGGTGTGCGTTGAGTCGTCCAGGCTTTTTGATTCTTGGAGACGGGGCAACCCCCCTCCCCCTTGATAATTAATTCTCCCCCTTCGTCATAATTGTTTGAAGACCACTGAAGTGCTTTATTCCAGTTGGCATTTGTGGTTTCGGACAGTTTGGCTGGTTTATGTCGTTTAAAAAACAAAGCAATCATTTCTGTCTGTGACTAAAGAAGTCAAACACAACCATCTACATGATGAACCAGACTGGTCGCTAATTTTTAAAACCACATATGTACCATACCTGCCCTACAGTATAACAAACTGTGCAGTAATGTAATTTAGATTATTAAGTTGTGGCATAAGAATGTTTTTTTTAACAAGTTGCACTGTTATTAAAACCAGATGAAACATAATTGACAACTTTAATTAAAATGAACATCAAGGAATATCAATATTTAGTATAGTTTTATTTTTGGTGATTTATATGTGTTTATGTACTCAAATACAAATATTATATTATTCTCTTTTGATTAAATTTTTACTGTAAGTATATGTTCAAATGAGTAGCTTAAAGATAAAACTGGATAATTAAAGACACAAGACTACAGAATATCATAGTTATGGTTCTCGCAGGGAGAGTAGTGTATAATGAGTTAAGGAGTCGCAATATATTACAATTACAATATATTTTTGTTTGATTACGAGCTCTTTCTTGGCCACTGGATTTCCAAAGGAATTTCTTGTAAAACTATAGAAAATTGTTTTCTGTTTAGTGAGATGGCGAGAGCATGGGCCCAACGACACTTTCTACTTAGGGCGCATGGAAGCTTAGAGAGTAGTTGGTGTCTTCAAAAACTCTGGTTCCAACATCGCCCTGTTCACAACAGCAATGAGAATGTTCCCAATCCAGTTGGCTCTCCAGGATCTCCCACAGGCACCTTCTCTCCCATTTAAATAACATCCTACCTTACTCAGCGCTTAGTGCTGTTATTTATCACTTCTGGCACACTGGGTACAATTGGTCTGCGACTGCTCGAAATGACTGCGGGCATGCACCCTAACCGAGTCACGTGGTCGCGCCAAGAACAAAGCGGTCGAAGGAGCAGCAGCAGCAAGTCAGCTCTCTCCGGCGGGCGGAAGGCTACCGGGTGGAGGCGAGTGCTGATAGGCTCCAAGCTAGTGTCGCGCCAGTTACAAGGCATGTTCAAGACAAAGCACTGGTAGTAAATAAAATATTACGAATCTAAAATTTTGCTCTTGGTCGGGTGGTTCGCCATGGCGATGATGATAAGCCCTGTGAGGATGTCATGAATGACTGAACAGAACTAGGGATCTGAGCCATGCTTTTTTCCTTATAAATTAAAAATGCCGTATGAAATGCATTTGTGAAATTTCTTTAAAAATCTTCCGTTTATGGGTTTCCATTTTCCTATTAAATAAAATGGTGGTTATGACAAATCACTGCACATATATTGGGAGATGATGTTCACAAATGTAGAGACTATTACAAATTGTAGGGTAGTAAGTTATAATAATGGCCGCCTATATAAGAATTGTAGGGGCTCTCTTAGTACAGTCAAAAAGTAGTTTTTAAAATAAAAAATTTCGGAATTAGTTCTCTCAGTTTTTTGTTTTATTATATTTTTATTTGGGGTTCTATATCCAAATAACAACTTTGACGCGCCTTACAGGTAAGGCATCATCCTCAAAATATAACAAAAAGAAAAAAAAAATCTGGCTCATTTGGACATTTATGCATAGAACATTTTTATATAAAAATATAAATAGGCTCCTCACCTGGTTTTTATGACAACCATTCCAACATTTTTTTTTTTTTTCATGTTTCGATTGTCTCGTCTAATATAAGAAACATCTTTCCTATAAACATGCTGGTCTGAAGTTGCGAAACTGACACTACAGATAATTTCCATAGCATCACAAACTTCTTGTTGGGCAGCCAATCCTTGTGTCTATCTTTAAATATACTATCACTGACTCCAAGTTGTCGTGACAGTACCCAATCTGTTTTCATTTGACTCATTCAAAATTGTTCACTGGACATGTCACTCCATGTGCCACTCCACAAATTTTCACTTCGCCGAAACGCGAAAGCTTCAAACCTCTTCTGGTGAAAAATTAATTTCCAAATCCCCCATATCCTTCAGATAAAAGTTCTTAGTGTATAAGTAATGTCCACCTGCATGGTAAAATTGAATTTTGTTTATGGTTTCTAAATTGAGGTCCCAATTACCAATTGTTTAAAATTGAATGAACCTCATCATCAATGTGTCTACTCCTAAATGTAACCATAATCTGGTTCTAGCTCCAATCTGTGTCAATTGTTGCACCTTAGCTGCAAAATGATGTTGCAGTTCAATAATGCATTCTCGTTTGTTCACTGTGAGAAGTTCTGAGAGGTCTCATCCATAAAATATCTCTTATTTGCCAGTCTGGTTTGAGGGGGATGGATTGATGGATTCTATGACCAGTTTAGATAAATTATATTAGATATTAGATGAGCTATGACAGCCCTTGCGTAGGGTTGTCCCGTCTTGATTTTGTCAGTGCCATTCACAGAATAAATTATGTTTAAACAGTTCTGTTAAACCACTGCCAATAATTATGAAACCCACATCCTCATGAAAAACATTAGCAAATGGAAACCTACAAGCCGTAATAATAATGAATATATATATAATCCTGATGGCTGATGACAAGTGTTGAGGGCGGTAAAAATGAGTTCCTACGAAATAAAGAACAAGGAACAGTAAAATTTAGAAGAAACCGTTATGGTCGTGTTCTAATCACAAAACAAATATGAGTGTTAAAGAACAGAAACACAAGGCACAGAAAAAGGAGAATTTAAGCGACCCTAATTTCGGTGATGTCACAATAGTGTTTATTGGATATGTTAAGTTTATTGAATAGGACAATGTTACTGCCTAAGTGCACGGTGCAAGAGTATGTGAATTCATACGCATATTTTCCATTCTACTTCTTTCCCTTCGAAGTTACTTTTGTTGTCACCCAGATGGTCATTCCAATCTGCTTCATTCCCTTTTCTTTATTTTGCTGTAAAATGTATTAGGATTATACCAAGCAGGCGAAAAAAATTTTTTATTGGATTGTAAATAAATTAATTACATAATTAGGGACATGTATTATAAAATTTTTAGTCATTTGATCAGTAAATCATGCTAAAAGAAAACAAAAGAGAATATATTTTTTAAGTCGATTTGGGAAAATCGATGCTGATGACTTATTATGTAACCAAAAATATTTTACTCTCCTCTGAAATTTTTGTAGACTGATATTCAAGAAGAAATTTTTCTTGCGATTATATATTGACGGCTCTGGATACACCGCTCACCAACTTCTCCAAAAGGCATGGAAAACATCGCCTGGTTGTTAAAGATGCAGATTTTGATCTGTTGGTCCACACTGCACACAATTCCGTGGATTTGCTTCGATGCAGCCTCATCCAACATTTCCTATTCTGCCTTCCCGTGGTAGCCAGGCCTGCAGCCACCTTGCAGAGAATAAATTGGATTGGCGGCTCTGTAAAATGGTTGATCTCTATTATTGGCAATTCACAATTATTAATCAAGTTATTTGAAACAATTATTTCCCTATAGTGGTACACATTTGGAGTTATATACTTTTTTAGAAAGATGACTATCTTAACTGTAACCTCGTTACATGTAAATCATAATAAGTAGTATAAAAATGTTTGTCATGCATCAGGCTTCCGCATGAGGTGCCGTATGTGCCGACCGCCTTCTAGGATTTTGGCGTCATGGCGGCCATCTTGGATAACCTTTGCCTTGACCCTTGACCTTGACCTTCAAAGCTGGTGATTATGGGCAAAATTTGCAAAAATTTATTATAAGTTTCCAATTTTTAGGAAAAAAAATCCAACTGAAAATCTCAAATATTTTTAAAAATAAAAAAATGTCAATTTTGTGTGGAAAATTCCCATTTTGAGGGTAAAATTTCCTTTTAAGTAGTCAAAAATTTCTATGGCTTGAAAATTAATAAACGCAGCTTAAGAGCCCTATAAGCAAGCCTCCCTAAGCAGCCAATTTCATGACCTTGACAATTAGCGTATATGGCAGCCATTTTAAATTATGACATAACTGTTGTAATTATATTTATTTCAGCCATCTTTTAAATCCGTATTATTTATCCTAGACAATAGGGATTTTAAGTTCATTAGAAATTAAATTAATAAAATATTAATTAAAAACACCATTGCTCTTTTAGTTAAGGTCCAAATATGGGATTCTGGAAATGTTGCATGTTTCGTTACGCCTACCATCTTGGATGTGTTAGCCCACCGGGCTAACGGGATCCACGACCATTGTCATAATTGTTTGCAGACCAGTGAAGTGCATTTTTCCTGTTGGTTTTTGTGGTGTTGGTCACACAGCCAGGTGATGTTTCAAAATCATTGCTTGGGAGTTTGTCTTTCACTACAAAAATTAAACTCATGGTACTTCAAGTATAATTTGCTACCCAAAGAATCCACAAAATAATAGTGTGTATTGTAATTTGTTAATAAATAGAACATTTTTATTAATATAAATTAAATGTAATTTTAAAAATGAAAACCAGTGAAGTGTTTTTTTTTTTTTTCAGTTGGCTTTTGTGGTTTCGGACAGATTGGCTGGTTGATGTCGGTTCAAAAGCATCACTAGCCTTTCTGTCTATTACTAAAGAAGTAAAACACAACCATCTACATAATGAACCAGATTTTCGCTAATTTTTTAAAACCACATGTGAACCACTTTCTACTATACAGTATAACAAACTTTGCAATAATGTAAATTAGATTTCTATGTTGTAGCTGAAGAATTTTTTCCACAAGTTGCACTATTATTAAAACAAGACGAACATAATTGAAAACTTTAATAAAAATGAAAATCACAGAATTACAATATTTTCATAAATTTTTTTGGGTGACTTTTTGTGTTAATGTACACAAATACAAAGATTATATTATTCTGTGTTGAATAAAATTTTACTCTATATGTTCGAATGAGTAGCCTGAAGTTATGACTGGATAATTAACTAACAACACAAGGCAACAGAATATCATAGTTATGTTTCTTGCACCCAGAGTAGTATTTATGTGATTTAAAGTGCCAAGATTATTTCATTGATTCAAAACTTGTTATTTTTTAATCGGGCTGTTTAAAATTGTCATTGGTTTATAAAAAAAGCGACATCCATATGTGGAATACATATAATTGGGTAACTAAATATTCTCAATTTATGTAACTGGCTGAGTGTCGTAAATGGTGGTATAGAGCGATGCAGACTAATCATTAATATCAAAAATATGTGTATATGTTACATGATTAGTTTGCTATCCAATGAATCCATCAAGTAATCGTGTACACTTTAATTTGTTTCTAAATGGAACATAAATTATACTGTGAATTACAGGCAATTGTAATATGTATACCAGTGAAGTGAGTATTCCGGTTGGCATATAGCCTTGTAGATGTCATTTCAAAAGCATCACTAGACTGTGTGGCTTTCACTAAAGAAGTCAAACTTAACCATCAACAGAATGAATCAGACTAGTCGCTATTTCATTAAAACTTGACTTGCCCTACAGTATAACAAACTGTGCAGTAATGTAATTCAGATATAAATGCTGTGTCTAAATAATAATTCGGTCCCCAATTTACACTAGTATTAAAACAAGCAGAAAAATAATTCATAACTTTTACTAAAATGGAAATAATAACTAAACAGTATTTTTATTCATATTATATTCGTAGAGTAAACACACATACCCTGCTTGATGCTGTGTTTTTAAGCATCAATAATCTCTGTGCCTTTCACTACAGAGGTCAATTTTCCTGGTTTTTCTTAACAAAGAATTTTATCTCCGCCTCTTTGTTACTACAAAATAGTGTTCGCAGTAATTGTGGATTTCGATTCTTACCCGATATTTTTCCTTCTTTGGCCCAGTACCTCGAATATTAAATATATTTTTTAACAATCCACTGAAAAGCTTTTTAGTTTTAACTGTGAAAATTAGTTATTATGATAAATCAAACTAATACCAATTTATTGAAAATTCGGTTAATGTTTAAATAATTTTAGAATTTATGCTTGAATGAAACATCAATTCAATTATAAAATTTTGCGCCATTTTTAGTAAGTTATACTCAGTATTATCTCGAAAAAGTATTTTATATATGCAAAAATAACCTTTGCCATGGGTTGTACAAAGTTACAATATTTTTTGTTTTATTACAAGCTCTTACTTGGCCACTGGTTTCCGAAGGAATTTCTTGTAAAACTATATAAAATTGTTTTCTGTGTAGTGACTTGGCGTGAGCATTTACCCAACGAAACTTTCTACATAGAGCGCATGGAAGCTTATAGTGTAGTTGGTTTGTTCAAAAACACCGGTTCCACCATCGCTCAGTTCTCAGCAGCAAAGATACCGTTCCCAATCCAGTTGGCTCTCCAGGATCTCCCACAGGCACCATCTCTTCTGTTTAAACATCTACCTACCTTACTCAGCGCTCATTTCTATTATTTATCACTTGTGGCACACTCGGTACAATTGGTCTGCGACTGCTCGAAATGACTGCTGGCATGCACCCTAACCGAGCCACGTGGTCGCGCCAAGAACAAAGCGGTCGAAGGAGCAGCAGCAGCAAGTCAGCTCTCTCCGGCGGGCGGAAGGCTACCGGGTGGAGGCGAGTGCTGATAGGCTCCAAGCTAGCGTCGCGCCAGTTACAAGACATGTTCAAGACGAAGCACTGGTATTAAATAAAATATTTCTAAATTAAACATTTGCTCTTGGTCCGGCGGTTGGCCATGGCGATGATGATAATCTCTGTGAGGATGTCATGAATGGAAATTAATCTGAGGGATCTGAGCCATGCCTTTTTCTTTTATAAATAAAAAAATCATAAGGAAATGCATTTGTGATATTTCTTTTAAAAATCTTTATGAGATTTGTTGTTCGTATTCCGAAAAAATTAAATTTGGATGCACTGCAAAGGTGTTTCATCATTCTCAAAATATAACAAAATGGCAAAAATCAGGCTCATTTGGACATTTTGTGAATAAAACATTTATATGGAAAAACATAATTAGTTTTCTCATCTGGTTTTTATGGCAACCATTACCAAATAGTGTGGGGTGCACCTGATTTACTATGCAATTAGCGAGTTATAGAAACTTCGGTTTCTGGCCTCGCCCATGCTTACTGCCCCGGATGGCAATATGATGAATCGGCGGCGGCATGCTACTCCGATGTTGCGAAGCTGACAGTAAGAAAAATTTCCAAAGATTCGTAAAATTCTTGTTGTGCGGCCATTTATAGGGTCCATCTTGACATAAGACTATCACTGACTCCAAGGTGTTGTGTCAGTTCCCCATATGTTTAAATTTGCCTAATTAAAAATGGTTCAATGGACATGACACTCCATGTGCCACTCCGTAACTTCTCACTTTGCAGTATCGTTAGCCCCATTGCGAGGTGAAATCTGCATACCCTTCTGGTGTCAAATTGTTTTCACCCTCCCCCATATCCTTGAAGTGCAAGTAAGGGCACTTAGCATATAAGAAATGCCCACTTGCATGGAAATATTGTATCATGTTGTTTATGGTTTCCAGATATATTTTCCACTTACCCATTGTTTCAGTTTGGATGTACCTTATCATTGAAATTACTAGTTCCAAATATTGTAACTGATATTTGGATGTATGTCCAATCTGTGCCAATCCTTCCACCTCAGCTTCAAAATGATGTTGCAGTTGAATAATGCATTCTCGTTTGTTCACTATGGGAAGTTCTGAGAGGTCTCCACCATAAATTAAATTTTCTATGTCAGTCTTCATTGAGGGAAAAATACTTATGGATGCTATGACCAGTTAAGCTAAAACTGTGTGAGCTATTGTGTGAGATCTGATGGCACTTATGTAGGCGTGCATCATGATATTTTCAGTGCTATTCACAGCATTATCTATGTTAAACAGTTTTGTAAGACCACTGGCAATCATTTTTAACCCGATTTCCTCAATGAAATACATAAGCAAATAGAAACCATTAAATCACATGATTATGATAGACAATTCAGTCTCTCCTATATGACTTGCAATTATCTCTCGGGCTTTGACGTACAGTGGTTGGTCGAATGTAATGAAAGAAGGTACTTATCTGATATATTGGCTTAGTCTTCTCTACATTATTCAATAATGCTGTTTAGATTGTAATATAAATTCTGGTAGGAGTGTTGATGAATGGTTGTCAGAAGATGCGTGTAGTTTCAAATGGTATGCATCTTGTAACTTCTTTCATACAACTGTTCCATCCACCAATATTTGAAAATAATATATGTTTGCAGTAGTTCCACACCAAGTGAAGCACTAGAGGCATTACAATCGTAATTTGTGGAAACAGTGCACTGATATCCTTCATCTTGAGTGCGGAAAATCCAATATTGTTTATATATTTGAATGGTTAAAATCAACAGCTCCAACATTTACTACCGCATCGGCTGTCATTGGTTCTTGCAGACGAAAGATACGTTGAACAAGGACAACTGCTGATTTTGGTGTGACATTTATTATGCCACCCAATGTGCACCTGCACAATAAAATCGGGGTTGTTGTACACTATCTGAGAAAAGGCATTCCTATTAAGTTCCATTGGGGCACATATTATTGATAATGTCTCAAAACATATTGTTTCTATGTATGACGAACAGAATCTCAAGAATGATAGAATTTCGCCTGTCCTGTGGGACCCATATTTTTTGTATAAATATGCCACCAGACAAACATGTAGGGCTGGCACAAAAAAAAAACGATATTCTAAATAAACTAACCAAGCTATGTTAAATAGCGAAATGGTCTGATAACATATTAAAATGCAACAAAGTATACCCGCACCTATGTCTTCTTTCTTGTGATCTGCGGCTGCCTGCGAGAGAATTAGCCGCCTTGCTGGACCGAGCCACTCAGGTCGCGTTTATTTCCGCGCTGTATCACTGTGACTGGTGTTGTTACAATCGATTTGTACCTGGGAGAAAATCTCCCAATCATTAAAGCAGACGGTACTACATTGTTTTAACTTTCATCTAGTCTCGAAATATTTTCGCGAAATCTGCATACCCCTATTTATTAGATATTTTAAGTATATTGGGTAAGACAATGTGTCTGCCTAAGAGCTAGGTGCAAAAATATGTGAATCGATGTCACGTGTCTTCTTGTACTCCTTTTTTTCGACATTACCTTGATTGTAACCCAGACGGTTATTCCAAGCTTTATCATTTCAGTTTTTCTAATTGGCTGTGAAATATATTATCATTATACCATGCAGTTAGAAGTACGGCATATTATGTCGATTTAAAAAACTTTAACTTCATAATTAGGGACACACCGTAGACGTTTTTGATGCACGTGATCAGTATATAATGCCTATGAAAAACTAATATGTATGTTATTTTTTAATTTACCTGTGAAATTCAGTGCTGATTACATCCACGTCACTAAAAATTTACTATGCTGTAATTTTTGTAGACTGATAGTCATGAAGATATTTTTAATTAATTATATTTTGCGGTTCTGGATACACCGCTCACCAACTTCTCCAAAAGGCCTTGAAAAATCGCCTGGTTGTTACAGGTGCAGATTTTGAGCTGTCGCTCCACACTGCACACAATTCCGTGGATTTTCTTCGATGCAGCCTCTTCCAACATTTCCTATTCTGCCTTCCCGTGGTTGCCAGGCCTGCAGCCATCTTGCACGTATTCAAGTGGAGCGGTGAGTCTGTGAAATTTCCTCAAATGACTTAAAATTTGTGATAACTCAACTAAAGTTTCTAGATATTAAGTAAAGAATTACGCCATAGTTTCCACATTTCGAGGGAAAAATTCCAATTTTGAGAAAAAATTACTCGTTTTATTCCTCAAAAAAGGACAGTGGCTTGAATTGTCCCCAAAGCGGATTCAATTCTCCATCGTCAAGCCACCCCAAGCCACAGATGTTATGACTTTGACCATTCTTTTATCATGGTCACTATTTTATATTTGGCGTCACCTTTGCAATATTCGATATGGCTATTAACTTGAAAATCCTTAAACTTTTAAAAAAAACGACTAGGTTTTTAAATTTCATAAGAAATTAATACCAATTTAATTAAATTTTAAATAAAAGAATCGCACTTACATGATGGAGTCCTCGGTTCGAACCTGGTGAGAGGAAAAAAAATACCATCTAATTCTTCCTTTACTGAAGTTCCCAGCAGACCGATCCGTCGCCACTGATATCAACAAGGATATTACCTCAGCCAGTATATACCAAAATTATCAAAAACATTTCTCATTAACATACTGATTGATATGATCGAATATTGTTCTTGGATCGATCAACGCTGATAAAAAAATATTTATTTTAAACTATATAAATAATTGTTTAAGACTTTATTTATTTATCTTCTTGCCTCCAGTAAGGCGAAGATGGCATATTGAACACCATCGTGGTTAATCAAAATTATTAAGCTGCAAATTCTAAAGAAAAAACCACAATATCTTATAAAATTACTTTTAAAGAATGATTGATTGGATCAATACGTGTCCAGGGTTGGATACCAGGCAGCACATAGTTTATTATCTACATTAATTTTATACTAAACAGTTCAGGTCCATGATAAAATAAATAAAAAACCTCAATATCAAATTAAGCAGCAGAACAGAGGAAAAAGGAGTTAGCACACTGATGACGTAGCAACAAACGGACCTTTTAAGTATAACTTGTGGTTGGACTGTTTATATGGAAAGCCATATCGGTTCGATGACAAAGTGAAGAAGTGTGCATTCAAGACATCGGCTGCAGTAATTTACAGTTCTGACGATGTGAAGAAAACTGTTAAAAACTGTATCCAGAAACTCTGTCAAGAAGAGGAGGACTATGTCTGTAAAGGTTCTGGTTGGTCTCTGTCTAGTATAAACCGATTGGAGCTAAGAATTAGTCGTTTCACGCCTATGCAGGGCTAAATATTTATAAGATTGCTGGCTTTCGCAAGTGATCCTGTAGTAAAAATATAGAATATGTAATAAATATTATGTTTGTGAAAGAACTTGAGGTATTTTTATTTTCGAACCTGTCTTTTTTGAGGTATTTTTACATACAATTATTTTTTTGTATCGACCAGGGATCGAACCAAGTTTCGAATCAATCATTACTTGAATGAGTGAATTTTTTGATGAATTTTGGAATTTTTCCCGAATTTCTATCATTAAATTTACGGATTTTCAAGATGGCGGCCATAATGAAACATGCAACATTATAGGAGCCAATATGACGGTCGTAATCTAAATTGTAACGATGACATCGTACTCAACCAAGATGGAGGGCGTAACAAAACATTGATATAATCCAAGATGGCGACCATAACAATGTGTGCAACAGTGATTTTAATTAATATTTTATTTAATTTTTATTATTCAACTCAATTAGTTCATTTTTTTAATGATTTTTAAAATTTTTCCTGTTTTTCTAACATACAAATTACGGATTTTCAAGATGGTGGACATGCTGTCATACTACCTGATGATATATGCTATTAAAAAAGTGGTGGGAGGTCAGTCTGCCTGCAGCCACCGTGAGGGAAGGATCAGTCGCCATTTTTAATTTTTTTTTGCCCTCACCGGGTTTGAACAGAGGACTCCTAGCTCCGTGCCGTAAAAGTTTTTTTTAATTTTTTTATTTCAATTTTATTAATTGATTTATTAATAAATTTTAATATTTTTTCATTAAAATCGGATAATAAATAAAGATTTTCAATATGGCGGCCGTAACGGAAATTGCAACGGTGATGTAATAATCCAATATGGCGGTCATGGAATCCTTATTCCTAAAAATGGCTAATCGGAGGCTTTAGACATGGATTCTTAAGCCGTTTTTCAGATTTGGAGTTCTTTCTAAGGCAAAACGACTTCTGAGGATTTTTGAAATCCTAATTTTTGACTTTACAAATTTTTTGAGATTTTTTGGCGGATTTTTTTTCCAAAAAAAATGGAAATTTTGGCGATTTTTGAGGAATTTTGGGCGAATTTTGCCCAATTTTGACTAATTTTGACAAGTTTTGAGGGTCAAAGTTCAAGGACAAGGTCAAAGGTCAAGGTCACAACCATCCAAGATGGTGGACCGACAATCACAATCCTCACCCAGAACCCGTGTCCCAGCTCCGGCTATCCTATACTACTGACAACATTTGTTTTATGTACTAGATGTTGTAAATCATACCTGTATTATATCCATCTATAAATCAGGTCACTTCTAGGAAGTATATATTTGTTGAAATATAGTCTTATTGTAAGTATATAATAAAATATTTTAAACCAGTTTCCTAAATAGTAGACTAAAAATTAAACTTATCCCTATTTAAATGAACAGATAGGTTGGCAGCGGACCATTTTATCGTTCAAGAGAATGTTCCGAAGCGTGGGTTACGTCTGGAAACGGTAAGAAGACAAGTGGCGTTTCTTTCGAACGAGCTTGTGTAGATACTCAAAGTAACTCACACAAATTAGACAGTGTAGGTCTGAAGGTAAGCAAGTGTTTACCTTGATGAGTCGTGGGTGGATGCAAATCGATACAGAAGTGCATTCGAGGATGTAATGCCGTGGGTGAGTTTTCCGTGCAGGCACTTTAAATGTACACATTAAATGCAGTTAACTCCGTTACAAATGATGACTGGGTAGGTTACTGCAATAATGTTGAAAAATAATATGAATTCTGGAATTGGGACTGCATTATATACATGACAATGGACCAGTTCGTAATAAATTTACATGTCGATAGTGACGTTTACTAATTCATTGCATCATTAAAGTAACACTGTAATGGACAATAGTGGTAAAAATAGTGTTAGATTAACAGTGGTACATAATGGTCGACTCAGTCTTTGTAACAGCTGGTATTCATTCCGTGAATTATCGAGATATGGTACTATTTTGATGCTTTCTTATTACCTTGTTTCGTATGACTGCAAGATGTGATTTTGCCTTTCTTCGTTTATGTCAGTTGTGAATCAAACAAATTACCTGTGTGTTCACTGTGGTCAGTTTCCAAACTTTCGTCAGTTTGTTTTTACAATCATTTCATGTTGTAATTATTAATGTCTATTTATATTGTGTTCAATTCTACAGTATTCCATTATGCATACTTTCACATTTTCACAGACATACAAATAAATTCTGTAATTTTATCACTGCGCTGCATATTTTTAGAACGCATAGTAGACAGCCTGGCCGTGCCAAGTTTGGTGTGTGTTTCCCCGCCGCCGAGTAGTTTCGTTCTGCCAATCCGTGCCGAGCAATGTTTGTTGTTTTAACTATGGGATGCATCTCAGCGCACTGCTTGCTATTAAAACTGCAACACAGCGAAGGGCGTATCTTCATGTCCCGACTGGGGCCGTGTACCAACAAGACAATGTGCGACACGTGTGGCACTATTCGTCCAACGTTTCCAAGGTGCCAATAATGTCACTCAGCTTCCTTGGCCTGCCACCGGACACCCGCAGTTATAAACTACTGTGACGTCCCTCTGATAGTATCTTGGATGCGTGCTGAGTTCTTAAGACAGATTGAGGGATCAGTTACAAACGTAATTTAGTTAAGTGTATCGGAGTCTTTATAATGACCAGGAATAAAAGCTAGGAAAATAAAAACAAAATCAACTTTAAGTTTTATGAACTATATTTTAGTATTCTTTCACATAGAAATGCCTTTTTCTTTTGTTCTGCTTTTATATGTATGTATATATATATATATATATATATGTCTAAAACCATATGTCAGACAACATTATCCAAAACTTTAGTAAAACATAGAAATGGTACTTTGTACATCATTTGTTTATTGTAAGAAATTAGTGACTAAATCGTCGACTTTGAAAGAGGTATCAGATCAGAATTTTCCAGTGCAGTTATTATCAAAGAAATTTAGATGCGTCCCTTCAAACCAGTAGCTGGGTAGATGTTCTGGAAACCCTGTGACGGAGAGACATCCTCAGCCCCGACGATAAGAAGGTGCATTAAATCATCGGAAGGAAATAGACCTTACATGGGGAAACTGGGACCCACTGCACAAAATAATGCAGTGTAATTAAGATTAAAATTTTCGATACTAATGCGATTCAAGGTCGTTACTTCAAACAAGGGGTGGGGATGGGGCATAGGACAACATTATGTTCCACTTACCAATTACGTGGGTACGAATGATTTCATGACATGGCACACACTCGTGACAGAAAAGAGGTGAAAGATCACAGCAAATAATACATAATGTGGAAAAACATCTTTGGTAAACTCTCCCAAATGTAGGCGACTACATGCTAGTGAAGAGGTCGGCACTTAAAACTCTGACCAAAAAAAGGAACCGGACGGAAACAAGGAGCTCGCGTGTAGACCCTATGATGGTCCGTATATTTCTCGCACCATGACGTCTCGTCGACAGCCAAGGATATAGGTAGCTTAATTTTATCATTCCGCCGGAAGGCGAAAGTAGTACCGGAGGGCGGATCGTACATTCTAGTGGTATATGAGCCAGCAGGGAGAGGGGAAACCAGGTTTCGCAGGAAGTAGTTCGCGGAGGGATACGAGTGGGGCGCCCTTCAGTGCTGCCGAGTATTGGTGATTGGTAAAGGTTGGGGGGGGGGGAGTTAGGAATGCTACCCAGCGTGGGAGAGGGGCTGCCGTTGCATTTCTCGACGTTATTATAGTTGCTGCGCCGAGCGCACACCGGGAGGAATCCGAGTATGCCACACGCTAAAGACACATTGCACTGACATTTCACTGTAAAGGCGTGACTATACAGCCATGCAACCGGGCTCTACGGCTGTGTGCAGCAGACAATAACTGGCGTGGGCTAACTGAAGGGAAGGATGAACATGCATGTGATAGGAAATGAAGTGGGCTTAAGCCTGGTGAGGCTGCGGGAGACTAAGACAGTTTTTGGGGCCTGCAGACCACTCGAGTAGGTAGAAACACCAAAGAATACTAAAACCAAATAAAAATTTAAAATCATGAATGTGGGATTATGCTACTAGAACAACACTAAGTCGTCATCAATTCAAATATATATGTAGTGTCACCATAAAACTAACTAATTAGTGGCATACATGGGTTTGTTTTGTCCCCTTCATGGTGGGCATAGTTAGATGTCGTCTGCAACCACACCAGATTGGTGTCCCATGTATCCTGTGCGTGCGCACGATACACTATTGAATGCAGAACGAAGGTTTCTGTTGAAATGCTCTGCATGCGATGGCTCGGGTTAGTAGGGGGATGTGGTGACATGCTGTATGCCATGAGAAAAACTCACGTATTTGAATGATTGAGATGTAAATTGTGAACCGTTTTCAGAGACAATTATAGACGGTAGGCGAGAATTTTTAAACATATTGTTTTGTAAAGCTGAAATCGTGGTGGCTGCAGCTCTGAGCCGCCCCAGGTACACAGCGAGCCAGCCGTGGGTCGAGTGGTCTCGTCCCATCCGCCGGCCTAGCCCTTTCTCCCATTAAAGGGAGGGGCTCAGTGGTCCAGTGTCTTAAGAATCTCGCCACAAGACAACAACACCTAGTTAAACACAATAGTTTATGTCCAGCTTTTGCCCTCAAACAATAATACATAATTCAAACAAAGAAAAGCCAAATAAATAAACAACAAAGAAACCTGAGCAGATAAGGCCAGCTGCTCAGATAAATACTAAATTAACTCACCCCCCCCCCCCTTTTTAATTAAACATTGAGCTGGACAAGACACGATATTAACGTAAAAATAAACTCACCTCCCACGAAATTAAATTAAATTTTATTGGCCATTTTTTAGTCATTAATGCTTTGCAGCAAAATTTTCGAAGTCAGTTTATTTACAAAACCGCAAGAAATTTTTTTTTATGGGAACTAAACAGAAGGTTAGGGGTCGCATTAAACGACCTGGGACTCCTCGCGGGCCTCGGGGTTCGATTCCAAGTTCGGGTACTCGGCCCCCTGGGTCCGCCATGTCGATGATGATATCCCTGTCAGTCAGTCAGCAATAACTGCTTGGAGTCGCTTCATTAAGCAATTATTCTGAGGCTGCATGGTGGTGAAGAGCCGGATTAGCGTAGCACCCTCGACTGCCCGTTTCCCGATGTGCTCAGATGCTGATCAGTAGTGGTTGCGCATTGGACAGTTCTCGTGCCAATAATGTGTGCCGCTCGGAAACATATTACTCAGTACAATTACTTACACTCATCTCGTTATAACTGTGACAATGCCTCGCGGCACGAATATGAACAGTTCAAGTCGTTCACCCTTTTGGCCCTACAATTTGCTCACGCAGTAATCTCAAAACCTCTGTAAAGAGTAAAAATTAATTATTTTAACAGCCTGCCTCCCAAGGTAGGCCTTGAGGACATTAAAATAATTTAGATTATTTAAGTGAGAAAAAATTAACAGGTCAGTGACAAGCCATGAAGTCCCCATGGTGCACACGCTTCCTATCTCGGGCGGTGATGTTTGAAGACTGGTCACATATCAGAAAATGGCCACTGACCAGGTCTCTTTCCGCCTAGCCGATGATTATTAGTTACTACATCCGTGCCGCTTACGTTATAAAACTTACACAAATAAACAATTCAGATAATTAAAACAAATAATAGTGCTGCTCAGAGGTGCGTTTTGGAGTTTCCGAGTTTGCCCGAGTACAAATGAATTCAGTGGCGTAGCCAGGATTTGTGTATGGGGGGTGTTAAGAAGCATGCCCCCCCCCCCCCCCCCCCCCCGGTTTAAAAGGGGGGCCTCGAGGGTGCTCCCCCGGGAAAATTTGGATTTTAAGGTGTAAAATAGTGCTATTTTAGCAGTTTACGGTACTTAAATTTAAATATTGTAATGGTAAAAATTTTATTAATTTTAATATGAAATTTGTTTGAGTGATGAAAAAGAAATTAAATATTTGTAGCTAAGGGGGGGGGGGGTTTCAACCCCTAACCCCCCCCCCCCCCCCGGCTACGCCCCTGAATGAATTAATGAAGTTATTTAATAAATGGTTCATTTTAGCTGAATATAAATGGAGTCCTTAAGGAAATAAACAAAACTAATTAAAATGTTATATTTAAACATAATTATGGGAAAATCGCACTGCTCCTAGCTGTAATCACTCTCACCCTTTTCCGGACCGGGGAGATTATGGGTTAAGGAGGGAGGTGTCGGTACATTGGGCTCAAGTGGGCATAGCTCTGGACGATATCAGTGTGTAACATTTCTAGACCAGTGGGCAGTATGTTAGTATAAGAAAGGATGAGAGGCAGGTGCACGACTCGGCGGTACCAATTATTCAGACTGTTTTTTTTTTCTTCAGTTTCCAAGACGTTCTAGTGCTTTCGTAGTGTTTTCTTATGACGGGAAATTCAACAAGTGTTCACTCCCACTGGAGATGGTAACATTTTCAGGTTTTCATGCCAACCAATCAGAAGGAATTTTTGTAATTTTTTTTTATAGAGAAACACCTCTATGCGAAGGTAACTGAATTTGTGTACTGATGTGTCCTTAAATGTATTAGTATGCTGTGACTGGTTGGTGAGGTCACGTGACTGCCTCTTCCGGTGGTGGTTGTATGCAGTTGCGTAGCCTCTTGAGTCATCGTTAAAATACTGTGCTGAAAGAATGTGTGGTGCAATGACTCACACAAATATGAATGCATAGAGGTGGACGATTTCATGCCTGAGTGTCGGGGACATGCTATGATTTATGTATTCCAACATTAGTTTTTTCTTTGATTTCAGGCGTTTGATTACAAATTTATGCTCCAGAAGTGTGGCGTAGGCTCGGGTGGCCCGTTGGTCCACTGGGACTTGGTTCCCTTTTCTTTGGTACCTAAACAACTAAGTCGCTAGGGACATTTCTTTCATTACAGCACAGGACTTTTGAGAAATCTGCAAAAGTGAGTTAATGTTGTCTTTCAGTTAAATTGTGTTACGGACATGTATTTTCGTAGAGAGAAAAATAAATTAAAAAATTCATTTCAAACTCTTATTTTAAAAAATCAAGTTTCAAGTAAATTAAAAATCATAGACGTAACTTTACACTCAACTACCTGCAACATCACAGGAGTAGTATATAATAGCCGGAACTAGATCTGGCGCTGGCGCGTGGAGCCGAGAGCCGGCTCCGCCATCTTGGATTTGTGACGTCACGGCGGCAAAAATTCCTCAAAATTCCTCAAAAATGACTCAAAATTTCCCGTTTTAAGAAAAAATTTCCCGTTTTCGAGGGAAAAATTCCCGTTTCGAGGGAAAATTTCCCGTTTTAGTCCTTAAAAATCCCAGCGGCTAGAAATGTCCTGATAGAGGCTTAAGCATCCTTAACTCAAGCCTCAGTTAAGCCTCTATCAGGATGTGACCTTGACCTTTGACCTTGACCCCGACAGCCATCTTGGATCCACCATCTTGGATGATGTCATTTCGTTTTCTCGAACATTCCGGCATTGTGTTATCCGACATTTTGAAT
Source organism: Bacillus rossius redtenbacheri (assembly GCF_032445375.1). Lineage (NCBI taxonomy): Eukaryota > Metazoa > Arthropoda > Insecta > Phasmatodea > Bacillidae > Bacillus > Bacillus rossius. The sequence goes on from NC_086331.1 coordinate 19,553,650, forward strand.
TATGACGTCACCGTTGCAATTTCCGTTACGGCCGCCATCTTTAAATTTATTATCCGATTTTAATGAAAAAAAATTTTAAAATTATAAAAAAAATTAAATAATATAAATTTAATAAAATATTTATAAAAAACAAACATTAACGACACGGAGCTCAGAGTCCTCGGTTCAAACCCGACGAGTGCAAAAAAATAAAAATGGCGACCGATCCTTCCCCCGCGGTGGCTGCAGGCATACTGACTCCCACCACTTTTTTTTCAAAGCATATATATCGTCAGGTAGTATGACGTCATGTCCGCCATCTTGTCCTCGTCTGCTGGAAGCCATCATCAGTGTATCGTCGGCGAGAGTGCGCTGACGCCATGTTAGTTTAATTATTATCCGCTAGAGTGCAGTAATCATTTATTATTGCTGTGACACCCGACATCTTGTCATTTGGCCGCCATCTTGAAAATCCATAATTATTTAGCTAGAAATTCGGGAAAAATTCCAAAATTCATTAAATAAATTTGTAATCTATATACTGAGCGATTAGGTCGACTAAGGTCCTTGGTACGATCTAGGACGATGCAAAAAAATTAAATATTACATCAATTTAACATAAAAGTAACAGGTTCGAGGAATTAAACACCACAAGTTCTTTACAAACATAATATTTATTACATAATTTCTATTCTACTACAGGATCATTTGCGAAAGCCAGCAATCTTATAATCATTTAGTTCCGCAGCGGTGTGAAATGACTAATTCTTAGCTCCAATCGGTTTATACTAGACAGAGTCCAGCCAGAACCTTTACAGACATAGTCCACCTCTTCTTGACAGAGTTTCTGTATACCGTTTTTAACAGTTTGCTTCACATCGTTAGAACTGTAAATTACTGCAGCCGATGTCTTGAATGCACACTTCTTCACTTTGTCATCGAACGGATATGGCTTTCCATATATACAGTCCAACCACAAGTTATATTTCAAAGGTCCGTTTGTTGCTACATCATCAGTAAGCTGATTGATTATCTTCTGTCTGATATCGTCAAGAAAATTACAAATGTCTTTCGACTCACCTAACGTATTTAAATAATAGAAGTCCTTCAATGTTCCACGAAATGCAGACTGCGCCAAGTAGAAACCATTATCGTTCACTTGTAATGCGCCGAACACAGTCTTAGGTTTATTTTCCTGTTCAGACGTCATACCAATCGGTTGCTGCACATCGGTTTTCTTGCTTGTACGCTCACGAGCCTTCAACCTAAACCGAGGAGTCGAAATTTCTGCAGGTAGTTCAGCAGTAGGCACACGGACTTCACCTTTACAGTTTTTCGCATGTCGTCGCAAATTATCAATTCTAGTAAACCATTCATGACACTCATCACATCGAAACTTCATGCGAGATGGATTCTTCGTGCATTTGCTCCGCTCATGTCTTCGTGCATCATGAGCAAATGCGAACGACGTATCACAGTAGCTGCAAGGATACCGTGGTGATGAAGACGATCCTTTCAGACCCGATCCAGATACAGGCGTTGCAACAGTAGTACCATTTCCAGGCATTCTCTTATGCACATCGATGCATCGTTGTTGTGACGAAACCTTTACTTTCTGCCGCACAGCAGGACCTTTGCATGCCTTCATGTGCATTTTCATATTATCTTTTCTGGCAAACTGCTTATGACATTTCTCACAAACAAACATTTTACGATATAGGTTCTTGACACATTCGCTCCTCTCATGTCGCCGAGCATTGCTGTTGTTTGAGAAAATCTTGTCGCAGTAACAGCACCGATGTTCGCTAGTTGTCAAATCAGCATCCATTGAAGTCTCCATCGAGGTCGTATCGTCGATCGTCATGGTTTCCTGCACATACAGCTCAGTAGTCATTAAGCTATCTTCTGCTGGTGGTATCACATCTGTTGAAATCTCCTCCAATGTTGACGTCGTCGTCGTTGCCAACGAGATCTGCTCCACCATTGTCGTCGCTGACGTCAAGGTTCCCGTAGACGATGGTACAACGTCCATCGAGTTCGGCGTTAAAGTCGGTAAAGATGCCATAGAGTTCTCAAGAACAGGTAATTACGCGACTTATGCACCAGATGAAATAATCTAGGTGATCCTTACACCGTCGTCGACAGTAACAAACTGAGCGACCTGCTGTCTAGGACTCGCTTATATACATGCACCGGATGGAATAATAGTCTAGTCAAATCAAGAATCATTTACAATAATACTAGAGTCAAAACAACATTAAAAATAGAAGGACCATTAACGAAAAGGCAGCACATTTGGAAGCACCGACAACGAAAAGGCAGCACCGACAACGAAAAGGCAGCACCGACAACGAAAAGGCAGCACATTTGGAAGCACCGACTACGAAAAGCAGCACATTTGGAAGCACCGACAACGAAAAGGCAGCACATTTGGAAGCACCGACAACGAAATGGCAGCACATTTGGAAGCACCGACAACGAAAAGGCAGCACATTTCGTTGTCGGTGCTTCCAAATGTGCTGCCTTTTCGTTGTCGGTGCTTCCAAATGTGCTGCTTTTCGTAGTCGGTGCTTCCAAATGTGCTGCCTTTTCGTTGTCGGTGCTGTCAAATGTGCTGCCTTTTCGTTTTCGGTGCTTCCAAATGTGCTGCTTTTCGTAGTCGGTGCTTCCAAATGTGCTGCCTTTTCGTAGTCGGTGCTTCCTTTTGTTTTTCCTTTTTTGATGGTGCTTCCAAATGTGCTTCCTTTTTTGATGGTGCTTCCAAATGTGCTTCCTTTTTTGTTGTCGGTGCTTCCAAATGTGCTGCCTTTTCGTTGTTGGTGCTTCCAAATGTGCTGCCTTTTCGTTGTCGGTGCTTCCAAATGTGCTGCCTTTTCGTTGTCGGTGCTTCCAAATGTGCTGCCGTTTCGTTGTCGGTGCTTCCAAATGTGCTGCCTTTTCGTAGTCGGTGCTGCCAAATGTGCTGCCTTTTCGTTGTCGGTGCTTCCAAATGTGCTGCCTTTTCGTTGTCGGTGCTTCCAAATGTGCTGCCTTTTCGTAGTCGGTGCTTCCAAATGTGCTGCCGTTTCGTTGTCGGTGCTTCCAAATGTGCTGCCTTTTCGTTGTCGGTGCTTCCAAATGTGCTGCCTTTTCTTTGTCGGTGCTTCCAAATGTGATACCTTTTCGTTGGCGGTGCTGCCTTTTCTTTGTCGGTGCTTCCAAATGTGCTGCCTTTTCGTTGCCGGTGCTTCCAAATGTGTTGTATTTTCGTTGATGGTTCTTCTATTTTTAATGTTGTTTTGACTCTAGTATTATTGTAAATGGTTCTTGATTTGACTAGCGTATTATTCCATACGGTGCATGTATATAAGCGAGTCTTAGACAACAGGACGCTCAGTTTGTTACTGACGTCGTCGGTGTAAGGATCACCTAGTTTGTTTCATCTGGTGCATTAATCACGTAATTACCTGTTCTTGCGAAATCGATGGCATCTTTACCGACTTTAACGACGAACTCGATGGAGGTTGTACCATCGACTGCGGGAACCATGACGTCAGCGTCGACGATGGTGGAGCAGATTCCGTTGGCAACGTCGATGTCAACACTGGAGGAGACTTCAACAGACGTGGTACCGCCAGCAGAAGAGACTTTAATGCTGCTAGTGCTGGCTGCACAGGGAAACTCGACGAACGCTGGTTCGTCATCAATGGAGACTTCAATGGATGCCGAATCGACAACAACTAACGAACATCGGTGCTGTTACTGCGACAAGATTTTCTCAAACAACAGCAATGCTCGACGACATGAGAATAGAGAATGTGCCAAGAACCTATATCGTAAAATGTTTGTTTGTGAGAAATGTCATAAGCAGTTTGCCAGAAAAGATATGAAAATGCACATGAAGGCATGCAAATGTCCTGCTGTGCGGCAGAAAGTAAAGGTTTCGTCACAACAACGATGCATCGATGTGCATAAGAGAATGCCTGGAAATGGTACTACTGTTGCAACGCCTGTATCTGGATCGGGTCTGAAAGGATCGTCTTCATCACCACGGTATCCTTGCAGCTACTGTGATACGTCGTTCGCATTTGCTCATGATGCACGAAGACATGAGCGGAGCAAATGCACGAAGAATCCATCTCGCATGAAGTTTCGATGTGATGAGTGTCATGAATGGTTTACTAGAATTGATAATTTGCGACGACATGCGAAAAACTGTAAAGGTGAAGTCCGTGTGCCTACTGCTGAACTACCTGCAGAAATTTCGACTCCTCGGTTTAGGTTGAAGGCTCGTGAGCGTACAAGCAAGAAAACCGATGTGCAGCAACCGATTGGTATGACGTCTGAACAGGAAAATAAACCTAAGACTGTGTTCGGCGCATTACAAGTGAACGATAATGGTTTCTACTTGGCGCAGTCTGCATTTCGTGGAACATTGAAGGACTACTATTATTTAAATACGTTAGGTGAGTCGAAAGACATTTGTAATTTTCTTGACGATATCAGACAGAAGATAATCAATCAGCTTACTGATGATGTAGCAACAAACGGACCTTTGAAATATAACTTGTGGTTGGACTGTATATATGGAAAGCCATATCCGTTCGATGACAAAGTGAAGAAGTGTGCATTCAAGACATCGGCTGCAGTAATTTACAGTTCTAACGATGTGAAGCAAACTGTTAAAAACGGTATCCAGAAACTCTGTCAAGAAGAGGTGGACTATGTCTGTAAAGGTTCTGGCTGGACTCTGTCTAGTATAAACCGATTGGAGCTAAGAATTAGTCATTTCACACCGCTGCGGAACTAAATGATTATAAGATTGCTGGCTTTCGCAAATGATCCTGTAGTAGAATATAAATTATGTAATAAATATTATGTTTGTAAAGAACTTGTGGTGTTTAATTCCTCGAACCTGTTACTTTTATGTTAAATTGATGTAATATTTAATTTTTTTGCATCGTCCTAGATCGTACCAAGGACCTTAGTCGACCTAATCGCTCAGTATATAGATTACAAATTTATTTAATGAATTTTGGAATTTTTCCCGAATTTCTAGCTAAATAATTATGGATTTTCAAGATGGCGGCCAAATGACAAGATGTCGGGTGTCACAGCAATAATAAATGATTACTGCACTCTAGCGGATAATAATTAAACTAACATGGCGTCAGCGCACTCTCGCCGACGATACACTGATGATGGCTTCCAGCAGACGAGGACAAGATGGCGGACATGACGTCATACTACCTGACGATATATATGCTTTGAAAAAAAAGTGGTGGGAGTCAGTATGCCTGCAGCCACCGCGGGGGAAGGATCGGTCGCCATTTTTATTTTTTTGCACTCGTCGGGTTTGAACCGAGGACTCTGAGCTCCGTGTCGTTAATGTTTGTTTTTTATAAATATTTTATTAAATTTATATTATTTAATTTTTTTTATAATTTTAAAATTTTTTTTCATTAAAATCGGATAATAAATTTAAAGATGGCGGCCGTAACGGAAATTGCAACGGTGACGTCATAATTCAAAATGTCGGATAACACAATGCCGGAATGTTCGAGAAAACGAAATGACATCATCCAAGATGGTGGATCCAAGATGGCTGTCGGGGTCAAGGTCAAAGGTCAAGGTCACATCCTGATAGAGGCTTAACTGAGGCTTGAGTTAAGGATGCTTAAGCCTCTATCAGGACATTTCTAGCCGCTGGGATTTTTAAGGACTAAAACGGGAAATTTTCCCTCGAAACGGGAATTTTTCCCTCGAAAACGGGAAATTTTTTCTTAAAACGGGAAATTTTGAGTCATTTTGAGTCATTTTTGAGGAATTTTGAGGAATTTTTGCCGCCGTGACGTCACAAATCCAAGATGGCGGACACCGGCTCCGGCTCCACGCGCCGGCGCCAGATCTAGTTCCGGCTATTGTATACTACTCACAGGATATATATTTTCTAGGGTTTCTTGTATTTTCTAGGAAATTTGACTTAGCCGGGTACTATTGTGACTCGTCAGTGTATAACTTTTACGTTACAGCCACTCACGTAAAATAATTGGCGATTTCCTTTAAGCGGTTACATGCTGGAGGCTTTTCATTGATACCAGATAGCAAGAAACATGAGAATATACTTGCCATGCAAATTACAACAAAGAGTTGGCAAATCCAAAATAACTGGTGTGTTAATGTAGTAAATATATCATGTTGACAAATATGTCTGCATGGTATTATAAATTAATTCCTCACATCTACCATTAGAGCCAAACCACCTTGCTATGCTGAAAGATTTGACGTGTCCACATTACCTACTGACCTGTGGTCGCATAGCCTCACCTGAATGCAGTAATTTGGTATCCCCATAAATGTGTAAGTGGAACAAACATGGTGCCTTTATCACTAACATTCATGTGTACACATAGCAGCCTCTTTTCCAGGTAGGTGTTGCAGATCATTGTCCTGATGCAGCACTTTCCAGTATGATCTTAGTTGTTTGTTTATATACGACCCTCCGATTTGCTTTTGGTATTAATGACAGGTCCTCATGTGGTACCACACATATAAAAAATTTGTTTACTTATCTGTATAAAATTAATATGTTTTGCCAGAGGCAGAGCCAGGAATGTCTTCTGGGTGGGGAACCAGTAGTCTGCACCTAGTACAATACTTGTTTATTACTTCAGAAGTCATATTATCCAGTACATATTTTACCCTCTATCTCCGCCACTGTGCATTGCAATAATATTATAGTTTTACTACAAATGTCACTGGAAATGGGCTTTGTGTTTATGCCTATAATCTGTTTATAATGGTTTTCGACAAAATTATATTTACTTTATCTGAAGATGTTTGCATTGTAAAACTGCATTATATTAGTGCCAGACATGATTAAATGATGATATTCGGTTGTTTCTTGTTAAAGATGTTTCTAGAAGTGAAATTTTGGTTAATGGTTAAAGAACAAATACAGTAATGAAAAAGAGATACAAAATTGTTACATGATTTTTCACCTTTCAAATAAACAACTGACGAAATTCAGCTGATATAGTGCATTTTATAATAGCGACAATTTTTGTGGTGTTTGTATAAATATTTTTAGTTAAATATTATCCAGACACACAGTGTTTCATCTTATATACTTTTTCTATTACTTTGTTACGTATGCTCTCGCTCTACGTACATGAGGCGCCTAACCGCGCGCCCGATGCTACCCGTCCAACAGGAAATGTCGCGCACCGTGCAACAAGCGTCGGAGCCGATCAGAAATGCTCGGCGGAGTTCGTGTGGCGGGTTTTTGAACTGGACGTCGCCTAGGCAGCGTTTCCGGTCCTGTAGGCCCAGAACAATCTCCGATGTTTTCTACCTCAAGTTCCAGGGTATAAAGGGACCCCATTTTGCCCTGGGACAGAGAGACAGCTCCGAGTCGACCACCGAGGCGGGGAGTTGCTGCCGCCCAGAAGCTACACCGTCAGAATCTCGCCTGCCTGCCGTCACGCTGCCCGACCAAACTCCACTCGACTTGGTAAGACATTTCATCGGAAAACTGTTTGCGGAGCTAACGACGACACCGTTAAGGCAGCGAGACCAGTTAGAGTAAAACTTGCAAAGGGGCTAGCGGTGACGGAGGCAGGGTTTCGAGCTGACGGTGTGTGAGCATAAAAAACCACCGATAAGAGGCATTTTTCTTTTGTTTCGACTAGAAACAGTAAATCCCGGAAGGAACAGTAACTACCTTTTGAAGAAATAACTGGAAGTTCAATATTTGTGGGAAAACTGATTGAGTCATTCCTGTTGCCAAACAAGGACTTGCATCATTTGCAGCAATAGTCACATCAGTACAGCATACATATTCGCCTTTGAACGACGCCTTTTGAACTTATAAATAAAGTAATTGAAAAGATTCGAACTGTAAGCATATTAATTGCTGTTTAACTATCTGTCACTTGTTTACCTGCTCAGTACTGTGTAATAATTATGTTATTGAGAGTAATATCAGTCTTAAGTGTTTTAACGTAAATAATTAGAATTTTTATAGTTGTGTCTTAATCGAGTTTACTATTCTTAGTTACATAGAGAAGCAACAGATTGCCTTGTAGAATATTTCATTAATGTGTTCTGGCTCGAGCAGTAAAGCTTGTCACGTAATTCGTTTTGACAGTGTAAGCCGACGCTTCCCCGTCAGGTTCGCATGGTAGTTGACGAGCCGCAAGCCCAGTGTTTTGTTAAGGCGGTCTCACTAAAATAAGGGCTCTGCTAATCATTTGTTCTGTTTGTTTGTTCGCAGTTACTTTCGACTTCTGTTAGGAGCCAAGGCTCTGAAATCTGTGCTGGGGATCTTTAAGGTTCCACATTGTTATTAGAAATGAACAGAAACAAGGTGTGATTCTGTCTGAATATAATTACGTCAAATTTATTATAGGAAAATTTATAACAGATATTAAAAAAAATAGACATACAATATCACTTACTTAATTAATTAGCTCTCAGATATATTTAAAGAGAAATATGGGCTAGCCCTAAATTAGATTATAAAAAAAGGTTTCATTAAAAAAATACATAAACCAATAAAAAAAAATACAAATATGTTTAAACTATCCCAGTATTCTGAAAGTCCAGAAATTATGTTTATATGATGAACTGCGTCTGACGACTTGATTTAGGAAAGTTCAAAAAAAGGTTGAAATGCACAGTAGCACCGGAGGTCGGGGCTTCGTTTCCCGGAGATCACGCGGGAACATGATGCCAGGGCGCCTGTGTGGTGTTGAGGAAGGGAGATGAAAGTGCCAATTCGGCGTCCGGCTCTCGGACCCTGTCTGCGAACAGTCCAAATCAAAACTGATCAGAACTTGTACACAGACAGTATACGGGGCAGAAAATGCCCGGAAAAGTTAAGGGGAGGTTGAGGAAAGTCGCGGATCGTAATTCACCAGACAGGGAAGTTGGCTTCTATTTACCGATGCGTCGACCGCCAGGAACTGGATCCCGCGAATGCACGGCTGGGCGCGGATGTTTTCATTATGACGTCGTCCGACCGACGACCATCCCTAAGCCCGACCTGCACCCGCCAGTATACTCTCCCGCTAACGGAACGCACCCCTGGCCGTGGCCCACCCGAGTCGAGCGAGCCACCGAGCCGAACGGCCAAACCAGACATTATTATAAAGCACACTAAATCCGAGTGGACTAGAGACGAACCACACCCATTCCCCCTCAAACAATTAATTACGAATTTTGCGACCTTAAAGTCTCTTCCAGACGCAGTCATTTAGTTTTTAACGTAATGAGGTCAAGCTTGGCGCGGCAGGGGCCGACGCGCCACCGGACGCCATGCCAGTTCCGCAGTTCTACTCGACTCGCGGACCGGGACGGACCTACGTCCCACGGAGAGACCACAACCATTGTCTTCATCGCAAGTAACGTCCGGTAAATATAGTCATTTAGCATAAACCAAACCTTTTTCTATTCACCTCTCCGTGCGTGCCCGGTCCGTTTTTTACGGTTCAGGACCTAATCCGACCGCGTAAACGTAAAGACGCCCCGCACCACACCTGGTGCGCAGGGTCGTTCTTCAGCATACGGCACGGGCCGTCTCCCGCAAACCACAGAACTTTCTTAAGGCCACGCGCCTTCGCGCGGACCACAAACCCGCAAGGGAAACTTCACCAAGTTTAGTGGCGGTGCGTGTACCACCCAGTGGGCACGGCACCCGCGTAGAAACAATCGCTTACGGGACTGGCTGACTCCAGTCACCCACAAACTCTGTGTGCCACGTCAATTGTGCGCGCCTAATTTTCATTAAGTGTACTTTGCCAACGTAACTCTGCGCCACGTCATCTGTGCGCGCCTAATTTTCATTAAGTGTACTTTGTCAACGTAACTCTGCGCCACGTCATCTGTGCGCGCCTAACTTTCATTAAGTGTACTTTGTCAACGTAACTTTGCGCCACGTCATCTGTGCGCGCCTAATTTTCATTAAGTGTACTTTGTTAATGTAACTTTGCGCCACGTCATCTGTGCGCGCCTCTCTTGCATCAAGTGTACTTGGCCTGCATACTGTTACCCGAGAAACCAGTGCCACGAAACATTGAACATGTACCGGCCTGCACCACGCAACGGACAAGTAGCCCTCAGGGGCATGTCTGTACTCAGTAATTGTATGGTGTGACGTCAATCCCTTGAATAAAGGCACGTCGCTACTACGGCAATCCCACGCATTCTTCTTTAACGTAAATTCCCAGGCAAGACCGCCGACGGTTCTAGCGGACCACGCTGGGGCAACGAACCACGAACCCTCATTGGTTAGACACCGAGCTAGCCTGGCGCCCTCCCGGAACATAAAACGTTAGTCAGACCAGCCACCCCGCTAGAACTCGCGCCCGGACTCGAACACGAGACCGCGGACGACGGCAATTATATCAAAAAAAAAAATATTTAAAAGAAAAATAACTATTACTCTTTGTACTACGCAGACGGACTAAACTACATAAAGAAGATTATAGGGATAGCATCCCTTATTTAAGCGACTACATAGTCGGTTGCGGCCGGATGGAAGTCTTGCAGTGTCTCGTCGACTCGCCGATAATTGCAAAAGGTCCGTCTGCAGTCGCGACGCGAAGTGTCTCGTGAAGAACCGCTTCTCGTAATTAAAAGTAACTGTTCTATCAAAAGTGGAGGGGGAGGACTAGGAGTCCGGACCGAAAGGTTCCGAAGTTCCCCGAGTGGGCATCATAAAAAAACTCCGACTGATGTCTCGAAGTTGGTAGCACTGGCCGACCTTAGCACTACCTGTTGAGGGGTGTCTGAAATAAAAAAGAATCGACTTGCTTAAGGCGTCTGCTTTAACAAGGGAGTAAAGGGGCAGTCAGGTGCTGCGCTCTGGCGGCCAAGATAATAAGTTACTGTTTCTGCCGCTAGATGTCGTGGGGTGGTCCATCTTTGCACACACATTTTTTTTTATGCAAGGCGTCCTTGGAGACGGTCGCTGTCTGCTGGGGTTTATGACCGGTCATTGGTCTTAGACGAATTCTTAGAACCGAGAGGGAAGGGGGATGGACAAAAGCGCAACGATGCTGGGAACTAGCGTCCATGACGTGACTCCAGGGGAGTGAACCTAATACGTATTCATGACAGTAAATGCTATGGTCAGCTCGCCTCTGAGAAATGGTAACAGCTCGTCCAGAGCTGTTGTGTGCAGTTTTAGTCATGAAGTGAAGTAATGTTACAGGCCTGGGACGTGCCTGTAAGCGAGGGAAATGTTAAACGGGCTGCCAACAAAGTCTTAGATCTGCAAAAGATCCTATAGGTCTCTGGGAAATGTGCTTCTATCTACTGGCACAAAGTTTAACTCAGGGGAGTACACCAGCCTAACAAAAAGTAAATCGCCCAAAGTAACCAAATTATAAAGAAAAATAAAATTTCCAAAAATAATATAAATTATATAAAATTTAAAAAAAAAAGTGTTGAAATTCCTAATTTTCGGCACAAATCATATGTACTTCGTTATAATATTCTGTATTTAACCTGATTAAGGGTGTGTGTTTCTGGATCTCAACTTAATGTAAAATTAATGGCACCTTACGAAGGGCCATTTGTAGTAAATAGGATACTGGGCACGAATACATTGTTGCTTAAATCTTGTAAATTTAAGAACAGGAATCTTCAACGACGGTAGTGTAGCAGGCAGCTCCAGAAGTGGCTCGAGGGGACGTCTCCCGCTAAGTTGCAGACCAGATGACTGAAGATCCGATGGCAGCCAGGCAGCGTAAGGGTCAGGAATGGGATGGCGTGCCAAAGCTGAAATAGGACCACTCTGATCTTCCTCTGTGGGAGTTCAGCTCTCGGTGAGCCTTCTCCTTCGAGCGGCCAGGACAGCTGGATCGTGCTGACTCTTGCTTGAGTGTCCTCTCCGTGGGCCCTTGGATGGTCACTCGCTGGACTGTCGGCACATCGGCCAGAGCTCCGTTTTGTATTATGCTATCCTGACTTCGTCGGACCTGTGGAATATGCCACTGATAGACTGTTTGTGCTGGACCTCATACTATTCAAGATGCGTCGTGAGCCTACCTATCTGTGTTTTGGAAGAATGCTGAAGCCGATCAACGTTGTAGCAGGCAGAGACACTTAAGGGAGGGGGGTTGCAGCAGATGCTTCTGCTTACAGCCGCAGCGCAGCGCTCCTACCTCCTTTTCCCCTCTTCCCCCACCCAGCCGCCTCCTTCCCTCCCTTATTTTCCCCACTCCTGCCTTCTCCTTCTCTGCCCGCCGCTACACCAGTGCTCCTGGTGTCGTAGTTTCAGTGCTATATAAGCCCGTGTTTTTAGCTCTCGTCACTGTCTTCACTCATTAGGAGCTGTTGACAGTCCATCGGGCATCGTTATGGTCTTTCTCCGCGACATTCGGCGAAGCTATGTTTAAATTCTACTTAACATTCTTGTTCGTGCGTCGTTACCGCGTCACTCGGTATACTAGATATGGCCAGTCATATTAGTTATGTTTAGTTTGTGCATCCCTGTTAGTCTGTCTATTTTTCCATGGTTAATTTTGCTTCGTCGAGTGTCTTGCTACCTTGTTCATGCAAATTATATTTCAATGGCTTACCCCGTTTTCACGTATAAGATTATGTGGGACTCAAGCGATGGCCAGCGACGCTTCACGTCAAGCCACACTTACACTTGCTAAATGATTAAGAGCCCTCTGCTCAGCCTAGCGGTGCGCTGTTTGTCGCTGTTAGCATTATCTGTCAACTTGTTATTCTATGCCCGATGTCATGAATATTTAGTAACTTGCGACGCGTCGCCGATGCTTAACAGTTGTGTAGGGTCTTGCCCGCTAGCCATGTACTCCACCCATAAATGCGTAGGCCTATATTGTGTTTAAGTACTGTTAGCCTAAACATAACGTTTTAAGAATTACAGTATAAGAGCTTATAACAGTATTTGTCACACGGTTTATCTTAAAGTAATTTGTAAGCATTTGTTAATGTTATGTTAACCATGTTAAAAATTGTTTATAATAAAAGTCTATTTTTCCTAGTAAATACGTATCAGACTCCGCAATACTTAGGTTCTATAACCTATTTCCTTATAGTGATACGTCCACTGGAGTCAGGCCGTGTGCCTAGTGCCTAGGCCTGGCTTCAAATTCATAAAATGTTTTCACAGTTAACATGCAGCAAGTTTGAGAGTCAGAATTGGAAAAACAATGTATAATGTGTATATTTCTTGCTCTCTTCTTGCCATTACAACAATTTTTTTGCATACTCACGCAACTGTCTTATTTAGAGTATAGTATGATTAACTACTGATAACGGGCAAAACAATGTTTGACCTTCCCCTAAAAAAACATATCCTAAATTTGTCACTGTGTGCAGGTTATCCAAAGTATCTGTACACAGTGGCGTAGCCAGAGGGGGGGCCAAGGGGGCCATGCCCCCCCCCCCCCCCCCCCGAAAGTTATATCTTATTTTTTTAAATATGAAGTTTGCATAAATAATTGTTATTTATTTTAACGTACTCTTACACTTATCTTATTCATACAAAATTTTACCTCAATTTTAATATTTTACAAAGGTATTGAGGACAAAGAGAAGTATCATTTACTCGGTTCCAGTGCTTAGTCTAAGGAAAGCTGGAATAACTTTGTGCTTAATAGGAAGGAAGTTGTTGCCAGGTCAAAGTCTTGTCTTTTTACAGTTGTTTGTGTGTCTCTGAGGGCTGGCTACCTGGCTTACCCTTGTCACAGCAGGGGTGCGAGATGGTCAGCCCCTGCTGCCAACTCCCTTTTAAATAGCCACACCCTTCAACTGCGGTTCGATGCCCGGATCTTGCATTCGGACCTCGAGGCCCGCAATGGCTATGATGACAATACAGTTGCAGCTTACCCTCCGGCGGTATTGCCTGATTAAGCAACACGTCTGAGCCTGTCACAGCACTGCCTGCTACTACTCGGCCACGTGGTAAATGGCACAGCGCTAGTAGCGTGAGAGGGGCAGGGGTATGAGACTTGTGACCTTGCGAGGTAGGGAGGGCGAGCATACAGCAGTGGTCACGGATGTGTGCAACAAGCAACAGTATCGACAGCTCGTTGTTACACGTGCGACAAAAAAGGAAAGGAAGTAATTTACTTTCGTATTTTAATAAAGTGCCGAAGCAAGACGGAAGTGGAGATGATATGACAATGGCAGGTGTATCAATACAGGTAAGATTTAAAACTAATAAGTTAATCACGAGTTTACTAAAATACTAAGTTTTCCATATAGGTACGATAACATTTCTAAAATGCTTACAGTTTTCAAAATGGCCACGGAAACGGGTTTAAAAACGTTATGTCTCAATGTCATTACACCAATTGGAATAGTACCTAACGGACTGAGTCGAACATAAAATGCTATGGAAACGCGGATCGTATTGGGAAGGGATGGAAAGTAAATGAAATATGCATTTTTTTTCCGGCTACAGTTGCCACGTAATCAGGAATAACAACACTTTTATCAAGTCCATTAAATTTACTTACGGAATTTAATTCCATATGTGGCAGAATGAAAACAGCTGTTTATTTTTATTTACTTATTTGTTTATTTTATTTGAGCCAACATAAATTAAATATCGCCAATAGTCCAACACGCAAATATGTCATACGAATCGAAGTCGTTTTTAATAGGACTGAAATTTTCCATGGGAATAGGTATTGTTCACAATCTAGATTCAATAACCAAAACATTTTGGTACCTACATGGAAACAATCAATGTTTTTTATTGTTTCATCTAGAGATGGACGAGCTTTAGAGTCTTGAGCCGACCCAAAATGAGCTAGAGAAAAACAATATAAAATTAATCCGGGCAAAAAAAAAATCCTATTTGAGCCTAAACCAATGCCATTTATAGGAAGGAAAAAAAAGTTTCTCTTTCTTCATAATAATTATGTTAATAGTTTTAGACAATAAATATTTTTTTAGGTTTCGAGTGTTAAAAATTTGTTATTATTAATTTTTTATTACATTATTTACTTTGTTGAAATCTGCGACTTGATTCAGTGGTAAAAATCAACTTATTTGATATAACATTTTATAGCTCATGAATAAAACAGCATAACATGCATGTGAATGGAATGGGGGGAAACTAATTTATATACATCATTAGTCACATGCATGTTATTTATATTAACTGCAGTTATTAATGGGGTACTTTGTAGATACAAGGTGTACAATAACATTCTGCATTTAATTGTTAGGTTCCCTGTGAGTTATATGTTTATGTATTTTACGAAGTTAACGTATGAAGTAGTCAAAAAACATACCGTAAATATTTATAATAACATAAATACTTTGAATATGTTTATTGTGACTTTGCAAATGCTTTGGTACCCGTGCTCAACCAATTAATCGGACAGTGCTACAGAAGTGTCTTTTTCTTTATTTTGTACAGGCTGCTGACGAAAATAAGACATTGCAGTGTTCAGGTCCTTCTTTCGAACACAAGACAATCTCTTGATGAGCAAAGCACATTTGAAATGGCGAGTTAAAAAATGCAAAATAAGCATGATATCGGGAGTTACATTGACAGACGCAATGTAAGCGAAGATAAAAAGGAAGCTATTTTAAAAAAACATTTGGACTCTAAATGCTGACAACCAATTCGAAAGTCAATTTAAGGGCAATAGAAAAGGAATTTTCAGATTGATTACTTGGAAAGATTAGCTGGCTAGCATATTCCAATGAAAAGAATTGTGTGTTCTTTTTGGACCGACTTCAAGTAGTGGTACTGGTAAAGGATCACACCAATCTGTTGGTTCTCTGATTAAAATCCCTTTCACCAACTGGAAGGATGCCATCGAATCCTTTCAGAATCATGCAAACAACAAATACCACAAAGATGCTAGCATATCAGTAAGTAACTTTCTTCAAATTTGCGATGGTAAAAGAGAGGACATACAAACTCAGCTAAATAATCAAGCAAAAGAAATCATCTTAAGTAGCAAGAAAAAATTGGCAGCAATTATTCAGACAATTGTGTTGTGTGGCAGACAAGAAATTGCACTTAGAGACCACAAAGATGCAGGACGCCTTTCTATTGAAGAACCCGACAGTAATGATGGCAACTTCAGAGCACTGTTGCGATATCGTGCTAAACATGGGGAAGATGTGCTAAAAGAACACATCACAACCTGTAGTGGAAATGCTATGTACACTAGCCCAACTGTACAAAATGAGATCATAAGTATTATTGGCACTACTCTCCAGGAAACTATTGTCAACCGAGCATTAAAAGCGAATTACTTAACGATATTGGCAGATGAAACAAGTGACGTGCAGCGAATAGAGCAATTTTCGTTGTGTATAAGATATGTTGATCCAGAAGTCATTGAACTGCGGGAAGATTTTCCGTCATTTGTTCCCGTGGGGCTGGACTAGAAAATACTATAAAGAAAAATTTGGTTTCCCTTGGTTTGGATATGAACAGACTAAGAGGTCAGGGATACGATGGAGCATCAGTAATGAGATGCGAATTCCGAGGTGTCCAAGCTATTATAGCAGAAGAATACCCGAAGGCATTGTATACTCACTGTGCCTCGCATTGCCTTAACCTCTGCCTCAACGATTCTTCAAAGATCCCATGCATTCAAAATTCTTTTGGTATTATGAGTGAGGTGTGCAATTTTTTTAGAGCTTCTCCTCATAGAACACTTGTACTGAAAACCAAATTAAATTCTTCACCACTGAACCACACGGGCTTAATGAAAAACTGCGAAACACGTTGGGTAGAAAGGCACGAAGCAGTTTCCCTTTTTGTAAATGCTCTGCTTCATGTGATTGAAGCTCTAGAACACATCACCGACGAAAACAAGGAAGGAAGTGCTAAAACACAGATCCCTCACAAAAGTGTCTGTGACTTTAGCTTCATTATTAGTCTTAAAGTTTCCGAAAAAATGCTTTCACTGACTTGTTCACTCTCCAAATGTCTACAGAGAAAATCCATAGACCAGGGTACAGCTCTTAGCCAAGTTGAGTAAGTTGGCCTAAAATTAGCCGATATGCGCAGCAACAGCAATGAAGAATTTGGAAATATTTTCAAAGATTCTTTAGAGCTTGCAGATGTTCTTGGTGTGGTTCCAGCAATCCCAAGATGTGTAGGCAGGCAGACACATTGTGAAAACTACTCAGCAAATTCACCAAAGGAGTACTTCAGGAGAATGTCTTTCATTCCTTATATTGAAGAAATAAGTTCATATCTCAGTGAAAGATTCTTATCTCATAAGAATATTATTGTAGGATTGCAGTGCATCATACCCGTGAATGTTGTAAAATCTAGTTTCAGTCATGTAGAGACAGCTTTTAATTTCTATGCTGATGACCTTACAAACACCAGTAAAGTCATGTTCAAAAGTGAGTGGGATTTATGGAAAAAGAAATGGAAATCCAAAGATGAGCTACCGAACGACACAATCACTGCACTGAAGAAGTGCGAAGAAATGATGTTTCCAAATTTACATATACTTCTGGAAATTCTGGCCTCTCTGCCTGTTACCACAGCATCAGTTGAAAGAAGCTTTTCAACTCTGAAGAGAATGAAAACCTATCTCAGGAACAGCACTGGTGAAGACCGTCTAAATGGACTCGCACTAATATCCATACACCGCAGCATACCATTAAACAAAGATATATTGATTGAGAAATTCGCAAAGAACAACAGAAGAATGCTGCTTGTTTAAATGGGTTAGTAAGAGTGGCCTTTAAAATTATTAAGAACGTGGTTATAAATTCTTAATAGCAGTTTTAAATTTTTGTTTGGTGTTTTCAACTATGAAATGATTTTTTGACAGTTTGTAGATAACTTTTTTTAAGAAGTATTGAGTTTTCATAAAAAATACTATGAAAATATTCGAGAAAACATGTAAATTATAGAAGTTGTTCACTTTAGGAGTCTATACTGTATATACGTGTTTTGAGATTTAG
Source organism: Bacillus rossius redtenbacheri (assembly GCF_032445375.1). NCBI lineage: Eukaryota > Metazoa > Arthropoda > Insecta > Phasmatodea > Bacillidae > Bacillus > Bacillus rossius. The sequence goes on from NC_086331.1 coordinate 19,571,548, forward strand.
TTATCATGGAAATATTAGCACTTAATTTATTTCTATAGTGCATCTTTTACTTTTTCAGATACCTAGTGTTTGATGTTTTAAAAGTTTAAATAGTTGTTATTGAAATGTTAGTATACACTTCTCAAGTTCTTAATGGCTGAGTTTTTTAAGTATCATGAATGAATACGAGAAAATTAATAGATAATATTTGTTCGTGCAATGTGTTTATACAGCATGTACCTAGCTAATGTAATATTTGTATTTTGTGATCGATTGACCAAGGAAGCATTAGCCCTTGCTTAACGTAGATTTTTATTTAATGTATGTTTGTTATTATAAGATTATAAGTTTAGAAATGTTTACTTGAAATGCTAATATACTATGCTATTTTTTAAAAGCAGTCCCGAGTATACTTTCTAAAGATACATAAAAGAAAAAAATGTATATTCAGTACAAACAGTGCAGCTAAAATAGTAAGAGTATTGAGATCAATGGATTGATTAAGAGTTAAGAAAACATTAGCACTTGCTTAATATATATAAGACTATTAGAAACGTAAGTCATGTAATTATTGTCGACAGACTAAGTTGAAAGAAATTTAGTGTTCCTGCTTGCAAGCTGTTTGTATAAGTACTTTGAAGGTCATTTAAATAAAAATGAAATTTTTCACCCAAAATTTTTCTTACAAATATATTGTATTATCTGCTAATTATATATTCTGTATTGTGGCATGATAAACGCTTAAATAGCACCTTCAAATCCTAATTTTTCCGGGGCAGGATTCCCGGAACCCCCCCCCCCCCCCCCCCCCCACCCTTTTGGTGGACGGGTGAATAATGAAATGTGCCGCCACCCCCCCCCCCCGAACAGAAATCCTAGCTACCTAGCTACGCTACTGTCTGTAAAGGTCTACAAAATGAATAGACATTGGCTGTACCAATAACAAAAAAAAATATGTAAGCAATCTCGTGTAAATGGACAACTCAAAACTCATCCCATTATATTCAAGCTGCAGGCCTGTAGTTTTGTCAATTTACATCAAACATGTATTACGGGAGGGTCTCAAGAGCTTCAGACACATAAAACACATTTAAATGACCAACGTTAATATCCAAGTTGATCCAAGAAGTAATAAACCTATCAAACTTCATCCGTACAAAGATAACAGAACTGCAAAAATGTAAAACCAAAAATAAAATCCTAGTGCTTTTACATATTTCACTATGTTAGACAATATGTGCTTAAATTTTTTTTCATTTAGATTTAACCGCTTGTTAGCAGCCAAGTCATTGACTACGATAACACACTACACGTAACAACAATGTTGGGGAAGGAATCTCCACGGCCTATTGTGAGGGACCATCCCGTAATTGCTTGGAGTCACTTTGGAAAACCATGGGAACTAAAATCAGAATGACTGGACCGGGATTCAAACCTGGATCCTCTGGATCTCGACCCAATGTACTTAAATATTAAATAATAGCAGTTTGCACTGTCTGGGGATCAACACCAACATTTGTAATAGAAAATGTTTTATAGGTCAAATAAGGCACAAAATAAAAGCTACATAATAATGTATTTCTTTTAGAAGTGTGCACACAAGTTTTAAATTATATACACATTAATGTGGATTCTGGATAATGTAAAACACAATGATTAAATTTACACAATTAGGAATCTGATGTTAATTTATTCCCAGCCAACTACATTCAATACTGTTTAAAAATATAACAAAAAAAATTACTTTCTTCTTGATTTACCTTCCAAAGAAAAAATAATATTACAATGACATTTGTAATTATCACCTGATAATCACTCTTTTGCAAAATTATTTAAAACAGTAAAAATGACTTGCAATAGAAATATACCTAACTTGAGATTAATACAACAAAACACAGTTACTAGGAGAGTTAACTTTCCGGGGAATAAATGTTCCTTTAAATGTTTGTGGCAACAACCTGCTCAATTTAAAATTGTTCCAAAAGACATTTAACAATACTTTCTTAAATATTATTACTAAATAATTGTTGAAAGTTGCAATGAGCATAAAACATGTTTCAAACTTGTAGGATAAAAGGAGGTGTAACCCAACACTGTTAAGTGAATCAAACAGTGCGCTGTAGAAAGGCAATGAACTACACTCTCACTGCTGACTTACTCAGATAGAAATGTTTCACAAAATATATGTACAGTAAAAATATTGAATTACTAACAACAATTTTTTTATAAAAGTATTTATTTTACTGTTTTACTGGAAGAAGCAAGCAACATCTAAATATACAAATATGGTTTTAAAAATTATCAACCTCAATTTAAAATGCCACCAGAAAAAAGAATCAATTTGGGTACCAAAAATGACAAATAATTATAGCAGTTAAACAACGAATGCTGTTGCATAATATTTAATAATAAATACTATGTAATACTCTCAGAACCATACAAATATTTTTTTAATACTCTGACCAGTCATAACTGAGTAATTTTTAATACCCAAATGGTAGCTTAATATAAACAACATACAAAATGTATTATTTTTTGCATGAAAAAAGGCTTTGTGACATTTCTAGATGATCACATGGCATGAATGCCATGAATGTGTACAGAGATCTAATAAATGCATGTGTCTAATAGATGGATTTATGTAACTAAAGTAAAGATGACCTTCACACTGAAAATCCACTACTAGTACCGTAACAAAAAATATTTGGCTTGACACAAGCTTCATACACCATATTTTTCTCACTATCACCATACTCATAAATTAAATTCATAAATTAAATTTAGTTATTTGTAAATTAAGCTAAAGAACACAACATGCAGCACAAGTGTATTAATAATTCAATAAATAAACTATCAAAATAAGACATATCATACGTAACAAAAGATAGAATAATGCATAAAAAACCTGATTAACGCTTAGCTATTTGGATAGAAAAAGACACAATACGGATTACTCCGTGACTAGAAAATAGACCACTAACTGGTCAATCAATAGCAGCTACTCACGGTGGTGGAATGTGAAGTATTCTTTTTTATCATTTCTTTCCACCTTGTGAACAACAAAAAGTACTTTGTTCATTAACGATGGAATAAAATCAGAACTACTACCTGTTGCTGAAACATACATAAGCTTAGCTAAAAGTAAATATACCTCAATACAATACCTTTGATCATAAATAAAAAAATTCACGACTTAATCACATAACTTAATGTTTTATAAATACACTCTGCATCAAGAAGTTTAGCAAACAAAAATTGCCTATACACACATATAATTTATTGAAACTAATACTGTATTTACTTAATACCTGCAATTTTTTTTCCTTGGAAAATAAATTTTAAAATATTGATGCGATTTCCTTAATTGAAGTTAAGTCTTAATAAAGTTTAGAGTAAGCTTTGTGGTAAGTCTTGCAGTGAAGTTTTCTGCAGCATTTAACTGCTTTTTTCAACAGAAAATGTTCTGTTGCAGAACTTTACCTTTAAATAATGACTGTAGCCTTCTGATGGCAAGTGATTGTTCAAAACACAAACTGCAGTCAGTATCGCACTGTGTTATACCCTAATGCTGGATCACGCTGTGCACACTGTACCTTTCTTACACTCACATCCCACCTTCGCTCTCCAAACCAAGGGATGCTTCAAGTGTATTGTAGTTAGTGAAAATAAGTTCACAAATATTCTTAATTGCTTTTACAGTGAAAAACAAAAGGTTGAAAAAATTGAAAAAAACAGGTGCTGCAAGTAGAAAGACTAGGATACAGTAAGAGATGCACTCACTGTCCCATTCTCATGGAATAACCTTCAAAATGTGGCACTTGGGTCTTAAATGTGGTGGATAGAGCCGTGGAAAACAGCATATTTTGATGCAACATCGTTCTTTGATTTTGGCAGTAATGAAGAATGAATACATCTCACCAAGGAGGAAGGAAATGAAACAATGGTAATGACTTCCCATCAGAACCTAGAGACGTCGGGACAGCGGGGTAAGCACGGGCAGTTTGTTGGACTGTGTTGGGGGCAGAAAATGCATTTTGCACAGCAAAACAGGGTACATAAAGTTAACTTTGTCCTGCTCAGAGAAATATTTTGAATTTCAGTCATAGTTAGCTATTTTGTATTTTGTTTTTGGAAAGCTAGACATTTGTGTGAATAAAAAATACAACCTAAACAGTTATAAAGTATGTTACATAGATAGATAACGTTACTGGAAACTTTGATTCCTCAAAAAACAAAAGTTTCTGCCTCCACACTTCCGTTAACTTTCAGACGATGCCTAACTGCAGTTTCTGCAACATTACATTACATTACAGAACTTAGGCTTCCTTAAGACTTACAAATTTGTGAACCGAAAAATAACGACATGATACAGCATTAATTTCAACAATAATCAAGTCCAAACTGATCTTCTCACTATCTGCTGAACAGATACAATAAATACTGCAAAATATTACTGATAATAGTGTCCAAGATCATCATCTCCATTCCCAAATATGAATTAACTCTTTTGAAGGCAACAGGTTAAATAAACAAAGAACAACAAATGTAAAACCAAAATGTTTATACGTATATATGACATAATAATGAAAACCTCCTGCGTGTGAAAATTCACCTTTTACAGTGAGAGCTACGAAAAAACTTGCTTGAAAAATACCTCAATAAATAGGCTTCTATAAATATAATAAGTTTTACAATAGTATTAGCATACAGAAATTGCAGTAACAATTTATTTTTACCAAGCAACAATAATAATAAGAAGTCTGGGAAGTATTAAATGGTAGACATGAAGCCATCAACGCTGCACAATGCCTGAAAAAGTAACTTGCAAAACCCAACATGTGGCAAGTTGAATGATGACCTTAATGACTTTTCATACAGCCAAGTCCTACACAAATATGTAGTATATGTAAGCTCTCTTGATTCTCATATGTCTTATTCATTCTCAAAAAGTTCCATCGCTATTGGTGGATTATGTTTAACAACTTTATTAACCCTCATTTCTAGAGAGTTAATATTTGGTCTAAGTTCTAATTCTCCTATGATCAGTATTGCTGCAAAAAAACATTATAAATAATTAGTTAACCAGGCAAAAGCACTGCTACTGATTTAACTTTTAAACTTAAAATACTTTTCACATGTTTAATGGGCTTCTTATAAAAGCATTGTACACACATCACACACACTTAATTATAAGCACCCATTTACAGTGTATAATCACAAATTGGACTATAACCTGCTCAAAAAAATGCTAGCAATATTTTTTTACTCAGATGAAATAATTTACAGCTTACCTTAAGATGTGGTTTCCAATTGGCACAGGGATGTACACAAAATAAAACTTGTGTAGTGTTTTTTTCGATAATTGTGTAAAGTTTACACATTTTACCATCAAATTACTGATGCATTAAAACACCCATCATTACCTTTTTTTTACCATAGGGCATACAACTCTATATTTCTTAAAATAATTTACCCCCTATTTAGTTTGATAACACTTTCCACTGACTTAAAGGTTTAAGTTGAGTAAAACTATCAATACTGCATTTTTACAAGATTTGTAATATAATATTTGCAAAGGTTTTGCCAAAATGCTGAATATCTTACACTATACTATGCCCACTGGAAACCTAAAGTAAACCATGCAACTTCCTTTTCCTTGACTCATTTCAAGAAAGGAATCATCTAAATTGTTCTTATGAAAAGTTTGTAACCTCTAGTTAAAGCTAATCCTTGTGTGTCATAGTGGATAAGAGACGCATTATGGAAAGTAGATAACAGTTCAGCACCTATAACAAATATTTCCAAGTTTGAAATTTTCAAATAAAAAGCAATCGAAGGTGATGTACTACAGCAGCTTCATGTGGTTTTCATTTTCAAACATAGGGCACCATGCGAGCTACGCGAAAAATCATGTCCAGCATCACAAACCACATCTTGCGTGCTGTCTGAGAATGTACCATCAGTACACGCCACACCAAAAGCACTGCTAACAGCCTGGAAAGTCGATAGAGCCACAGAAGCCTGAAAAAGCACCAATGAACACCAAGATAAGTGACTGTGACATAGTCTTAAGTGGCATGTAAGTTCACAAAAATAAGAAAGTAACATATAAATGTAATAGAATGCTAACAACTAGTGCTACCATCTTCAATAATACTAATGATATTATAGTTCAATGATTTGTGAAAAATTGCTCTTCAAATATCACTTCTGAAAACTATAGATAACTAACATTTTAAAACTAGTACATTCACATTCAACATATAATTAAGGATATCACTCTAATCAACCCCAGGTTGGGATTCACATCTCGTGGACAGGGAGACCATGAGAGTTGGCACCACGCCAACACTCAATTCAGGGATAATGGTGAAGGAATCAGCCATGGGTAGTAGGGAACCATACAAGCTTTTGCCTGGCGTAACTATAGAAAACCATGGTAAACCTATGCCACGATAGCCAGACTGGGATTCAAACCAGAGTCATCTGGAACACAACCTCGTTTCATAACACAGTTAGATACAAATGCTACATGTCACTGCCATACATTTTTCCCATGAGTCGTAAGTCTAATAATTGTGTAAATATTGTACGATGTTAGAACTGCTACTGTCACAAAAATAAGCAAGTATAAAAGTTAATAAAAACGGTCCCAAATCATTTTACTTAACCACACATTATTTATATGAGCAAATAAAACTGAAAAGATGTAATTATTAAAAAGTATAATTTTCTACTATCGACAATAGGATACATTAGCATTATTAAACTTTTTAAATTATAATCTATGTAGCAACTATCAGCTTTCATAAAGATAAAAAGTAATCTGTGAGAAAATATTTTTAATGCATTTTTTAACTAAAACTAAAATATAACATTTTAATAAATAAAAGATTTATTTTTATTAAAAAAAAAAATACTATTTAAAATTTTACTTGAAATGCCTCACATCAATATGGTGATATCATTTAGCCCTAAAGTGCTCCACTCCACAAGTCTCATTCAGTAGCCACAACAAGAACATAAAAAAAAACTAATCACCTAAACTGAAATCCTAAGTATTGTGCATTGAAGTGTATGTAGACAAAAAATATTGCAAAACCCTTTAAAACTATTTGTTCTCAGACATAAATAGTGAGTATCTTTGGCACCTTTCACACAGCATTTTCCTGTCACCAAGTTGCACCATGAAAATGGTTCACTTGTGGCTAGCTATTGCCAGCATGCATTTACCACTGTCTACAACAAGTGGCCATGCCCTTTTCAGACTCAAATTTAGTCAAATACACACACGCCAGCCACTTTTCACGTGAAGTCTTTCCACTGGCCACAGCACTTGCCTTTTCACACAGGCCACTGATTGGCCTGGCGACAGTCCTTCCCGGCCCTTATTCCTGCTTTCCGCTGAGATATGCGCTTGTGTTAACAGGCTGCTATGTGTCCATCAGTCTTTACAGGGAATTGATAATGTGTTCCCACAGTTCAAGATTGTATATTTTTATTCACATAACATTATCGTTATTGTATTCAATTACTGTTTCTAACAACTAACAGTTCACTCTTGGCTCATCAGTCATTGTTACTGTGTTTTAAATATACTCTCTGTGGGTTCACAACACATTGAAAATATATTAATTATTAATTTATATTTTACACTATAATATTTACTCACATATGACTCTCTAGTGAAACAAAAACCAAAAAATGTGTTTTTTATACAGAGGTTAAAATTAAACTACTATACTGTAATATAAATACATAATTTGATTAAGTTTAGTAGAAAATATGTATTTTTTTAATTTGGATCTCTATTTGCAACAATTGTTTCCATGAATGCTAACTTTACCTAATAGGTTATACAAAATTAATAATTACAACTACCCTGGATGAAAAATTAAGACTTTTTAACATTAATGAAATATTTTTAATTGCCATTAAGAGCGTTCATCAGAGCAGCAAGTTCTCAGCTCGCGCCTGGCATCTGCATTTGGGTGTGTGTGTGTGACCGCGAAGAGAGCAAAAGGAGGAGACAAAAACGTGTCAGTTATCGCTCTCGTATGGTCTTCTCCACACCATTCACGAGGTGTTATCTTTCTTCCCCCCACCACGCGGGGCCCTTGTCAAGATAAACCCTTCCCAATACCACGGACGCACAATAACCGACGCGAGCCACAGCCACAGTGCTACGTATACGTATATATGTACACTCCAGCGATTCACTCATCCTATTTAGTCTTGTTTCATATTAATATATTATAATCACAAAAGTAAAAATGGTGTTATAATACATACCGCACTTTAACTTGAATACATTTTGAAATACATAGTTGTAATGCGAAACTAGGGACTATGATATAAAATGTTCCAAATTAGATAAAAATTTATATAAGTGCAAATATTAATTTTTGACGTGACGTCTAATAAATCGATGAACGCTGGCTGCACGCACGAAAAAGGATGACTCATTGCCCCGTTACGCTCATTGTCCCGTTAAGCTCATTCTCCCGTTACGCTCATTGTACGCTTGCGCCGCATCTATCTCTCTTTCCACTCGATTGGCCTATGAATGTACTATCTTTGAAAGATTTGTGCAATGGGAGTGCATGACTTGATGTAAGTTTTTGGACATACGCCATTGCTATGCTCATGTATGTCTGTAGAAGAAAACTACAAAAAACCCAAAAGACAAAAACAAAAACACAAATTAAGCAAAAAATTGTTGTTGTCAATAGGATATAAACAGCACATAAAATTCCATAACAGGAATATGGTCAACAAACAAAGGAAAGACAAAGAAAAATGGACTAACCTCACAAATTATGAAAGCACAAAAATATTGAACCCAAAAAAATTCAGCACAACAGCTGAAACTAGACGGAAACACGACAAAAAGAAAAGACGAAACAAACACAATAGTTTTCCAAAACAGAAACAAGCGACGTTTCGGGAACTGCTACCTGCTCCCGTCCTCAGGCAGAGACGCACATGGTACGAAAACACATTTTTGTGCTGTCATCATTTGTGGGTGTTTTTTCGTTATGTTAGTCTAGTTAGTTCTTTGTTTTTCTTTGTTAGTTGACCATATTTCTGTTATGGAATATTATGTGGTGTTTATATCCTATTGACAACAGCAATTTTTGACGTGACAACGTCTAATAAATCGATGAACGCCGGCTGCACGCACGGAAAAAAAAAAATTGGTTGTCTGAAAAGTCGGTTAACGGACGATAGTTTAACGTGACGTCATAAAAAATGATGAAATGATTGCATACTTTTATGAATAAAATTGAATCATTTTTATTTTAATATTAAAAGAATAAATACTTGAAATTATACTAGTAATCAGATTTTTAAAATGCAAGAATAATTAATCTTTATTGCCGAAATTGTTGTTGTAATAAGCAATGTCAACCACATTAACTTTTCACTTCACTTTATAAACAGTCGACGAAACAGTTCACTTGTAGATGACTTGTAATTAATTTTAAAAACTGGGGTTTAGCTATAAAGTTTAAATATAATTATGAACAAGTTTTCATATAAATAAACTGTAATCAAATATCTATCATCAATTATATGAATCACCATAATTTAGTCAATTGTAACATAACCTATTATCACTGCACTTTATGAACGAGTTTTCATATAAATAAACTGTAATCAAATATCACGTGTAGATGTTAGTTGTGTGCTGCCGCTGTCTTTCTTCTCCTCGGACGCATAGGCCAATCGAGTGGAAGAGAGATAGATGCGGCGCAAGCGTACAATGAGCGTAACGGGACACTTTTTCGTGCGTGCAGCCAGCGTTCATCGATTTATTAGACGTTGTCACGTTAAAAATTAAAAGAAAAATTCATAATTTGTACGAGTTAGATGTTATGCCTACGAACAGATTTATGCTTTAATTTTGTTTGCTAACCCTTGTTTTTCAACCCCTTGGAGTTGTGGTTGGTCGTATAAAAAATTATTTCAGACGAAAGATGTACATAATAATGTATGGTTTCACGATAAAACAGAACGGATTTAACAGTGTACGTGGTATATTAATTGTGATTTTTTTTATCCTACCCCTTTATTTTTTCAACCCCCTGCAACAATGGTTCTTCTTATCAAACATTGTTTCAGACAAAAGTTTTGGATAATAATTATAAGATTTACGAACATTTCAAAGGAGTTGAAACATAAAAATGGTAAAGAGTAAAATTTCAACTGAAAAATATGATTTCTTATTTTTCATCTAAAGAAATTAGCTACGCAACATTGGCCCAACATATAATATAGGCCTGTACAAATTACGAAAATCTTGGCACACTAATTGTAACCAAAAAAGTTAAAAAGATTCCCCTTGCGATTTTTATTATTATTTCTGTATTTAGTGACGTCATTTTTTTTCGTGTACATTCATCCCTCTAAAATTTAATGCCGGTCGGGCCACATTTTTATAGTGTATGTATTCTAATCCTACACGGAAGCGCTGTGATCAGGCCAGCACCTCGCCTCCCACCAAGGCGATTCGTGTTCGATTCCCGGTGGAATCAAATCTGGGTTTTTCGTAAGTGTGAAACGTGGCGGACGTTGCCGTGGGTCCGTAGGAGTTTTCAGGGTGCTCTCGTTGCTCTTACCCATTCAGTTTGTTTAGGCTCTATTCTCATTAACTACCCCGATGTCGTCCATATGTTAAGCTATATTTCGATAATGCATTCATCCAACCCGACACATTGCTAATATTTGTAACCAATTGCCTACTGATAAGCGAGGTCAATAGCTACTGTCAAAGAGGCATTTTTAAACGAAACTGTCAGCAGCTCCTCTTGTGTGTCACGGCTTTATAGAACAAAGATCAAAAATTAATATTTACATTTTAATAATAACGGTGAATTTACATGGACTTTTCTTACTAGCATTAGTTCATGAGTAAACAGAAATAAATTTACGTACTAGAGATAGTTGTATTTGTTTCGTCCCCCCCCCCCCTTAAAAAAATCCTTTGTATCATCTTTTCGTTCGTAATATGATTGAAAACTGTTTATTTCAATTCATATGGTAAAGATAACTTTGCAGAATACCTATACAACGGAGTAAATGTTTTGTGTTTTTTAACTACATTAATAAATTAATGAAACCTTGCATAGTTTAAATAATTATAGTACAATAATCAATATGCAGCAAATATGTGAAACACTGTATCTCTGTGCGAGCAAATGTATCCAATATTGTTAATTATTTAATTATTTCTTCTTAGTTACGTTGTGCCTCTTCTAACAGGCTTTAATTACAAACGGTTTGAAAGGTTTATTTTATCAGTTGGTACGAAATTCCTGAGATGCAATAAAAATTAACTTCCTACGGCACTATCATAATTATCAGTATCCATTTAAAATTGGCAAACATTATTTAACGTCTTTTATTTATAATCTTGATATTAAAAAAAAATTGTGAATGGTTTCTTATTTAAATAGGGTTGGATCGTCTTCGAGTTTTATCAGGCTATTTTTCACTCGCCCCTCTCTCTTAAATCGTTATACTTATAGCCTTTTATTCTATTTTTTATTTAAAGGCTCATAAAAATAACATTTTATATTTACAACCAAGCCTCTCATACTGAAAGTCGGTCTGCAACCTCTACGCTGTGACAATTTGAATCAGTCCCTGCAGAAAGGGCCTCAGTCACTAATAATCGAAAATGAGTTAACTCAATATTCATGGTTTCGCATATTGATTACATCTTTTTATAATAAAAAGAACTCAAAGAAGTGATTAGAAAGTAGTATAATAGTACATTGACTGAGTTCTTTTTACTGTAAAAAGAGTAAAATATATATATTAAACCACTAATAAAGAGTTAACTCATTTTCAATGATTTCATGACTGATGCTAACGAATCGTAGAGCCGAACTGGAATCTTTACTGATTAAGATGGGAATTATTTACGAGGGTGGTAATACTTCCTCGTAATCTGAGCTTACGCAGCAACGCCGCGGCGCGCCAGGTCGGGAAGCAATCTTTCTTCGTCTCCTCTTTGACGCTTCTTCGCATTCCAAGATAGGAACCGCGAGTATCTCTTGTTCCATTCTCACACAGACACGGCAGTCCGGCGCGCCCAGCAGTATGCTATAAACGCGTGCAGTGCCTTCGGTTTAGCAAGATTACTCGAAATTTGTCGCGGTGACTATGGGGGACAAAGCGACAAAGTTTCTGGCGAGGAACTATAATTTCTGCCTATTAAAAGAGAATAGAGATTTGTCTATATTTCTTGGCTACAACGCCGTTTGAAAATGGCTAAAAATGGCAATTACAGTATGCTTTTAAAGCAACTTTCAATTGATATTTTCAAAATGTTTTGCATTTAAAATGTTTACCAACATTTAAGTTCTTTTAATGCGTCAACAGAAATGCTAAACGTGTAAAAGTATAGTAGTAATCTTCCGAATCCTGGATGACTGTATTAGAAAGTTTAACTCCATCTGATGCACGCTCTTAAGGCACAGACTGCTGACTTGGTATTTTTGCTGTTTTTGACTATATTTTTTATTGTTTATTCATGTTCATGTATTTCCTTATAATTTTGAACATAACTGCCTGTGAAAATTAATTTTTTATTATTAACTAACTTCTCATTTATTATTAGCATTTAAAATTTTACATGGTGCACAAACTGTCAAAGTTTCAGTAGGTTAACTGTTTTTGTAAAATTGCTAATAATTTTTCTATACAAAAAAAAACAATATTTTATGACATAATTTTTACTAGTAATATTTTCATTTGATTTATTACTTAAGTGCATGCCATTTGTAGCATCTATTAGTAAACTACATTTAATTAGGCATAAAGCAAATTTGTACATGTTATAAAATTAAACTGTAAAAAAAGTAATTTATCAATGACACACATATTTTATGATTATTAGAAGTTATGTGTAATTTTTTTTAGGTACAAACTTGAAAAGATACATCTACACTTTTAAGTATAACTTGAGTTATCTTTATGTTGCTATTTTCAAATGTATCTTGCTAGATTTTGTTAATCTGTATAGAAGTTTAATTTTTTATGCAAAGGACTTGAAAACATGCCTCATGCTAACTAATATGTAAAATGAGTAATCCTAACCATTTTTATGTTTAGTGGTCCAAATGGTTTGATATGGTAATGTGCTTATTTGAATAGAAATCATAGGTGAAATTAATAAAAAAATTTCTACACACTACATAAAATTAAACTTGTTTCACTAAGGATGAAACACATGATGTTTTTGCTGACCTGCAAAACCGTTGGTGGAAATATGCATAACCACCACCTTCAGAACATTCAAATTATTTACTCAAAATACAATTAATTAATTAACACTTACTTCTGCAGATGTTTCCTTGCATTTGGCAGAGAGCTTGGGTGTTCCTTGAATATGAAATGCCGGATTCCCAACACATATCCCTCAATGTATGTTGGCCAATGTATTTCACGCACATCAAATAAGAAGGTCTTCTTGTCGTCTGCACTGAGTAAAGAATTCAAATAGCGCACATTTTCATCACTGAATCTCCACTGCTGTGTAGAGAAGTACTCGAGGCATTGAGCTGCTTTCTCCAATTTCGCTTGAATACGCACCATTCTAGGAACATCAATTTACATTTAAGATAACATTATGAAGCTGAAATATACTATGTTCTCACAGTTGACAGTAATAAAAAATTATATTTTAATTAATGACAGCATAGCTAACAACAGAAATGTAATATTTTTACTTCAAAAATGTAAACACACTATTCATAGTTTAAGGCCGTTTTGGAATGGCAGACTTTGTACACAAAATAGTTATATGACCTAATTTTGTAAACAAAAATGATTATATTTCATAAATTAATATCTCTTTTCTTATATGTCTAACTGAACTCACAGAGTTTTCAAATACTAAAGGACAAATTCATCATGTAAAGTAGAAATGTGCATATTTTACTGACTTATTTTAATATATAAATTAGGTGTAGTGATCAAAACAAAAATTATCAGAAATTACATTCAGCTATGGTACTTGCCTTAAATCTTTTTTTTTTCATTTATATTTAAATAAAACTTATGAGTAGCAAAATCATATATTTTGGTAAAATGTAAAACTTTGATTAAACACAACTTGTTTAACCGTCAGTTTCTGTTATCCCTCATTGTCTAAAAAAATGTGAGCATCACCCAACAGACATCTTTAAATACTGAACATTACCATGCAGAAAGCTTGAGCCAAAAAGACAAAGCAGGAGATGACATTATTTGAAAGTAACATAGGTTTATATTAATATATATATGTATGTAGGCCTACAGTTTACATACAATACATTGCTGTACATTACTACTCTTGTATGTATTGACGTTTCTATTGATCGTTTTGCAAAATGAAATATAATATATATTAATTACTTACTTTTACCCAAGGATTTTATTTTTATTTTCGTCTCAAGCCCACAGTGAAATCACCTTAATGCACATATGTATTAAGAGATTTATGTTATCCGTCTATTTGGTTATCTGTAAGAGCCCTGGTTGAGAGCAGGGTGTCGGTTAATCAAAGTTTTACTGCAGTTTCATATGAAGCTTTTAAATTCTGTATTGAATAAAAAATGAGATTTTACTCTCATCTCTTTAAATATATATATTTTTAAATGTTAAATACCAAATGCATCTGAGAGTTGTGAGAGAGTGAAACAAGTGAATGACTAACTCATCCAAATTGAAACCTACTAATTAAAAACTTACAGACTGACCAATTAGAACATGGCCTTTAGTTTCAAGTATGTAAAATTTTACAAATATTTTAGGATTCATGCTATATAAGCTGATTAAGATTAAAAAATCTTAAACATAAGTTTACCCACTAAACTTAACTAAATCTATAAAAACTTCTAAAAACATAAATTGATGATGTGTTTTAAATTATTTCCTGCAACACAAACATTACAAAAAGTTTATTGTGATTAAATTAGTACATCCAGCCAATTATTTATACTTCTCAAAACTATTATCTTTTTGCATATCTTACAATATTCTCAGTGTTAACCAAATCTTAGAGCCAAAATTTATTTTTTGTTGTGCACTTCAATTGTGGTTAATGAAATTCAATAATTTTTAACTGCAAATGTGTACAACCAACAATAAACGTACACAATTATGATTTGCATTGATGCAAAACAAAGCACACACACATAAATAATTACTCCATGTAAGAGATTGAATATTTTCCAGAATATAGCAAACACTTTCAATGTCATTAGGCAAATTTCTAAACTGTTGGAAAGTGTGTGACAAATCATCTTCCACATATCATGGCTGTTCTTAAATATGAGGCCACCTATCGTTTACATGTACCTTTGCTAATTAAAACCTTAGCCATAAACCTAGAATCTATTCTTCAGTAAACAAGTAACTCTGTTTCCACCACAATGTCTAAAAAAACAGATCGCGTGATGAATCTTTTAAAAACTTTATATTTTTATGTGTTTAAACTGTATTAATTAATGTTAAAGTGTAGCATGAGTAAAATTTTTGTTAGTGTATATTTTTATGGCAAAAAATGCTACACAAATTAAACCACAATCGTTTTTCCAAGTATTCCTTGTTAGGAAAAGAATAAAATATTGATGTTCACAAAATAATTTTAGTATTTCTTGATCCAACAACCCATAATATATGGTATAATGTGATTATTGTTACAATAGATCATATCCAAAACATAGAAACTATAACAACTGTAGTTGGTTTACATTTGCACACATGACCTCCCTCGTAGCACATTACAACCAAAAACTAAATACTTGCACTGCGCAGTGCATCAAACTGTCTTGCACGGTGCTTATACTCGGGTAAAAGTAGGGTTTTAACTTCAAAAATGTACACAGACAATGAATATGACCATATGATCTCAATTATAATGAGTTTGAATACTGGAATACAAACTCAACGCTTATAAACCGTTATGAGTTTTGCTGGGGTTTGGGCACAAATCAGTGCCTGTTGCTCACACCATGATAGTCTTACAGCCCACACTGAAATAATAAAGGTACCCACTAGGACCGAAAATGCAATGGTAACTTCAGCAGGTGAGAGAGTGAATAACCAATGAACCCACTATAAACATGAATACTACAAGAAACACGTAATGTTTAAACGGTTCTTGATTCTTAAGACCACAAAACTAATTTCTTCCTGAAAACTGTAATTTTGTATTGAATGCAAGATATCATTTCTACATGAAGTGGTACAAAGTAAACTATTATCAGGCTAATTAGAGGAGACACAAACATCTAACTAGGTGGGCTGCAAAAGGCATTGTGCCATCAGCGAAGTTCTTGCAGAATCCTTATAGAGCCCCGAAGCCTGACTGTCACCACACCACTAGGACAAAGATAGCAGAAGCTCGCCAAATGTTATGAATATGGACAATGTGCCTAATAAAAGGGTCTTGGTTGCAATGACCATGGGTGGAGGGTTTGCCGCATAGAGCCAGCGATGCCACCAGCCATCCAAGAAGATGTGGAAGCCTAATGGTGAATCCAAGATGGAACCAAACGACAGTCAGGCAATGATTATTCCCTCAGGTGCTGCAAGAATAAGGCCTTAATTATACCAATCAGGTAGCCTATTAACAAAGGGTTTTAAGATTTAATTACTAATAAAAGTTATTTAATGTTCATGACAATTTCCTCACATTTTAGTCACTGAATGAATTCATGTAAAACATAAAATGTTAAGATACATGTTAAATATCTTTATCTCCAACAGCTATTAAATTAACTTGATGAATAAATAGTGTTTAGTTTCTTAATAAACACAGCATGCATACCTAACTATTTTATACTACTTTCCATGACAACATTTTACCAAATCACTCTAAAATCTTGGTAACATTATCTGTTGTCACCACTCAATCACTTTATTTTCTACACAATTAAAGGATAACTACAGCAAGCAAATAAGATAATCATTAAGCCTCTATAAAAATGAAAAGTACTAGCAATAACCAAACACTGGATACGATTGCATAGTCAAATTATTGATCTTAAATTTTATTGTTAAAGATTATGTCAAAGGCGTTGCACTTTACACACCTAGAAGCATAATTTTT